>NC_069505.1:474879161-475235874 GCF_027579735.1 Bombina bombina | reverse complement strand
GCTAATTACATGAAAGAAAACATCATTTATGTAAGAACTTACCTGATAAATTCATTTCTTTCATATTAGCAAGAGTCCATGAGGCCCACCCTTTTTTGTGGTGGTTATGATTTTTTTGTATAAAGCACAATTATTCCAATTCCTTATTTTTTATGCTTTCACACTTTTGTCTTATCACCCCACTTCTTGGCTATGCGTTAAACTGATTTGTGGGTGTGGTGAGGGGTGTATTTATAGGCATTTTGAGGTTTGGGAAACTTTGCCCCTCCTGGTAGGAATGTATATCCCATACGTCACTAGCTCATGGACTCTTGCTAATATGAAAGAAATGAATTTATCAGGTAAGTTCTTACATAAATTATGTTATTAATTCTGTATTTTAGTTTTGCTTTTATAATTTTTTATGGGTTTTTTACATTAGGACCATCCATACCACCTGTTAAATAAGCGCCTCCTATAGGTTCTCTGTCACAGAGTTTCCAATCTATAGTAATTTGTGGACTCGCCCTGCCATTAGAAAGACATTTTGGTAATGCTCCAATGAGGAGAATTCTTTTACAGCCTCTGTAGTATATAATATATTCCCTGGTGTATAGTGCTACAAGAGATGCTGGTTTCTATGGCTAATCGTTGCATCATGATATAAGAATCTGCAGTGAAAATAAGGGTCATCTGCCCCTATGAATAGTGACAGTAACCAGATACTGAGCCCACTAGAGCCGCTGCTTCCCACACCCAGAACTATAATGAAGAGCCTATGACTCTGGGCACTCACTGTGTGTTATGGTATCAGACACATGTATGACAGGATCACTGTGTGTTATGGTATCAGACACATGTATGACAGGATCACTGTGTGTTATGGTATCAGACACATGTATGACAGGATCACTGTGTGTTATGGTATCAGACACATGTATGGCAGGATCACTGTGTGTTATGGTATCAGACACATGTATGGCAGGATCACTGTGTGTTATGGCATCAGACACATGTATGGCAGGATCACTGTGTGTTATGGCATCAGACACATGTATGGCAGGATCACTGTGTGTTATGGCATCAGACACATGTATGACAGGATCACTGTGTGTTATGGCATCAGACACATGTATGACAGGATCACTGTGTGTTATGGCATCAGACACATGTATGGCAGGATCACTGTGTGTTATGGCATCAGACACATGTATGGCAGGATCACTGTGTGTTATGGCATCAGACACATGTATGACAGGATCACTGTGTGTTATGGTATCAGATACATGTATGGCAGGATCACTGTGTGTTATGGTATCAGACACATGTATGGCAGGATCACTGTGTGTTATGGCATCAGACACATGTATGGCAGGATCACTGTGTGTTATGGTATCAGGCACATGTATGACAGGATCACTGTGTGTTATGGTATCAGGCACATGTATGACAGGATCACTGTGTGTTATGTATCGGACACATGTATGGCAGGATCACTGTGTGTTATGTATCAGACACATGTATGACAGGATCACTGTGTGTTATGTATCAGACACATGTATGGCAGGATCACTGTGTGTTATGGTATCAGACACATGTATGGCAGGATCACTGTGTGTTATGGTATCAGACACATGTATGGCAGGATCACTGTGTGTTATGGTATCAGACACATGTATGGCAGGATCACTATGGGCCAGTAGTACAGTGTGTGATGTATAACTGGCGGTGGCACCTCAGCTAGATGACCAACCACATAGCAGTGCAAGGGAAGGGTACACAGGGCTGTATATCTCCTGAATGATTTTATTAAGTAACAAATGTCTGTAATGACCAACACCCAGATTATATACTAGTTTAACACAAGGCAAGATTATGTGCGTTTTCCTCTGTCCCATTCCCTGTAGAGTTACATAAATTATTACCTAGAGACCACAGGATCTGGTAATTATCCATCATCACAGTCTTATAAAGTTTTTTTTGTTCTTCAGTTAAAAGGCCCCACTCCTCCTCGGAGAAATAAACTGCAACTTCATGAAATTCCATTTGTTCTTCAAAAAGAGAGGGGAAAAAAATCAAACCATCAAAAACTAGAATTAACAAGTAAAGTATAAACCACACAGAACAAAATTGTGACAATGAGCAAGAGCAAACCCATAGCCAGTGATCATAAACAGCCAAGATCAGTGCTCAATTTTCATGGGTTCCACTGCACTGGTGCCCCAAAATTGTTCTTAGAAACTGGATTCTGTTCCAGATATCACACATTTTATTCCTCCTCTTAACTCACCTACCTGTTAAATGCTCTAACAGAAGGATATGGCAACTAAATTATCTTGTCCTGAACCTGTCTTATAAACTCAGTCCCTGCTTTCACTGCCCTGCTATATATGTTAGCACAGCGCTATCAGATGAATATTAGAGAGGTTCTTGCTGCTTCATAAACAGCCAGCTCCCTTGTAACTTATATGCAGAATTAGAATATTAGACAGATTCCTCTCTGCCTCATACACAGCCAGCTCCCTTGTATCTTATATGCAGATTTAGAATATTAGAGAGGTTCTTATTGCCTCATACACAGCCAGCTCCCTTGTAACTTATATGCAGATTTAGAATATTAGAGAGATTCCTCTCTGCCTCATACACTGCCAGCTCCCTTGTAACTTATATGCAGATATAGAATATTAGAGAGACTCTCGCTGCCTCATACACAGCCCTTTAAAAGCACCTCAGATACAGACATATATTATAGAAATGTCATCCTTTATACACACAACCCCTAATACTTTATATAAATATGTAGATTATATAGAGGTCCCCTCTACCTCATATATACACACATAAATAACATAATTAATCACACACACATTACATGCAGTTACACACATATATATATATATAGATTTAACAACAGGCGAGAGGACATGATTCGCTGTAACGAATCATGTCCGAATGTCAGGGTGCCAGGAATCAGACTGAGACAAGAAGTGCAAAAATAATAACTCCTTTATTAATAGCAAAAAATAATAAAAAGTCCACAAGTCAAATAAGCCAGGAGTCAAAACTAGAGATGGTAGTCAGACGAGCCGAGTCAGGAGCCAAAGCGAATAGTCAGACGAGCCGCAATCAGGAACAAGGAGAACAGCAGAGTCAGGAACAAGCCAGGGATCAGGAACCAGGAGGGACGTCAGACAGCCAGGTAATACACAGGAGCTCTCACAAACAGGTCTGAGACAACGCAAGGGCAAAGCATACTGAACAAAGGCCCTTTAAATAATAAGTGATGACATCCCAATTTTGAGACTACATCCTGTCTCACATGGATGATGTAAACCAGTCTGGCCATAAAAGGAAGTGCAGGAAGTGAGCAGCATCTCCCAGAATGCACCAAAGTCAGCAAGAGAGGTGAGTAAAATGGCTGCCAGCAGCACATGGCAAACAAGTCAGGAAAAAAACATAATTTATGCTTACCTGATAAATTCCTTTCTTCTGTTGTGTGATCAGTCCACGGGTCATCATTACTTCTGGGATATTATCTGCTCCCCTACAGGAAGTGCAAGAGGATTCACCCAGCAGAGTTGCCACACAGCTCCTCCCCTCTACGCCACCTCCAGTCATTCGACCAAGGACCAACGAGAAAGGAGAAACCAAGGGTGTAGTGGTGACTGGAGTATAATTTAAAAAATATTTACCTGCCTTAAAAAACAGGGCGGGCCGTGGACTGATCACACAACAGAAGAAAGGAATTTATCAGGTAAGCATAAATTATGTTTTCTTCTGTTATGTGTGATCAGTCCACGGGTCATCATTACTTCTGGGATACCAATACCAAAGCAAAAGTACACGGATGACGGGAGGGATAGGCAGGCTCATTATACAGAAGGAACCACTGCCTGAAGAACCTTTCTCCCAAAAATAGCCTCCGAAGAAGCAAAAGTGTCAAATTTGTAAAATTTGGAAAAAGTATGAAGCGAAGACCAAGTTGCAGCCTTGCAAATCTGTTCAACAGAGGCCTCATTCTTAAAGGCCCAAGTGGAAGCCACAGCTCTAGTAGAATGAGCTGTAATTCTTTCAGGAGGCTGCTGTCCAGCAGTCTCATAGGCTAAACGAATTATGCTACGAAGCCAGAAGGAGAGAGAGGTAGCCGAAGCCTTATGACCTCTCCTCTGACCAGAGTACACGACAAACAGGGAAGACGTTTGTCGAAAATCCTTAGTTGCCTGCAAGTAGAACTTGAGGGCACGAACTACATCCAGATTGTGTAGAAGACGTTCCTTCTTTGAAGAAGGATTTGGACACAAGGATGGAACAACAATCTCTTGATTGATATTCCTGTTAGTGACTACCTTAGGTAAGAACCCAGGTTTAGTACGCAGAACTACCTTGTCTGAGTGAAAGATCAGATAAGGAGAATCACAATGTAAGGCTGATAACTCAGAGACTCTTCGAGCCGAGGAAATAGCCATTAAAAACAGAACTTTCCAAGATAACAATTTTATATCAATGGAATGAAGGGGTTCAAACGGAACACCCTGTAAAACGTTAAGAACTAAGTTTAAACTCCATGGCGGAGCAACAGTTTTAAACACAGGCTTGATCCTAGCTAAAGCCTGACAAAAGGCCTGGACGTCTGGATTTTCTGACAGACGCCTGTGTAACAAGATGGACAGAGCTGAGATCTGTCCCTTTAATGAGCTAGCCGATAAACCCTTTTCTAAACCTTCTTGTAGAAAGGACAATATCCTAGGAATCCTAACCTTACTCCAGGAGTAATCTTTGGATTCACACCAGTATAGGTATTTACGCCATATCTTATGGTAAATCCTTCTGGTAACAGGCTTCCTAGCCTGTATCAGGGTATCAATAACCGTCTCAGAAAAACCACGTTTTGATAAAATCAAGCGTTCAATTTCCAAGCAGTCAGCTTCAGAGAAGTTAGATTTTGATGTTTGAATGGACCCTGTATCAGAAGGTCCTGTCTTAGAGGTAGAGACCAAGGC
This sequence comes from Bombina bombina, assembly GCF_027579735.1. Classification (NCBI taxonomy): domain Eukaryota; kingdom Metazoa; phylum Chordata; class Amphibia; order Anura; family Bombinatoridae; genus Bombina; species Bombina bombina. Next base: position 475,230,895 of record NC_069505.1, on the reverse strand, counting down.
GGACAGGATGACATGTCCACTAGATCTGCATACCAAGTCCTGCGTGGCCATGCAGGCGCTATTAGAATCACTGATGCTCTCTCCTGTTTGATTTTGGCAATCAATCGAGGAAGCAGCGGGAAGGGTGGAAACACATAAGCCATCCCGAAGTTCCAAGGTGCTGTCAAAGCATCTATCAGAACCGCTCCCGGATCCCTGGATCTGGATCCGTAGCGAGGAAGTTTGGCGTTCTGGCGAGACGCCATGAGATCTATCTCTGGTTTGCCCCAATGTCGAAGTATTTGGGCAAAGACCTCCGGATGAAGTTCCCACTCCCCCGGATGAAAAGTCTGGCGACTCAAGAAATCCGCCTCCCAGTTCTCCACTCCCGGGATGTGGATTGCTGACAGGTGGCAAGAGTGAGACTCTGCCCAGCGAATTATCTTTGATACTTCCATCATTGCTAGGGAGCTTCTTGTCCCTCCTTGATGGTTGATGTACGCTACAGTCGTGATGTTGTCCGACTGAAACCTGATGAACCCCCGAGTTTTTAACTGGGGCCAAGTCAGAAGGGCATTGAGAACTGCTCTCAATTCCAGAATGTTTATTGGTAGGAGACTTTCCTCCTGACTCCATTGTCCCTGAGCCTTCAGAGAATTCCAGACAGCGCCCCAACCTAGTAGGCTGGCGTCTGTTGTTACAATTGTCCAGTCCGGCCTGCTGAATGGCATCCCCCTGGACAGATGTGGCCGAGAAAGCCACCATAGAAGAGAGTTTCTGGTCTCTTGATCCAGATTCAGAGTAGGGGACAAGTCTGAGTAATCCCCATTCCACTGACTTAGCATGCACAATTGCAGCGGTCTGAGATGTAGACGTGCAAAGGGAACTATGTCCATTGCTGCTACCATTAAGCCGATCACCTCCATGCATTGAGCTACTGACGGGAGTTGAATGGAATGAAGGACACGGCATGCATTTAGAAGCTTTGTTAATCTGTCTTCTGTCAGATAAATCTTCATTTCCACAGAATCTATAAGAGTCCCTAAGAATGGAACTCTTGTGAGAGGAAAAAGAGAACTCTTCTTTTCGTTCACTTTCCATCCATGCGACCCTAGAAATGCCAGAACTAACTCTGTATGAGACTTGGCAGTTTGAAAGCTTGAAGCTTGTATCAGAATGTCGTCTAGGTACGGAGCTACCGAAATTCCTCGCGGTCTTAGTACCGCCAGAAGGGCACCCAGAACCTTTGTGAAGATTCTTGGAGCCGTAGCCAATCCGAATGGAAGAGCTACAAACTGGTAATGCCTGTCTAAGAAGGCAAACCTTAGATACCGGTAATGATCTTTGTGAATCGGTATGTGAAGGTAAGCATCCTTTAAATCCACTGTGGTCATGTACTGACCCTTTTGGATCATGGGTAAGATTGTCCGAATAGTTTCCATTTTGAACGATGGAACTCTTAGGAATTTGTTTAGGATCTTTAAATCCAAGATTGGCCTGAAAGTTCCCTCTTTTTTGGGAACCACAAACAGGTTTGAGTAAAACCCTTGTCCTTGTTCCGACCGCGGAACCGGATGGATCACTCCCATTAATAACAGATCTTGTACACAGCGTAGAAACGCTTCTTTCTTTATCTGGTTTGTTGACAACCTTGACAGATGAAATCTCCCTCTTGGGGGAGAGAATTTGAAGTCTAGAAGGTATCCCTGAGATATGATCTCTAGCGCCCAGGGATCCTGAACATCTCTTGCCCAAGCCTGGGCGAAGAGAGAGAGTCTGCCCCCCACTAGATCCGGTCCCGGATCGGGGGCCCTCGGTTCATGCTGTCTTTGGGGCAGCAGCAGGTTTCCTGGCCTGCTTGCCCTTGTTCCAGGACTGGTTAGGTTTCCAGCCTTGTCTGTAACGAGCAACAGCTCCTTCCTGTTTTGGTGCAGTGGAAGTTGATGCTGCTCCTGCTTTGAAATTCCGAAAGGGACGAAAATTAGACTGTCTAGCCTTAGCTTTGGCTTTGTCTTGAGGCAGGGCGTGGCCCTTACCTCCTGTAATGTCAGCGATAATTTCTTTCAAACCGGGCCCAAATAAAGTTTGCCCCTTGAAAGGTATATTAAGTAATTTGGACTTAGAAGTTACATCAGCTGACCAGGATTTTAGCCACAGCGCCCTACGTGCCTGAATGGCGAATCCTGAGTTCTTAGCCGTAAGTTTGGTTAAATGTACTACGGCCTCCGAAATGAATGAATTAGCTAGTTTAAGGACTCTAAGCCTGTCCGTAATGTCGTCCAGCGTAGCTGAATTAAGGTTCTCTTCCAGAGACTCAATCCAAAATGCTGCCGCAGCCGTAATCGGCGCGATGCATGCAAGGGGTTGCAATATAAAACCTTGTTGAACAAACATTTTCTTAAGGTAACCCTCTAATTTTTTATCCATTGGAACTGAAAAAGCACAGCTATCCTCCACCGGGATAGTGGTACGCTTAGCTAAAGTAGAAACTGCTCCCTCCACCTTAGGGACCGTTTGCCATAAGTCCCGTGTGGTGGCGTCTATTGGAAACATCTTTCTAAATATAGGAGGGGGTGAGAACGGCACACCGGGTCTATCCCACTCCTTAGTAACAATTTCAGTTAGTCTCTTAGGTATAGGAAAAACGTCAGTACTCGCCGGTACCGCAAAGTATTTATCCAACCTACACAATTTCTCTGGAATTGCAACAGTGTTACAATCATTAAGAGCCGCTAAAACCTCCCCTAGTAATACACGGAGGTTCTCCAATTTAAATTTAAAATTTGAAATATCTGAATCCAATCTGTTTGGATCAGAACCATCACCCACAGAATGAAGCTCTCCGTCCTCATGCTCTGCAAGCTGTGACGCAGTATCAGACATGGCCCTAGTATTATCAGCGCACTCTGTTCTCACCCCAGAGTGATCACGCTTGCCTCTTAGTTCTGGTAATTTAGCCAAAACTTCAGTCATAACAGTAGCCATATCTTGTAATGTTATCTGTAATGGCCGCCCAGATGTACTAGGCGCCATAATATCACGCACCTCCCGGGCGGGAGATGCAGGTACTGACACGTGAGGCGAATTAGTTGGCATAACTCTCCCCTCGCTGTTTGGTGAAATTTGTTCAATTTGTACAGATTGGCTTTTATTTAAAGTAGCATCAATACAGTTAGTACATAAATTTCTATTGGGCTCCACCTTGGCATTGGAACAAATGACACAGATATCTTCCTCTGAATCAGACATGTTTAACACACTAGCAATAAACTTGCAACTTGGTTACAATCTTATTTAACAAAAACGTACTGTGCCTCAAAGAAGCACTAAACGATTAAATGACAGTTGAAATAATGAACTGAAAAAAAAAAAAACAGTTATAGCATCAATCCTTAAAAAACAACACAACTTTTAGCAAAGGTTTGTTCCCATTAGTAAAGTAACAATAATTAAATTTGAAACATAAAAATTACAGAGCAACGTTTTTAATCACAGTCAATATATAAGTCTCACAGCTCTGCTGAGAGAATCTACCTCCCTCCAAAGAAGTTTGAAGACCCCTGAGCTCTGTTAGAGATGAACCGGATCATGCAGGAAATACAAGAGTAACTGACTGGAAATTTTTGATGCGTAGCAAAGAGCGCCAAAAACGGCCCCTCCCCCTCACACACAGCAGTGAGAGAGAAACGAAACTGTCACAATTAAAACAAGCAACTGCCAAGTGGAAAAATAATGCCCAAATATTTATTCACTCAGTACCTCAGAAAATGCAAACGATTCTACATTCCAGCAAAAACGTTTAACATAATAAATACCTATTAAAAGGTTTAATGTACTTTTAACAGAGTAATTCCGGTGAAGTACCATCCCCAGAATACTAAAGTGTAGAGTATACATACATGTCATAACGGTATGGCAGGATTTTCTCATCAATTCCATTCAGAAAATAAAAACTGCTACATACCTCAATGCAGATTTATCTGCCCGCTGTCCCCTGATCTGAAGCTTTTACCTCCCTCAGATGGCCGAGAAACAGCAATATGATCTTAACTACTCCGGTTAAAATCATAGTAAAAACTCTGGTAGATTCTTCTTCAAACTCTGCCAGAGAGGCAATAACACGCTCCGGTGCTATTGTAAAATAACAAACTTTTGATTGAAGTTATAAAAACTAAGTATAATCACCATAGTCCTCTCACACGTCCTATCTAGTCTTTGGGTGCAAGAGAATGACTGGGGGTGGCGTAGAGGGGAGGAGCTGTGTGGCAACTCTGCTGGGTGAATCCTCTTGCACTTCCTGTAGGGGAGCAGATAATATCCCAGAAGTAATGATGACCCGTGGACTGATCACACATAACAGAAGAAAACCTGACACCGCTTGACCTCGCTAAATGCCGACAGCGTAAGCTGTCGGCATTTAACATTGCACAAGCATTTCTAGTGAAATGCCTCTGCAATTCCGCTCACTGGCGGCCAACCAGCCGCTAGCAGGGGCCGTCAATCATCCCGATCATATCGATTGATTTCAGTCCGCCACCTAAAATGTGGCGCAGAAGTTATGGAGCAGCCTTACACATATACTGTACATCAGTTACGCACATACACATTACACATATAGTGTACATCAGTTACGCACATACTGTACATATTACATATAGTGTACATCAGTTACACACATACACATGACACATATAGTGTACATCAGTTACACACATACACATGACACATATAGTGTACATCAGTTACACACATACACATGACACATATAGTGTACATCAGTTACACACATACACATGACACATATAGTGTACATCAGTTACGCACACACACATGACACATATAGTGTACATCAGTTACGCACACACACATGACACATATAGTGTACATCAGTTACGCACACACATTACACATATAGTGTACATCAGTTACACACATACTGTACATATTACACATAGCGTACATCAGTTACACACATACACATTACACATATAGTGTACATCAGTTACACACATACTGTACATATTACACATAGCGTACATCAGTTACACACATACTGTACATATTACACATATAGTGTACATCAGTTACACACATACTGTACATATTACACATATAGTGTACATCAGTTACACACATACTGTACATATTACACATAGTGTAAATCAGTTACACACATACACATTACACATGTACAGTATATGTGTAATGTGTATGTGTGTAACTGATGTACAGTATATGTGTAATGTGTATGTGTGTAACTGATGTACAGTATATGTGTAATGTGTATGTGTGTAACTGATGTACAGTATATGTGTAATGTGTATGTGTGTAACTGATGTACAGTATATCAGTTACACACATACACATTACACATATAGTGTACATCAGTTACACACATTACACATATAGTGTACATCAGTTACACACATTACACATATAGTGTACATCAGTTACACACATTACACATATAGTGTACATCAGTTACACACATTACACATATAGTGTACATCAGTTACACACATTACACATATAGTGTACATCAGTTACACACATTACACATATAGTGTACATCAGTTACACACATTACACATATAGTGTACATCAGTTACACACATTACACATATAGTGTACATCAGTTACACACATAGACATTACACATATAGTGTACATCAGTTACACACATACACATTACACATAGTGTACATCAGTTACACACATACACATAGTGTACATCAGTTACACACATACACATTACACATATACTGTACATCAGTTACACACATACACATTACACATATACTGTACATCAGTTACACACATACACATTACACATATAGTGTACATCAGTTACACACATACACATTACACATATAGTGTACATCAGTTACACACATACACATTACACATTACACATATAGTGTACATCAGTTACACACATACACATTACACATATAGTGTACATCAGTTACACACATACACATTACACATAGTGTACATCAGTTACACACATACACATTACACATATACTGTACATCAGTTACACACATACACATTACACATATAGTGTACATCAGTTACACACATACACATTACACATATAGTGTACATCAGTTACGCACATAAATATTACACATATAGTGTACATCAGTTACGCACATACACATTACACATATAGTGTACATCAGTTACACACATACACATTACACATATAGTGTACATCAGTTACACACATACACATTACACATATAGTGTACATCAGTTACACACATACACATTACACATATAGTGTACATCAGTTACACACATACACATTACACACATAGTGTACATCAGTTACACACATACACATTACACACATACTGTACATCAGTTACACACGTACACATTACACATATACTGTACATCAGTTACACACGTACACATTACACATATAGTGTACATCAGTTACACACATACACATTACACAGATACTGTACATCAGTTACACACATACACATTACACATATACATTACACATATAGTGTACATCAGTTACACACATACACATTACATATATAGTGTACATCAGTTACACACATACACATTACACATATAGTGTACATCAGTTACGCACATAAATATTACACATATACTGTACATCAGTTACGCACATAAATATTACACATATAGTGTACATCAGTTACGCACATAAATATTACACATATAGTGTACATCAGTTACGCACATACACATTACACATATAGTGTACATCAGTTACACACATACACATTACACATATAGTGTACATCAGTTACACACATACACATTACACATATAGTGTACATCAGTTACACACATACACATTACACATATAGTGTACATCAGTTACACACATACACATTACACATATAGTGTACATCAGTTACACACATACACATTACACATATAGTGTACATCAGTTACTCACACACATTACACATAGTGTACATCAGTTACGCACATAAATATTACACATATACTGTACATCAGTTACGCACATAAATATTACACATATAGTGTACATCAGTTACGCACATAAATATTACACATATAGTGTACATCAGTTACGCACATACACATTACACATATAGTGTACATCAGTTACACACATACACATTACACATATAGTGTACATCAGTTACACACATACACATTACACACATACTGTACATCAGTTACACACGTACACATTACACATATAGTCTACATCAGTTACACACATACACATTACACATATAGTGTACATCAGTTACACACATACACATTACACATATAGTGTACATCAGTTACACACATACACATTACACATATAGTGTACATCAGTTACACACATACACATTACACACATACTGTACATCAGTTACACACATACACATTACACATATAGTGTACATCAGTTACACACATACACATTACACATATAGTGTACATCAGTTACACACATACACATTACACATATAGTGTACATCAGTTACACACATACACATTACATATATAGTGTACATCAGTTACACACATACACATTACACATATAGTGTACATCAGTTACACACATACACATTACACAGATACTGTACATCAGTTACGCACACACATATTACACATAAGGGGGCCTATCTATCAAGCTCCGAATGGAGCAGGCGGACAGGTTATGGAGCAGCGTTTTTTAGCCCCCTGCTTCATAACTGATGTTTCTGGCGAACCTGCAGGCTCGCCAGAAACACGGGGCCTCAAGCTCTATCCGGAGCTTGATAGATATGCCCCATAGTGCACATCAGTTACACACATACATGTTACACATATACTGTACATCAGTTACACACATACACATTACATATAGTGTACATCAGTTACACACATACAGTACATATTACACATATAGAGGCCTACTTATCAAGCCGTCAACCGCAAATACGCTGGAATTCCGCAGTGTAATTGTGGAGAGCTTGATTCCCCTTAGTTATCAAAGCCTACAGACCGGCAAAAGTTGAAATCTGTGACATAGCATACGATCCACAGGTCACAATCTGACACAGATCGATGCTTACTTCATTACAGATGTTCCGAATGCAAATTCAGCACTATCTGACTACTTTTGCTAGTTAAATATCTACCAGGTACGCTCACCACTATTCCGGCCCAGCGTACCTGGTTTTCAATCCGCCGCCATAGGAATCAATGGGAGTCTGAAAGCAGCGAAAGCTCATGTTCGCTGCTGCCCGATATCCCATTGATTCCTATGGGAGAATAAAAGTAACATTCACACCTAACACCCTAACATAACCCCCGAGTCTAAACACCCCTAATCTGCTGCCCTGACACTGCCGCCATCTACATTATACTTATTAACCCCTAATCTGCCACCCTGACACAGCCGGCACCTACATTATACTTATAAACCCCTAATCTACCGCCTCGACACCGCCGCCACCTACATAAAGTTATTAACCCCTATCTCGCCGCTCCCGGAGCCCACCGCAACTAAATACATGTATTAACCCCTAAACCCCTGGCCTCCTACATCACTAGCACTTACTAAACCTATTAACCCCTAAACTGCCAGCCCCCCACATTGCCATAAACTAAATTAAACTATTAACCCCTAAACCTAGCAAACCGCTAACTTTATATTAAATATTAACTCATCCCTATCTTATAATAAATTTAAAACTTACCTATAGATTTAAATTAAATTAAACTAATAATTAACCTACCCTAACGATTATACTAAAATTACATTAAACTATATTAACCCCTTAACGACGCATGTCGTACAGGGTACGTCGCACACAACCTGGTCTTAAAAGGCCAGCGACGTACCCTGTACGACATTAGGGGTTTAAAGCAGCTGGAAGCGATCCTGCTCGCGTCCAGCCGCTTTCCGATTATTGCAGGATGCCTCGATATCGAGGCATCCTGCAATAACACCCCTTGACCATCCGTTGCAGAGAGAGACACTCTGTGGCCCTCTCTGCACCAGACATCGATGGCTGGTATCGTTGGTGGGTGGGAGCCGACTTGGGAGGCGGGTGGGCGGCCATCGATGGGCCGGGTAATGTAGAGGGGGGCGGGACCGATGGGGGCGCGCATGGGCGCATGGTTGACACGTGCACGGGGCGGGAGCGGGTGGGAACCGCAACACTACAGAAAAGTTGTTTTTATAAGTGGGAGAAAGGGGTATTTTAATGTTTATATACAAACAATCGAAGGTATCTAGGAGGGGGTGGGAGGTTGGTCTTTGGTGGGGGGGGAGGGCTACACTACAGAAAATGGGAACATTTAAAAAAAAAAAAAAACAATTTTATTCTAAACTGGGTACTGGCAGACAGCAGCCAGTACCCAAGATGGCGTCCATTAAGGCAGAGGGGGAGGGTTAGAGAGCTGTTTAGTGGGGGATCAGTCAGGTTGGGGGCTAAGGGGGAGTCCTACACATCAGCATATGTAAATATGCTTTAAAAAAAAAATAAAAGCCTAAATATACCTTTTATTTTAGTACTGGCAGAGTTGCTGCCAGTAATTAAGATGGCGGGGACAATTGTGGGGTGGGGGAGGGAAGAGAGCTGTTTGGGAGGGATCAGGGGGTCTGATGTTTCAGGTGGGAGGCTGAGCTCTATACTAAAGCTAAAATTAACCCTGCAAGCTCCCTACAAGCTACCCAATTAACCCCTTCACTGCTAGCCATAATACACATGATGCGCAGCGGCATTTAGCGGCCTTCAGCGGCCTTCTAAGTACCAAAAAGCAACGCCAAAGCCATATATGTCTACTATTTCTGAACAAAGGGGATCCCAGAGAACCATTTACAACCATTTGTGCCATAATTGCACAAGCTGTTTGTAAATGATTTCAGTGAGAAACCTAAAATTGTGAAACATTTTATGTTTTTTTTTAATTTGATCGCATTTGGCGGTGAAATGGTGGCATGAAATATACCAAAATTGGCCTAGATCAATTCTTTGGGATGTCTACTAAAAAAAAAACAGAATTTATGCTTACCTGATAAATTACTTTCTCTTGCGGTGTATCCAGTCCACGGATTCATCCTTACTTGTGGCATATTCTCATTCCCTACAGGAAGTAGCAAAGAGAGCACACAGCAAAGTTGTCCATATAGCTCCCTCTAGCTCCACCCCCCAGTCATTCGACCAAAGGTTAGGAAGAAAAAGGAGAAACCATAGGGTGCAGTAGTGACTGTAGTTTAAACAAAAAAATTTTTACCTGACTTAAATGCCAGGGCGGGCCGTGGACTGGATACACCGCAAGAGAAAGTAATTTATCAGGTAAGCATAAATTCTGTTTTCTCTTGCAAGGTGTATCCAGTCCACGGATTCATCCTTTACTTGTGGGATACCAATACCAAAGCTATAGGACACGGATGAAGGGAGGGAACAAGACAGGTACCTTAAACGGAAGGCACCACTGCTTGTAAAACCTTTCTCCCAAAAATAGCCTCCGAAGAAGCAAAAGTATCGAATTTGTAAAATTTGGCAAAAGTATGCAGTGAAGACCAAGTCGCTGCCTTACAAATCTGTTCAATAGAAGACTCATTTTTGAAAGCCCATGTGGAAGCCACTGCTCTAGTAGAATGAGCAGTAATTCTTTCAGGAGGCTGCTGGCCAGCTGGGAATCCTAATCTTACTCCATGAGTAACCCTTGGATTCACACCAAGAAAGATATTTCCGCAATATCTTATGGTAGATTTTCCTGGTGACCGGATTTCTAGCCTGAATCAGAGTATCTATTACTGACTCAGAGAAACCACGCTTTGATAGAATTAAGCGTTCAATCTCCAAGCAGTCAGGCGTAGAGAAACTAAATTTGGATGCTTGAACGGACCCTGTATTAGAAGATCCTGCCTCATTGGCAGTGACCATGGTGGGACAGATGACATGTCCACTAGGTCTGCATACCAAGTCCGGCGTGGCCAGGCAGGCGCTATCAGAATCACCGAAGCCTTCTCCTGCTTGATTCTGGCAACCAGACGCGGGAGGAGAGGAAACGGTGGAAAAACATAAGCCAGATTGAAGGACCAAGGCGCTGCTAGAGCATCTATCAATACCACCTTGGGATCCCGGGACCTGGACCCGTAGAGAGGAAGTTTGGTGTTCTGACGGGACGCCATCAGATCCAACTCTGGGGTGCCCCATAGCCGAGTCAGCTGGGCAAATACCTCCGGGTGGAGTTCCCACTCCCCCGGGTGAAAAGTCCGACGACTTAGAAAATCCGCCTCCCAGTTGTCTACTCCTGGGATGTGAATTGCTGAGAGATGGCAGGAGTGATCCTCCGCCCACCTGATTATTTTGGTTACTTCCGTCATCGCTAGGGAACTCTTTGTCCCCCCCCGATGATTGACTTAAGCTACAGTCGTGATGTTGTCCGACTGAAATCTGATGAATTTGGCCGACGCTAGTTGAGGCCATGCCTGAAGAGCGTTGAATATCGCCCTCAGTTCCAGAATGTTTAATCGGGAGAAGAGTTTCTTCCCTAGACCATAAGCCCTGAGCTTTCAGGGAGTCCCAGACCGCACCCCAGCCTAACATCGTTACGATGATCCACTCTGCCCTGCGGAAACATATGCCTTGAGACAGGTGATCCTGAGACAACCACCAGAGAAGAGAATCTCTGGTCTCCTGGTCCAACTGAATTTGAGGAGACAAATCTGCATAATCCCCATTCCACTGTTTGAGCATGCATAGTTGCAGTGGTCTGAGGTGTATCCGAGAAAAAGGGACTATGTCCATTGCCGCAACCATTAGTCCGATTGTCTCCATGCACTGAGCCACAGATGGCCGAGGAATGGAATAAAGAGCTCGGCAAATAGTTAAGAGTTCTAGCTTTCTGACCTCCGTCAGAAATATTTTCATTTCTACCGAGTCTATCAGGGTTCCTAGGAATGGAACTCTTGTGAGGGGGGAGAGAGAACTCTTTTTGATGTTCACCTTCCACAAGTGAGACCTCAGAAAGGCCAATACAATCTCCATGTGAGACTTGGTTCTTTGTTGACGCCTGAATTAAGATGTCGTCTAGGTAAGGCGCCACTGCTATGCCCCGCGGTCTTAGAACCGCCAGGAGGGAACCTAGCACCTTTGTGAAAATTCTGGGAGCAGTGGCCAACCCGAAAGGAAGAACCACAAACTGAAAATGCTTGTCCAGAAAGGCGAACCTGAGAAACTGGTGATGATCTTTGTGGATAGGAATGTGCAGATACGCATCCTTTTAGATTCACGGTAGTCATATTTTGACCCTCCTGGATCATTGGTAAGATTGTCCGAATGGTCTCCATCTTGAATAATGGGACTCTGAGGAATTTGTTTAGAATTTTGAGATCCAGGATTGGTCTGAAAGTTCCTTCTTTTTTGGGAACCACAAACAGGTTTGAGTAAAACCCCAGAACTAGTTCTGCAATTGGAACTGGGTGGATCACTCCCATTGTATGTAGATCTTCTACACAGCGTAAAAACGCCTCTTTCTTTGTCTGATCTGTAGACAGACGAGAAATGTGGAACCTTCCCCTAATGTGGAACCTTCCCCTAATGCCCAAGGATCGTGTACATCTCTTGCCCAGGCCTGAGCGAAGAGAGAGAGTCTGCCCCCTACTAGATCCGGTCCCGGATCAGTGGCTACCCCTTCATGCTGTCTTGGTGGCAGCTGCAGGCTTTTGGCCTGTTTACCCTTATTCCAGCCCTGGTAAGGTTTCCAGTTTGCCTTGGGCTGTGAAGCGTTACCCTCTTGCTTTGCAGCCGGAGAGGATGAAGCGGGGCCGTTCCTGAAATTGCGAAAGGAACGAAAATTAGCCTTGTTCTTTGTTTTAAAGGCTTTGTCCTGAGGGAGAGCATGGCCTTTTCCCCCGGTAATATCTGAAATAATTTCTTTCAATTCAGGCCCGAATAGGGTCTTCCCTTTGAAAGGAATGTTCAAAAGCTTGGATTTAGACGACACATCGGCCGACCAGGACTTTAGCCATAGCGCCCCAAAATGGCGAAACCTGAATTTTTCGTCGCTAACTTAGCCATTTGGAAAGCAGCGTCAGTGATAAAAGAATTAGCTAGCTTTAGAGCCTTAATTCTATCCATAATTTCCTCAAATGAGGTCTCTGTCTGGAGCGAGTCTTCCAGCACCTCAAACCAGAAAGCAGCTGCAGTAGTTACAGGAATAATGCAGGCAATAGGTTGGAGAAGAAAACCTTGTTGAACAAAAATTTTCTTAAGTAAAACCTCTAATTTTTATCCATAGGGTCTTAAAAAGCACAACTGTCTTCAATTGGTATGGTTGTGCGTTTAGCTAGTGTAGAAACAGCTCCCTCCACCTTAGGGACCGTCTGCCACGAGTCCCGCATGGGGTCAGATATGGGGAACATTTTCTTAAAAACAGGAGGGGGGACAAAAGGGACACCTGGCCTATCCCACTCCCTTGTAACGATATCCACAATCCTCTTAGGGACCGGAAACGCATCCGTGTAAACAGGGACCTCTAGGTACTTGTCCATTTTACACAATTTCTCTGGGATCACCAAAGGGTCACAGTCATCCAGAGTAGCTAATACCTCCCAAAGTAAAACATGGAGGTGTTCTAGTTTAAATTTAAAAGCCAATGTATCTGAATCTGTCTGGGGAGGAACCCTTCCTGAATCAGAGACTTCTCCCTCAGACATCAAATCCCTCGCTCCCATTTCAGAGCGTTGTGAGGGTATATCGGATACGGCTACCAAAGCGTCAGAATGCTCATAATCTGTTCTTAAAACGGAGCTATCACGCTTTGCAGGTAACACAGGCAGTTTAGATAAGAAGGCTGTAAGAGAATTATCCATGACTGTCGCTAAGTCTTGTAATGTAAAAGGGTTAGACGCACTAGAGGTACTAGGTGTCGCTTGCGCGGGCGTAACTGGTTGTGACACTTGGGGAGAGGCAGACGGGCTACCCTCGTTACCTTCAGTCTGAGAATCATCTTGGGCCACATTTTTAAGTGCAACAATATGATCTTTAAAGTGTATAGACATATCAGTACAAGTGGGACACATTCTGAGAGGGAGTTCCACCATGTCTTCTAAACACATTGAACAAGGATTTTCCTTAGTGTCAGATATGTTTAACAGACTAGTAGAGTACACAAACAGGCTTGGAATCACTTTAATCAAATAAAAAACACAATTTGAAAAAAATGTTACTGTGCCTTTAAGAGATAAATAGAGCACACAATTTTACAAAACGGTGAAAAATGAAGCAATCTTTCTGAAATTTTCACAGTATGTAGCTAAAGCCTTAATAAGATTGCACCCCAAGTTTCAAAATGATTAACCCCTTAATGCCCAAACCGGAGCAGCCTAAAGCCAACACCTGGTTAAATCACTACAGCACCTTGCCACAGCCTTGCTGTGGCTCTACCTTCCCTTAGGGATCAGATTTGGGGGACTATTGCTTCTTTTAGGCCCTCAAACATCAGCAGGACCCTCCATGTGAAACAGCATGAACTTATCTGCAATTCTAAAGGCTATGACACACTGCAAGCGATGCGGCGCGAGGCGATGCAGCTCCTTCGCACCGCGCCGCATTGCTTCTAAAGTTCAATTATTTCATCTCTGAGTGCTCAGCTACGTGACCTGACGCAGCAGAGTGCTCAGAGATGAAAAGGCAGGACACACTGAGCGCGCACAGCTGCATCTACACGCTGCGAGTCGCTCTGCTTGCAATGTGTCACAGCCTTAAGTGCGCACCTGAGGCAATTAGGCCCCTCCCACTCTACTCCGGAGCTGTGTGGCCTAGTAAATCACTCCTAAGTGACTAAAAAACAGCCATGTGGTAATAACCCCAGAAAAAAAAACCAAAAGGGCTTTCAAAGTGTCTTGCAAAACTATTTTTCCTTAGCCAAACAATCGATTGCCCTGAATAAGTGTCAACCAGTATATTAGCCCTATTATGTAAGCATTCAATTCCTTACTAAGTCTGTGAACATAGCTTACCCTCCCCTAATGGGGATATTGTCAGTCCCTTCTAGCATTATCTCAGTCTTGTCTAGAAATAAATGACTGAACATACCTCATTGCAGATCACCCTGCAAACTGTTCCCCCCAACTGAAGTTTTCTGGTACTCCTCAGTTCGGTGTGGGAACAGCAGTGGATTTTAGTTACAACATGTTAAAATCATTTTCCTCTCAGCAGAAATCTTCATCACTTTTCTGCTAGAGAGTAAATGGTACAAACCGGTACCATTTAAAATAACAAACTTTTGACTGAAGATAATAAAACTACAATTTTAACACCACATTCACTTTACACTCCCGAGAGAGACCCTAGTGCTTAGAGCCAGCAAAGAGAATGACTGGGGGGTGGAGCTAGAGGGGGAGCTATATGGACAGCTTTGCTGTGTGCTCTCTTTGCTACTTCCTGTAGGGAATGAGAATATCCCACAAGTAAAGGATGAATCCGTGGACTGGGTACACCTTGCAAGAGAAATATATACATGTCAATGGATATTCAGGGATTTCTGAAAGATATTAGTGTTCTAATGTAACTAGCGCTAATTTTGAAAAAAAAAATGGTTTGGAAATAGCAAAGTGTTACTTGTATTTATGGCCCTATAACTTGCAAAAAAGCAAAGAACATGTAAACATTGGGTATTTCTAATATCAGGACAAAATTTAGAAACTATTTAGCATGGGTGTTTTTTGGTGGTTGTAGATGTGTAACCGATTTTGCGGGTCAAAGTTAGAAAAAGTGTTTTTTTCCATTTTTTTCTCATATTTTATAATTTTTTTATAGTAAATTATAAGATATGATGAAAATAATGGTATCTCTAGAAAGTCCATTTAATGGCGAGAAAAACTGTATATAATATGTGTGGGTACAGTAAATGAGTAAGAGGAAAATTACAGCTAAACACAAACACCGCAAAAATGTAAAAATAGCCTTGGTCCCAAACGAACAGGAAAAGTGCTGTGGTCATTAAGGGGTTAGACTAATAATTGATCTACCCTAACTGTTATACTAAAATTACATTAAACTACAAATTAAATTAAATATATTATATATTTAAACACCTAACCATACTCAAATAATTTAAATCTACAATAAAAAATTACAAAGTTACAAAAAACTAACAACTAAGTTACAAAAAAATAACAAACACTAAGTTACAAAAAATAAATTATCAAAGATTTAAACTAATTACACCTAATCTAAGAGCCCTATGAAAATAAAAAAGCCCCCCACAAAATAAAAAAAAACCCTAACCTACAATATACTACAAATAGCCCTTAAAGTGAAGGTCAATTTTCAACAATGAGTGCCCGGTTTTTAAAAATACTTTTAAAAACAGGGGCACTTTCATTGATGAAAGTTTACATTGCACCAAATTTGTAGAAATACTTACCTTTTACTTCTCCAAAACTGGATCGCCGATCCCAGCCTCAGTTCCCCTGTACGGACGTCAGAAATGACAAAACCGGCTTTCTCCAATTATGGCTTTACCCTCACAGAGCGTCCATCTCGTGATGCCCGGCTGTGATTGGAGGAAGCCGGTTTCGTCATTGCTGTGTTTGTACAGCAGGAAGAAGGCGGGGGATCGGCGATCCGGTTTTGGAGAAGTAAAAGGTAAGTATTTCTACAAATCCGGTGCAATGTAAACTTTCATCAATGAAAGTGCCCCTGTTTTTAAAAGTATTTTTAAAAACCGGGCACTCATTGCTGAAAATTGACATTCACTTTTAAAAAGGGCCTTTTGCGGGGCATTGCCCCAAAGAAATCAACTCTTTCACCTGTAAATAAAAAAACAAACACCCCCCCCCCCCAACAGTAAAACCCACCACCCACAGAAACAACCCCCCCAAATAAAAACCTAACTAAAAAAACCTAAGCTCCCCATTGCCCTGAAAAGGGCATTTGGATGGGCATTAAAAGGGTATTTAGCTCTATTGCTGCCCAAACCGTAATCTAAAACTAAAACCCACCCAATAAACACTTAAAAAAAACTAACACTAACCCCTGAAGATCCACTTACAGTTTTGAATATCCGACATCCATCCTCAAAGAAGCCGGAAGAAGTCTTCATCCAAGCGGCCAAAGTCTTCATCCAAGCCCGCAGACGTCTTCACCCAGACGGCATCTTCTATCTTCAAGACATCCGACGCGGAGCATCCTCTTCGTTCAACGTCTTCTTGAACAATGAATGTTCCTTTAAATCACGTCATCCAAGATGGCGTCCCTTAGATGCCGATTGGCTGATAGAATTCTATCAGCCAATCGGAATTAAGGTTGAAAAAAATCCTATTGGCTGTTGCAATCAGCTAATAGGATTGAGCTTTCAGCCTATTGGCTGATCCAATCAGCCAATAGAATGCAAGCTCAATCCTATTCCTACGTCAATTAAAGAAACATTCATTGTTCAAGAAGACGTTGAACTAACAGGATGCTCTGCGTCGGATGTCTTGAAGATGGAGCTGCTCCGCACCGGATGGATGAAGATAGAAGATGCCGTCTAGGTGAAGACTTCTGCGAGCTTGGATGAAGACTTCGGTCGCTTGGATGAAGACTTCTGCAGGCTTCTTTGAGGATGGATGTCGGATATTCAAAACTGTAAGTGGATCTTCAGGGGTTAGTGTTAGTTTTTTTTAAGGGTTTATTGGGTGGGTTTTAGTTTTAGATTAGGGTTTGGGCAGCAATAGAGCTAAATGCCCTTTTAAGGGCAATGCCCATCCAAATGCCCTTTTCAGGGCAATGGGGAGCTTAGGTTTTTATTTGGGGGGGTTGTTTGTATTTTTATTTACAGGTAAGAGACTATTTCTTTGGGGCAATGCCCCGCAAAAGGCCCTTTTAAATATATAATATAGTTAATTTAATTTGTAGTTTAATGTAATTTTAGTATAACAGTTAGGGTAGATTAATTATTAGTTTAATATAATTTAGTATAATAGTTAGGGTAGGTTAATTATTAGTTTAATATAGTTTAATGTAATTTTAGTATAATAGGGTAGGTTAATTAATAGTTTAATATAGTTTAATTTAAATCTAAAGGTAAGTTTAAATTTATTATAAGATAGGGATGAGTTAATATTTAATATAAAGTTAGCGGGTTGTTAGGTTTAGAGGTTAATAGTTTAATTTAGTTTATGGTGATGTGGGGGGGCTGTCGGTTTAGGGTTTAGGGGTTAATAGGTTTAGTAAGTGGTAGTGATGTGGTAGGCCAGAGGATTAGGGGTTAATACCTTTAGTTAGTTGCGGCAGGGTCCAGGAGCGGTGGGATAGGGGTTAATAACTTTATTTAGTTGCGGTGGGGTCCGGGAACGGCGGGATAGGGGTTAAACAGTTTAGTATAGTGGCGGTGCTTAGTGACAGTATACAAATAAAGCTGGGAAAAAGCCGAAGAGCATCGCCCTGTACTTGGTGCGTGGCTTTTTGACAGCTTTTTATAAATATGGAGAACGTATTCAGGTCTGCGGCCGCAATGTTAGGCAATGTCAGGCGGAGCGTATTGGTGCCGTCGAATGCAAGTAAGTTGACGGCTTGATAAGTAGGCCTCATAGTGTACATCAGTGTTTTTCAACCAGTGTGCCGCGGCACACTAGTGTTCCGTGAGAGATCCTCAGGTGTGCCGCGGCAGACTGACAACAGTGTGACATATTTTTTAAATTTTGCTTGTTTTTTTATTCTGGGCCATTTTTTATTTTGAGTGAGATGACTGAGGGTAACTGTGCAGCAGCAGCTCGCTTCCCCGACCCGTGTTCACACTTGGAAGGAACCCCCACCCACCACAACAAGTGTCTAGTGCCGGCTCTACACGCCGCAACACTTCAATCCCCCATGCATGCTGGCGTAGCTTTGCTCCTCTTCCAGAACAGTTCCAGCCAGTGGGGGTGTCCCTCTTTCAAATTTTGAAATATTGGGAGGTATGTGACAGGCTCATCAGGCATCATTTACAACCATGACATATTGACATTCATTCACAATCATTATTGTTGTTTGTGAATGAATGTCAACATGTCATGTATAGTTTGTAGGAGGCATGGCAGCACAGTACAGTGTGTGTGTGTGTGTGTGATTTTTAATTTAAAAAAGTGTGCCACGGCAAAAAAAAGGTTGAAAATCACTGGTGTACATCAGTTACGCACATACACATTACACATATAGTGTACATCAGTTACGCACATACACATTACACATATAGTGTACACACATACACATTACATCATTTACGCACATACACATTACACATAGTGTACACATCAGTTACACACATACACATTACACATATAGTGTACACATCAGTTACACACATACACATTACACATATAATGTACACATCAGTTACGCACATACACATATAGTGTACACATCAGTTACACACATACACATAGTGTACACATCAGTTACACACATACACATAGTGTACACATCAGTTACACACATACACATTACACATATAGTGTACACATCAGTTACGCACATACACATTACACATATAGTGTACATCAGTTACGCACATACACATTACACATATAGTGTACACATCAGTTACACACATACACATTACACATAGTGTACACATCAGTTACACACATACACATTACACATAGTGTACACATCAGTTACACACATACACATTACACATATAGTGTACACATCAGTTACACACATACACATTACACATATAGTGTACACATCAGTTACACACATACACATTACACATATAGTGTACACATCAG
Source organism: Bombina bombina (assembly GCF_027579735.1). Taxonomy (NCBI): domain Eukaryota; kingdom Metazoa; phylum Chordata; class Amphibia; order Anura; family Bombinatoridae; genus Bombina; species Bombina bombina. The sequence goes on along the minus strand of NC_069505.1, from coordinate 475,211,205 downwards.
TTACACACATAATGTACACATCAGTTACGCACATACACATATAGTGTACACATCAGTTACACACATACACATTACACATATAGTGTACACATCAGTTACGCACATACACATTACACATATACTGTACACATCAGTTACGCACACACATTACACATATACTGTACATCAGTTACACACATACACATTACATCAGTTACACACATACACATTACACATATAGTGTACACATCACACATATAATGTACACATCAGTTACGCACATACACATTACACATATAGTGTACACATCAGTTACGCACATACACATATAGTGTACACATCATTTACGCACATACACATATAGTGTACACATCAGTTACACACATACACATTACACATATAGTGTACACATCAGTTACATACATACACATTACATCAGTTACACACATACACATTACACATATACTGTACATCAGTTACACACATACACATTACATCAGTTACACACATACTGTACATCAGTTACACACATACACATTACATCAGTTACACACATACTGTACATCAGTTACGCACATACACATTACACATATAGTGTACATCAGTTACACACATACACATTACACATATAGTGTACATCAGTTACGCACATACACATTACACATATAGTGTACATCAGTTACGCACATACACATTACACATATAGTGTACATCAGTTACGCACATACACATTACACATATAGTGTACATCAGTTACACACATACACATATAGTGTACATCAGTTACACACATACACATATAGTGTACATCAGTTACACACATACACATTACACATATAGTGTACATCGGTTACGCACATACACATTACACATATAGTGTACATCGGTTACGCACATACACATTACACATATAGTGTACATCAGTTACGCACATACACATTACACATATACTGTACATCAGTTACGCACATACACATTACACATATACTGTACATCAGTTACACACATACACATTACACAGATACTGTACATCAGTTACACACATACACATTACACAGATACTGTACATGTGTAATGTGTATGTGTGTAACTGATTTACACATTACACATATACTGTACATCTGTTACACACATACATATTACACAGTTACCTACCCATGCACAAATATTATACACACATAAATTACAGCTGTACACTCATACACAATACCTAAATACAGTTACACACACACACACAAAGTGCACAGATAAAGTTACACACAAAGTGGACAGATACAGTTACACACATACACACACAAAGTGGACAGATACAGTTACACACACAAAGTGGACAGATACAGTTACACACACAAAGTGCACAGATACAGTTACACACACAAAGTGCACAGATACAGTTACACACACAAAGTGCACAGATACAGTTACACACACAAAGTGCACAGATACAGTTACACACACAAAGTGCACAGATACAGTTACACACACAAAGTGCACAGATACAGTTACACACACAAAGTGCACAGATACAGTTACACACACAAAGTGCACAGATACAGTTACACACACAGTGCACAGATACAGTTACACACACAGTGCACAGATACAGTTACACACACAGTGCACAGATACAGTTACACACACACAGTGCACAGATACAGTTACACACACACAGTGCACAGATACAGTTACACACACACAGTGCACAGATACAGTTACACACACACAGTGCACAGATACAGTTACACACACACAGTGCACAGATACAGTTACACACACATAGTGCACAGATACACACACACACAAGTGCACAGATACAGTTACACACACACACAGTGCACAGATACAGTTACACACACACACAGTGCACAGATACAGTTACACACACACAAAGTGTAAAGTTACACACACACACACACAAAGTGCACAGATAGTTACACACACACACAAAGTGCACAGATACACACAGAGTTGCACACACAAAGTAGACCGTTACACACACAAAATACACACTAGTACAATTAAACAAGAGGCATATATAAAGTTAACCACACATAGCTACACAGATACTGTTACACACACAAAACCATAATTTATGTAAGATCTTACCTGATAAATTCATTTCTTTCATAGTGGTGAGAGTCCATGAGCTGTTACTTATAGGATATACATTCCTACCTCAAAAGCCTATAAAATACCCTCCCACATACCCCAGTTTAACGTATAGCCAAGTGGTGAGGTGTTTAAGGAGCAAAAGCAGGAGGAAAAAAAAAAATAGAGCAGAAAAAAAGATGTGCGTTACATAAAAAATAACCCCCCAAAAAATTGGGTGGGGCTCATGGACTCTCGCCACCATGGAAGAAATTAATACATCAGGTAAATTATGGTTTTCTTTTATAGTATAAGCAATAAAGTATTTTTTAAATAAAAACAAATCATAGGCACTAGAATCAAACTGAGACAGCTGCCTGAAGAACCTTTCTATCAAAGGCTGCTTCTGAAGAGGCAAAAACAAAAAAAATGGTAAAATTTTGTAAGTGTATGCAAAGACGACCAAGTGGCTGCTTTGCAGATTTGATCAACTGAAGCCTCATTTTTGAAAGCCCAAGATGTGGCGACTGACCTAGTAGAATGAGCTGTAATTCTGAGGCGGAGACTGAGGTATGCATGAGGTGGAAGGTGTATTTATAGGCTTTTGAGGTTTGGGAAACTTTGCCTCCTGCTGTTAGGAATGTATATCCCATAAGTAACAGCTCGTGGAAATACAGATACTGTTACACACCAAAAGTACACGGATAATGTTGCACACAGGCGTACAATTACACACAATGTATACATAAAGTTAAAGGGATTGTAAACTCTTCAAAATAACTTTTAAAAAAAATAAAGTTCATGCCATATTTTTTTATAAAAACATCTTTTTTTGTATTACTTCTTTTAAATACATTTTTTATTCATTTAATATCTTATAGATAATGCTCCCCTGCCAGCCTCCCTCCTCTGTTTTTTTTCTCCCCTTTTTTCTGCCCAATCAAAAGCTTAGCCATCTAGGACATTGAACATATGAATTTCATTACAAGTACAGTAACAACAGCCTGTCAGTGCTTGTTACTTTTCTGCATGAGTAGCACAAAATATAGGATTTATAGTTTACCTCAACTTATAGATGTTCAACAAAATTTCTAGTTTTTGTAATTGCTCTTTGTTTTACATTTTACTTACAAATTGTATTACCAATGATTTTAGAAATGTGTACAGTAGTCCCACCTGCTATACACTTCACTAGGATCAGAGTCGCTTCCAGTATTTCCCCTTTCCCTCTTTACATTTTTGGGTCTCGTATAGTAAAGTGATGTGTACAGCAGTCCCGCCTGCTATACACATCACTGTCATCATACCTGCGCTTTCAGTATTTTCTATTTCCCCTTTCCCTCTTTACATTTTTGGGTCTCGTATAGTAAAGTGATGTGTACAGCAGTCCCACCTGCTATACACATCACTGTAATCATACCTGCGCTTTCCTGACACATGAACGCTTTATCCGTTCTGTTTTACCTTCAGTAGATTAACGTGTACAGCAGTCCCGCACGCTGTACACGACACTAGAACAAAACCGTTCACAGTACACAGTAAATGGGAGATTTCAACTACTGGATGCTTTTAGCCACCTATCTTCCAATCTTATTGCTCTTTCAAGAATATTGATGTGTACAGCAGTCCCGCCCCGCTGTACACGTCACGTCATTCAATCGTGTGTGTGTGAGATGATTCAACTTACTTGGCTTTATTGCTTAGTAATGTTCCTTAGGGAATTATTCAGTAAAATACACTTTCTGCAAATAAACAGAGAATCTTCTAATCATCTGTTCACTTAGCAGACCGAATAGAAATATAAGGGGCTTGTGAACACCTGTTACTAGGGAAGCTTGTTCGCTCCTGTGTAGTAACAGGTGTTTAGTTAGTCCTAAAAGCTTAAGTCATTTTAGACAAGAGCTGATTGGAGGTATGCGCTTTGGTTATGAAAAAAGCACACACACACAATTGAATGATAAGGGTTCCACTGCTATAATGGGAAAGCTATATACATAAGTGTTGTGTACAGCGGGCAGGACAGCTGTACATGTCAATCTACTGAACATAAAACAGAACGGATAAAGCGTTCATGTGTCCGGAAAGCGCAGGTATGATGACAGTGATGTGTATAGCAGGCAGGACTGATGTACATATCACTTTACTATTTGAGGCACAAAAGTTTCAAGAGGAATAGAGGTAATACAATTATTGGAATAGCTCTAATAGTGATACCATCCCTTTAAACACAGATACCGTTACACATATAAAAGCTACACAGAGCACACACAGATACCGTTACACATATAAAAGCTACACAGAGCACACACAGATACCGTTACACATATAAAAGCTACACAGAGCACACACAGATACCGTTACACATATAAAAGCTACACAGAGCACACACAGATACCGTTACACATATAAAAGCTACACAGAGCACACACAGATACCGTTACACATATAAAAGCTACACAGAGCACACACAGATACCGTTACACATATAAAAGCTACACAGAGCACACACAGATACCGTTACACATATAAAAGCTACACAGAGCACACACAGATACCGTTACACATATAAAAGCTACACAGAGCACACACAGATACCGTTACACATATAAAAGCTACACAGAGCACACACAGATACCGTTACACATATAAAAGCTACACAGAGCACACACAGATACCGTTACACATATAAAAGCTACACAGAGCACACACAGATACCGTTACACATATAAAAGCTACACAGAGCACACACAGATACCGTTACACATATAAAAGCTACACAGAGCACACACAGATACTGTTACACATATAAAAGCTACACAGAGCACACACAGATACTGTTACACATATAAAAGCTACACAGAGCACACACAGATACTGTTACACATATAAAAGCTACACAGAGCACACACAGATACCGTTACACATATAAAAGCTACACAGAGCACACACAGATACCGTTACACATATAAAAGCTACACAGAGCACACACAGATACCGTTACACATATAAAAGCTACACAGAGCACACACAGATACCGTTACACATATAAAAGCTACACAGAGCACACACAGATACCGTTACACATATAAAAGCTACACAGAGCACACACAGATACCGTTACACATATAAAAGCTACACAGAGCACACACAGATACCGTTACACATATAAAAGCTACACAGAGCACACACAGATACCGTTACACATATAAAAGCTACACAGAGCACACACAGATACCGTTACACATATAAAAGCTACACAGAGCACACACAGATACCGTTACACATATAAAAGCTACACAGAGCACACACAGATACCGTTACACATATAAAAGCTACACAGAGCACACACAGATACCGTTACACATATAAAAGCTACACAGAGCACACACAGATACCGTTACACATATAAAAGCTACACAGAGCACACACAGATACCGTTACACATATAAAAGCTACACAGAGCACACACAGATACCGTTACACATATAAAAGCTACACAGAGCACACACAGATACCGTTACACATATAAAAGCTACACAGAGCACACACAGATACTGTTACACATATAAAAGCTACACAGAGCACACACAGATACCGTTACACATATAAAAGCTACACAGAGCACACACAGATACCGTTACACATATAAAAGCTACACAGAGCACACACAGATACCGTTACACATATAAAAGCTACACAGAGCACACACAGATACCGTTACACATATAAAAGCTACACAGAGCACACACAGATACCGTTACACATATAAAAGCTACACAGAGCACACACAGATACCGTTACACATATAAAAGCTACACAGAGCACACACAGATACCGTTACACATATAAAAGCTACACAGAGCACACACAGATACCGTTACACATATAAAAGCTACACAGAGCACACACAGATACTGTTACACATATAAAAGCTACACAGAGCACACACAGATACTGTTACACATATAAAAGCTACACAGAGCACACACAGATACTGTTACACATATAAAAGCTACACAGAGCACACACAGATACTGTTACACATATAAAAGCTACACAGAGCACACACAGATACCGTTACACATATAAAAGCTACACAGAGCACACACAGATACTGTTACACATATAAAAGCTACACAGAGCACACACAGATACTGTTACACATATAAAAGCTACACAGAGCACACACAGATACTGTTACACATATAAAAGCTACACAGAGCACACACAGATACTGTTACACATATAAAAGCTACACAGAGCACACACAGATACTGTTACACATATAAAAGCTACACAGAGCACACACAGATACTGTTACACATATAAAAGCTACACAGAGCACACACAGATACTGTTACACATATAAAAGCTAGACAGAGCACACACAGATACTGTTACACATATAAAAGCTAGACAGAGCACACACAGATACTGTTACACATATAAAAGCTAGACAGAGCACACACAGATACTGTTACACATATAAAAGTTAGACAGAGCACACACAGATACTGTTACACATATAAAGTTACACAGATACTGTTACACATATAAAGTTACACAGATACTGTTACACATATAAAGTTACACATATAAAGTTACACAGATACTGTTACACATATAAAGTTACACAGATACTGTTACACATATAAAGTTACACAGATACTGTTACACATATAAAGTTACACAGATACTGTTACACATATAAAGTTACACAGATACTGTTACACATATAAAGTTACACAGATACTGTTACACATATAAAGTTACACAGATACTGTTACACATATAAAGTTACACAGATACTGTTACACATATAAAGTTACACAGATACTGTTACACATAGTTACACAGATACTGTTACACATACAGTTACACAGATACTGTTACACATACAGTTACACACAGATCAAGTTACATATATAAAGTTACACACTCAGATCCTGTTACACATATAAAGTTACACAGAGCACACACACATACTGTTACATATAATAAAGTTAAAAAGAGCACACACACATACAGAGCACACACATACAGTTACACAGAGCACACACATACAGTTACACATACAATTACATATATACAGTTACACATAGTGACATGTACAGTTACACACAGATCCTGTTACACATATAAAGTTACGCACACACATCCTGTTACTCATTTAAAGTTACGCACACACATCCTGTTACTCATATAAAGTTAAGCACAGATCCTGTTACACATATACAGTTACACAGATCAAGTTACATATATAAAGTTACACACACAGATCATGTTACACATATAAAGTTACACACAGATCATATTACATATATAAAGTTACACACGCAGATCATGTTACACATATAAAGTTACACACAGATCCCGTTACACACACATTATAGATATAAAGTTACAGACACTTCGTTGTCAGAATAATTTACTGACCAGATTACTTTGAGCAAGCACGCACTATGCGGAAGTAAAAACGATACACTGACCGTCGTCTTCATCACAAAGAACGCGGGAACAGGAATATAAAAAGAACTACGATTCCCATAATGCTTTCACCCGAAAACTGGGGGAAAAAACAGAAACGAAGTAACAGAATTTATTTCAGAAACTGTTATCCGCAGTAAAGTTGGTGCAAAATCACGTGATACCTACCAGCATGCATTGCACTGCACGTGCTAAGTAACCGATGCATTTCAAAGTAGTCTATCTGCAGAGTGGAGCTCCACTCTAGACAGGAAACATGTGACCTCCACTGCAATTTTTTTTTTTCTATTTCAATAAAACTTTAATGTATCAAACAACCAATATGCACAATCATTCAGAAAACGTTTTTTTATATATATAAACTTTAATGTATCAAACAACCAATAGGCACAATTCTGAAAACGAAATTGCTTTCTTTTGGTTTATGGCGAGTGACATTTATAAGGTTAAGGCAAAGTATAAGCAAATGTAATGATTATTCTAAGTTATAAATAGATCATCTCAGGAAATCACAGGAGTAATTCTTTATCTACTGTTTTAAATTAACAATACTGAACTATTTAAAGCTCCACTCTACACAACAAAAATAATGTGACATCCACAACCTTCACGGGGAAGTTCTCTTTAAACAAGAACAAGGTTTGCTGCTTTCTTTTTTTTATATATATATATATATATATACCATATTTAACCCTTTAGTGACCTGACTGTTGTACCAATTTTTTAGCGTTAGCGACCAAGGCTGTTTTTACATTGCTGCGGTGTTTGTGTTTATCTGTAATTTCCCTCTTACTTATTTTATTTTTATACCATGTTTAACCCCTTAGTGACCTGACAGTTGTACCAATTCTTTAGCGTTAGCGACCAAGGCTGTTTTTACATTGCTGCAGTGTTTGTGTTTATCTGTAATTTCCCTCTTACTTATTTTATTTTTATACCATGTTTAACCCCTTAGTGACCTGACAGTTGTACCAATTCTTTAGCGTTAGCGACCAAGGCTGTTTTTACATTGCTGCAGTGTTAGCGTTTAGCTGTAATTTTCCTCTTACGCCTTTACTGTACCCACACATATTCTATACCGTTTTTCTTGCCATAAGATTGACTTTTTACAAATACCATTCTTTTCATCATATCATATAATTTCTACTAAATATTTTTATAAATTATGATTAAAAATATTAAAAACCACACTTTTTTTTTTAACTTTTACAACCCAAAATCTGTTACACATCTACAACCCCCGAGAAAACAACATGGCTAAACAGTTTCTTCATTTTGTCCTGAGTTTTGAAATACCCAATTTTCAATTTTTACGATTAACCTTTTTCTCCTTCAGTGACCTTTTAACCCCAACCCTCCCCCTAGATCTAACCCTTCCCCTAGATCTACCACTAAGCCTAGATCTAACCCTACATAACTATTTATTTTTATTATTTTTACTATTTCATTTTTTTTCATCTGTTACAGCTGCGGTCCTTAAGGAGATAAAGGGGTAGTAAATTCAAAATTTAACTTGCATGATTCAGATACAACATGTCATTTTAAGACACTTATAAATTCACATCTATTTTTAAATGTGCTTTGTTCTCTTGTTATCCCTTGCTGAAAGAGAATATGCACATATTCAACACTAGTGGGAGCTAGCTGCTGATTTTTCCCTGCACACATTTGTCTTTTGCGATTGGATGACTATGGCTCCATTCGGGCAGCGCTCCAAGCAAACTGGGACTCGCTTGTAGCGTTTTCCTCACATTTGCAAGTGAGATGCCTAGCGTTTTTGGAGTGCTCTGATGACATAAGTCCCAGCGCTTCCATCGTGCTGGAAAAGCTGTCACTTTTCAGAGCAAGCTCAGACGCTTGGCAACATGGCAGCCTCCACACACGTTTTGCTGTGGAGGCTGCCATGTTTTTATAAGCAGCAGAGGAGGGACAGGTGAGGCGGATAAGTCTGACAGCAGCATTTTTGCCCTGTACTAAATGCTGCTGTCATGCTTATCCGGTGTTATGCTGAGAATTGTTTCCCCAGTGTCTCTGGTTTCCCCTGCCTCTCGGCAAACATCGGAACTCTGACCCACCTCCATTCAGCTGCTCTCAGCTCAGCACCTGTAGTATTATTAGCTGAATGGGGCAGGATAAGCTACAGGGGCTGAGCTGAGAACATCTGAATGAAGGTGGGTCAGAGTTCCAATGTTTGCCGAGAGGCAGGGGAAACCATTCTCGAACAACAGTGTTGTGTAAACAGCTTAAATAAAAATAATCCTCCACTAATAAAGAGAGACACAATTTTAACATTTTTACAGTCAGCTACAAGGGAGCTTATTTAAAAACGTTCATTATTGTGCAGCAGATCCCTTTGCGCATGCAATCGTTTTCTCTAAGCTCCCTTGCTTGTGACGTCACCTAGCGCCACGTCATCGCTGGAAGTGAAGCGCCTCCACTAGCTCCTGAGCGCTGCCCAAACGCGGCCTATATGTCTTCATCTTGCTGCCAGTAGTGCAATTTTGTTCCTTCAGCAAAGGATAACAAGAGAACGAAGCAGATTTTATAATGGAAGTAAATTGGAAACTGCATGTTCTTTCTGATTTATAAAAGTCTGTTTTTGACTTGAGTGTCCCTTAAATGATTTTTTATTTATTATGAAAATAACAGTTTTGATTCTGACTATGACTAAGTTTCCTCCCATGTGCTTGACACAGGAGCCAGCAATCATTAAAGATGTACACATTGCTATACAATGGGTTGTCAAGAATGAGGCACTGTTCTGTGAGCGCATAACCATGCCAAGTTATGTGTCAATGAATGAAGATGACCATCAGAAGGCCATAGATAACGTGATGCAAAGAGAAGAACCAGAAGCAAGGGAGCCATTCCTCTTTGTATTTCAGCACAGAGAAGATATGGAGTTGTTTTTGCAGGCATGTCTTGACCAACAGGGCCTCCAAGTTAATGCCATGTTCAACAAATGACTGATGGACAAGGGGTGGTGGTGTGTTTCTGTTTAAATTATTGATAATAATAAAAAAATAAGATAATTAACACCATTTCTGAGTCAGTGCTTTAATAACACACTACCACAAGTATGAAGGTACAAGATAATTATAGTTAACAGTATATATATATATATAGCAGTAGCCTATTGTTGCTTCTGCTTTCATAGTATCAGGTTAGGGTTATAAGTTCAAATGGTTTCTGACCTTGATTGAACACGATTCTCCAGAGCTCCGTGGAACAGCAAGAAAGCACACAAGCACAGAGAGTGTTTCTCACTAGTTCCGTTTACTGTAAGTATACACAGCAGTTATATAGCAGTCTCGCATCATGAGGCTACAGGAAATGCAGTTAGAGGAGTAACATAAAATGTCCATATATGTCTATCTAAGAAACATGTTAAAGGAAGTTGTGGGTGTTGTTTGCTGTATTATAGACAATCATATGAGTTTCAAAATGCCCTCATGTGTCGGTTACAAGTCACCCACTAACATAATATACCCATCAACACACAGACACATAAAACACACAAAGACATAGAGACACACACACACCCTCACTGAGACATCCAGAGAAAACAAAGAGACATACACTCTCAGAGAGACACCCACAGAAACTGCACATACATACACACACCCTCACAGAGACAACCAAAGAAAACACACAGACATACTCACACACTCTCAGAGAGATCCACAGAAAACGCAGACATACATACACACACCCACCCTCAAAGAGACATCCACATTAAAAAAAAAAAGTCATACACATCCACCCTCACAGAGGCATCAAGAGGAAATACACAAAGACATACATACACACACCCTCACAGGGACACAAATAGAAAAAGCACAACGACATACTCACACACCCTCACAGACATACACAGATAATGCACAAAGACATATACACCCACTCTCACAGAGAGACCAACAACAACAACAAAACAGTGTGTGACATGCATGATTAAAAATTGCAGAAATTAAGAGATCACTTTTTAAACAATCAGATTTGCAAATGTGCAAACAAAAATTAAACTCTTTGAATTCAAAATTGTAGATTAATGTTATCGGTAGATGGTTAGATGAAGAAAAACATAATTTATGTAAGAACTTACCTGATAAATTCATTTCTTTCATATTAGCAAGAGTCCATGAGCTAGTGACGTATGGGATATACATTCCTACCTACCAGGAGGGGCAAAGTTTCCCAAACCTTAAAATGCCTATAAATACACCCCTCACCACACCCACAAATCAGTTTAACGAATAGCCAAGAAGTGGGGTGATAAGAAAAAAGTGCGAAAGCATATAAAATAAGGAATTGGAATAATTGTGCTTTATACAAAAAAATCATAACCACCACAAAAAGGGTGGGCCTCATGGACTCTTGCTAATATGAATAAAATGAATTTATCAGGTAAGTTCTTACATAAATTATGTTTTCTTTCATGTAATTAGCAAGAGTCCATGAGCTAGTGACGTATGGGATAATGACTACCCAAGATGTGGATCTTTCCACGCAAGAGTCACTAGAGAGGGAGGGATAAAATAAATACAGCCAATTCCTGCTGAAAATAATCCACACCCAAAATAAAGTTTAATGAAAACATAAGCAGAACATTCAAACTGAAACCGCTGCCTGAAGTACTTTTCTACCAAAAACTGCTTCAGAAGAAGAAAACACATCAAAATGGTAGAATTAGTAAAAGTATGCAAAGAGGACCAAGTTGCTGCTTTGCAAATCTGATCAACCGAAGCTTCATTCCTAAACGCCCAGGAAGTAGAAACTGACCTAGTAGAATGAGCTGTAATCCTTTGAGGTGGAGTTTTACCCGACTCAACATAGGCATGATGAATTAAAGATTTCAACCAAGATGCCAAAGAAATGGCAGAAGCTTTCTGGCTTTTTCTAGAACCAGAAAAGATGAAAAATAGACTAGAAGTCTTTCGGAAAGACTTAGTAGCTTCAACATAATAATACAAAGCTCTAACAACATCCAAAGAATGCAATGATTTCTCCTTAGAATTCTTAGGATTAGGACATAATGAAGGAACCACAATTTCTCTACTAATGTTGTTAGAATACACAACCTTAGGAAAAAATTCAAAAGAAGTTCGCAACAGCGCCTTATCCTGATGAAAAATCAGAAAAGGAGACTCACAAGAAAGAGCAGATAATTCAGAGACTCTTCTGGCAGAAGAGATGGCCAAAAGAAACAAAACTTTCCAAGAAGAAGTTTAATGTCCAAATGAATGCATGTGTTCAAAAGGAGGAGCTAGAAGAGCCCCCAGAACCAAATTCAAACTCCAAGGAGGAGAAATTGACTGAATGACAGGTTTTAAACGAACCAAGTCTTGTACAAAACAATGAATATCAGGAAGATTAGCAATCTTTCTGTGAAAAAGAACAGAAAGGGCAGAGATTTGTCCTGTCAAGGAACTTGCGGACAAACCTTTATCTAAACCATCCTGAAGAAACTTGTAAAAAAATTCTCGGAATTCTAAAAGAATGCCAGGAAAAATGATGAGAAGACACTAAGAAATATAAGTCTTCCAGACTCTATAATATATCTCTCTAGATACAGATTTACGAGCCTGTAACATAGGATTAATCACAGAGTCAGAGAAACCTCTTTGACCAAGAATCAAGCGTTCAATCTCCATACCCTTAAATTTAAAGATTTGAGATCCTGATGGAAAAAAGGACCTTGCGACAGAAGGTCTGGTCTTAACGGAAGAGCCCACGGTTGGCAAGAGGCCATCCGAAAAAGAATCCGTCCATGCTGGAGCTACCAGCAGAACAAACGAGCATTCCTTCAGAATCTTGGAGATTACTCTTGGAAGAAGAACTAGAGGCGGAGAGATATAGGCAGGATGATACTTCCAAGGAAGTGATAATGCATTCACTGCCTCCGCCTGACGATCCCAGGGTCTGAACAGATACCTGGGAAGTTTCTTGTTTAGATGAGAAACCATCACATCTATTTCTGGAAGTTCCCACATTTGAACAATCTGAAGGAACACCTATGGGTGAAGAGACCATTCGCCCGGATACAACGTTTGACGACTGAGATAATCCGCTTCCTAATTGTCTATACCTGGGAAATGAACCGCAGAGATTAGACAGGAGCTGGATTCTGCCCAAACCAGAATTCGAGATACTTCTTTCATAGCCAGAGGACTGTGAGTCCCTCCTTGATGATTGATATATGCCACAGTTGTGACATTGTCTGTCTGAAAACAAATGAACGACTCTCTCTTCAGAAGAGGCCAAGACTGAAGAGCTCTGAAAATTGCACGGAGTTCCAAAATATTGATCGGTAATCTCACCTCCTGAGATTCCCAAACCCCTTGTGCCGTCAGAGACCCCCACACAGCTCCCCAACCTGTAAGACTTGCATCTGTTGAAATTACAGTCGAGGTCGGAAGAACAAAAGAAGCCCCCTGAACTAAACGATGGTGATCTGTCCACCACGTCAGAGAGTGTCGTACAATCGCTTTTAAAGATATTAATTGAGATATCTTTGTGTAATCCCTGCACCATTGGTTCAGCATACAGAGCTGAAGAGGTCGCATGTGAAAATGAGCAAAGGAGATCGCGTCCGATGCAGCAGTCATAAGACCTAAAATTTCCATGCATAAGGCTACCAAAGGGAATGATTGTGACTGAAGGTTTTGACAAGCTGATATCAATGTTAGACTTTCTTGTCTGACAAAGACAGAGTCATAGACACTGAATCTACCTGGAAACCTAAAAAGGTTACCCTTGTCTGAGGAATCAATGAACTTTTTGGTAAATTGATCCTCCAACCATGATCTTGAAGAAACAACACAAGTCGATTCGTATGAGATTCTGTAAAATGTGAAGACTGAGCAAGTACCAAGATATTGTCCAAATAAGGAAATACCAATACCCTGTTCTCTGAATACAGACAGAAGGGCACCGAGAACCTTTGTAAAAATTCTTGGAGCTGATGCTAAGCCAAACGGTAGAGCCACAAAACTGGTAATGCTTGTCTAAAAAAGAGAATCTCAGAAACTAAAAGTGATCTGGATGAATCGGAATATGCAGATATGCATCCTGTAAATCTATTGTAGACATATAATGCCCTTGCTGAACAAAAGGCAGGATAGTCCTTACAGCTACCATCTTGAATGTTGGTATCCTTACATAACGATTCAATATTGATAGATCCGGAACTGGTCTGAAGGAATTGACCTTCTTTGGTACAATGAAGAGATAGAATAAAACCCCAGCCCCTGTTCCAGAACTGGAACTGGCATAATTACTCCAGCCAACTCTAGATCTGAAACACAATTCAGAAATGCTTGAGCCTTTGCTGGGTTTACTGGGACACGGGAAAGAAAAAAATCTCTTTGCAGGAGGCCTTAACTTGAAGCCAATTCTGTACCCTTCTGAAACAATGTTCTGAAACCAGAGATTGTGAACGGAATTGATCCAAATTTCTTTGAAAAGAACGTAAACTGCCCCATACCAGTTGAGCTGGAATGAGGGCCGCACCTTCATGGGGACTTAGGAGCTGGCTTTGGGTTTCTATAAGGCTTGGATATATTCCAAAGTGAAGAAGGTTTCCAAACTGATACCGCTCCTGAGGATGAAGGATCAGGCTTTTGTTCCTTGTTGTGATGAAAGGAACGAAAACAATTATTAGACCTAAATTTACCTCAGATTTTTTATCCTGTGGTAAAAAAGTTCCCTTCCTTCCAGTAACAGTTGAGATAAAAGAATCCAACTGAGAACCGAACAATTTACTACCCTGGAAAGAAAGGGATAGCAAAGTTGACTTAGAAGACATATCAGCATTCCAAGTTTTAAGCCATAAAGCTCTTCTAGCTAAAATAGTTAGAGACATATACCTGACATCAATTCTAATGATATCAAAGATGGCATCACAAATAAAATAATTAGCATGTTATAGAAGAATAATAATGCTATGATAATTATGATCTGTTACTTGTTGCGCTAAAGCTTATAACCAAAAAGTTGAAGCTGCAGCAACATCCGCTAAAAATATAGCAGGAGTAGAGACAGCCCCATTAACCTTAGGGATTTTGTCCCAAACTCTAATCTGTCAGATGGCACAGGATATAATTGCTTAAAACGTTTTAAAAGGAGTAAATGAATTACCCAAATTATTCCATTCCCTGGAAATTACTTCAGAAATAGCATCAGGGATAGGAAACACTTCTGGAATAACTACAGGAGATTTAAAAACCTTATTTAAACGTTTAGTTTTAGTATCAAGAGGACCAGAATCCTCTATTTAAAGAAGTATTAATTGCATTAGAAATAAAGAACGAATAAATTCCATCTTGAACAAATACAGAGATTTATCAGCATCAACCTCTGAGACAGAAACCTCTGAACCAGAAGAACCATTATCAGTATCAGAATGATGATGTTCATTTAAAAATTCATCTGAAAAAAGAGAAATTTTAAAAACATAATTTATGTAAGAACTTACCTGATAAATTCATTTCTTTCATATTAACAAGAGTCCATGAGCTAGTGACGTATGGGATATACATTCCTACCAGGAGGGGCAAAGTTTCCCAAACCTTAAAATGCCTATAAATACACCCCTCACCACACCCACAAATCAGTTTAACGAATAGCCAAGAAGTGGGGTGATAAGAAAAAAAGTGCGAAGCATATAAAATAAGGAATTGGAATAATTGTGCTTTATACAAAAAAATCATAACCACCACAAAAAAGGGTGGGCCTCATGGACTCTTGTTAATATGAAAGAAATGAATTTATCAGGTAAGTTCTTACATAAATTATGTTTTCTTTCATGTAATTAACAAGAGTCCATGAGCTAGTGACGTATGGGATAATGAATACCCAAGATGTGGATCTTTCCACACAAGAGTCACTAGAGAGGGAGGGATAAAATAAAGACAGCCAATTCCTGCGGAAAATAATCCACACCCAAAATAAAGTTTAATGAAAAACATAAGCAGAAGATTCAAACCGAAACCACTGCCTGAAGTACCTTTCTACCAAAAACTGCTTCAGAAGAAGAGAATACATCAAAATGGTAGAATTTAGTAAAAGTATGCAAAGAGGACCAAGTCGCTGCTTTGCAAATCTGATCAACTGAAGCTTCATTCCTAAACGCCCAGGAAGTAGAAACTGACCTAGTAGAATGAGCTGTAATCCTCTGAGGCGGAGTCTTACCCGATTTAACATAGGCAAGATGAATTAAAGATTTCAACCAGGATGCCAAAGAAATGGCAGAAGCTTTCTGGCCTTTTCTAGAACCAGAAAAGATGACAAATAGACTAGAAGTCTTTCGGAAAGATTTAGTAGCTTCAACATAATATTTCAAAGCTCTAACAACATCCAAAGAATGTAACGATTTCTCCTTAGAATTCTTAGGATTAGGACATAATGAAGGAACCACGATTTCTCTACTAATGTTGTTGGAATTCACAACCTTAGGTAAAAATTCAAAAGAAGTTCGCAACACCGCCTTATCCTGATGAAAAATCAGAAAAGGAGACTCACAAGAAAGAGCAGATAATTCAGAAACTCTTCTGGCAGAAGAGATGGCCAAAAGGAACAAAACTTTCCAAGAAAGCAATTTAATGTCCAATGAATGCATAGGTTCAAACGGAGGAGCTTGAAGAGCTCCCAGAACCAAATTCAAACTCCATGGAGGAGAAATTGACTTAATGACAGGTTTTATACGAACCAAAGCTTGTACAAAACAATGAATATCAGGAAGAATAGCAATCTTTCTGTGAAAAAGAACAGAAAGAGCAGAGATTTGTCCTTTCAAGGAACTTGCGGACAAACCCTTATCTAAACCATCCTGAAGAAATTGTAATATTCTCGGAATTCTAAAAGAATACCAAGAAAAATGATGAGTAAGACACCAAGAAATATAAGTCTTCCAGACTCTATAATATATCTCTCTAGATACAGATTTACGAGCCTGTAACATAGTATCAATCACAGAGTCAGAGAAACCTCTTTGACTAAGAATCAAGCGTTCAATCTCCATACCTTTAAATTTAAGGATTTCAGATCCGGATGGAAAAAAGGACCTTGCGACAGAAGGTCTGGTCTTAACGGAAG
This sequence comes from Bombina bombina, assembly GCF_027579735.1. Taxonomy (NCBI): domain Eukaryota; kingdom Metazoa; phylum Chordata; class Amphibia; order Anura; family Bombinatoridae; genus Bombina; species Bombina bombina. The sequence continues at coordinate 475,193,556 of NC_069505.1, read as the reverse complement.
AGTCCATGGTTGGCAAGATGCCATCTGGACAAGATCCGCATACCAAAACCTGTGAGGCCATGCCGGAGCTATTAGCAGAACAAACGAGCATTCCCTCAGAATCTTGGAGATTACTCTTGGAAGAAGAACTAGAGGCGGAAAGATATAGGCAGGATGATACTTCCAAGGAAGTGATAATGCATCCACTGCCTCCGCCTGAGGATCCCGGGATCTGGACAGATACCTGGGAAGTTTCTTGTTTAGATGAGAGGCCATCAGATCTATCTCTGGAAGCCCCCACATTTGAACAATCTGAAGAAATACCTCTGGGTGAAGAGACCATTCGCCCGGATGCAACGTTTGGCGACTGAGATAATCCGCTTCCCAATTGTCTACACCTGGGATATGAACCGCAGAGATTAGACAGAAGCTGGATTCCGCCCAAACCAAAATTCGAGATACTTCTTTCATAGCCAGAGGACTGTGAGTCCCTCCTTGATGATTGATGTATGCCACAGTTGTGACATTGTCTGTCTGAAAACAAATGAACGATTCTCTCTTCAGAAGAGGCCAAAACTGAAGAGCTCTGAAAATTGCACGGAGTTCCAAAATATTGATCGGTAATCTCACCTCCTGAGATTCCCAAACTCCCTGTGCCGTCAGAGATCCCCACACAGCTCCCCAACCTGTGAGACTTGCATCTGTTGAAATTACAGTCCAGGTTGGAAGAACAAAAGAAGCCCCCTGAATTAAACGATGGTGATCTGTCCACCACGTTAGAGAGTGTCGAACAATCGGTTTTAAAGATATTAATTGATATATCTTCGTGTAATCCCTGCACCATTGGTTCAGCATACAGAGCTGAAGAGGTCGCATGTGAAAACGAGCAAAGGGGATCGCGTCCGATGCAGCAGTCATAAGACCTAGAATTTCCATGCATAAGGCTACTGAAGGGAATGATTGAGACTGAAGGTTTCGACAAGCTGTAATCAATTTTAGACGTCTCTTGTCTGTTAAAGACAGAGTCATGGACACTGAATCTATCTGGAAACCCAGAAAGGTTACCCTTGTTTGAGGAATCAAAGAACTTTTTGGTAAATTGATCCTCCAACCATGATCTTGAAGAAACAACACAAGTCGATTCGTATGAGACTCTGCTAAATGTAAAGACTGAGCAAGTACCAAGATATCGTCCAAATAAGGAAATACCACAATACCCTGTTCTCTGATTACAGACAGAAGGGCACCGAGAATCTTTGTGAAAATTCTTGGAGCTGTAGCAAGGCCAAACGGTAGAGCCACAAATTGGTAATGCTTGTCTAGAAAAGAGAATCTCAGGAACTGAAAATGATCTGGATGAATCGGAATATGCAGATATGCATCCTGTAAATCTATTGTGGACATATAATTCCCTTGCTGAACAAAAGGCAATATAGTCCTTACAGTTACCATCTTGAACGTTGGTATCCTTACATAACGATTCAATAATTTTAGATCCAGAACTGGTCTGAAGGAATTCTCCTTCTTTGGTACAATGAAGAGATTTGAATAAAACCCCATCCCCTGTTCCGGAACTGGAACTGGCATAATTACTCCAGCCAACTCTAGATCTGAAACACAATTCAGAAATGCTTGAGCTTTCACTGGATTTACTGGGACACGGGAAAGAAAAAATCTCTTTGCAGGAGGTCTCATCTTGAAACCAATTCTGTACCCTTCTGAAATAATGCTCTGAATCCAAAGATTGTGAACAGAATTGATCCAAATTTCTTTGAAAAAACGTAACCTGCCCCCTACCAGCTGAACTGGAATGAGGGCCGTACCTTCATGTGAACTTAGAAGCAGGCTTTGCCTTTCTAGCAGGCTTGGATTTATTCCAGACTGGAGATGGTTTCCAAACTGAAACTGCTCCTGAGGACGAAGGATCAGGCTTTTGTTCTTTGTTGAAACGAAAGGAACGAAAACGATTGTTAGCCCTGTTTTTACCTTTAGATTTTTTATCCTGTGGTAAAAAAGTTCCTTTCCCACCAGTAACAGTTGAAATAATAGAATCCAACTGAGAACCAAATAATTTGTTTCCCTGGAAAGAAATGGAAAGTAGAGTTGATTTAGAAGCCATATCAGCATTCCAAGTCTTAAGCCATAAAGCTCTTCTGGCTAAGATAGCTAGAGACATAAACCTAACATCAACTCTAATAATATCAAAAATGGCATCACAGATAAAATTATTAGCATGCTGAAGAAGAATAATAATATCATGAGAATCACGATTTGCTACTTGTTGCGCTAGGGTTTCCAACCAAAAAGTTGAAGCTGCAGCAACATCAGCCAATTATATAGCAGGTCTAAGAAGATTACCTGAACACAGATAAGCTTTTCTTAGAAAGGATTCAATTTTTCTATCTAAAGGATCCTTAAACGAGGTACCATCTGACGTAGGAATGGTAGTACGTTTAGCAAGGGTAGAAATAGCCCCATCAACTTTAGGGATTTTGTCCCAAAATTCTAACCTGTCAGGCGGAACAGGATATAATTGCTTAAAACGTTTAGAAGGAGTAAATGAATTACCCAATTTATCCCATTCTTTGGAAATCACTGCAGAAATAGCATTAGGAACAGGAAAAACTTCTGGAATAACCGCAGGAGCTTTAAAAACCTTATCCAAACGTATAGAATTAGTATCAAGAGGACTAGAATCCTCTATTTCTAAAGCAATTAGTACTTCTTTAAGTAAAGAGCGAATAAATTCCATCTTAAATAAATATGAAGATTTATCAGCATCAATCTCTGAGATAGAATCCTCTGAACCAGAAGAGTCCAAAGAATCAGAATGATGGTGTTCATTTAAAAATTCATCTGTAGAGAGAGAAGATTTAAAAGACTTTTTACGTTTACTAGAAGGAGAAATAACAGACAAAGCCTTCTTTATGGATTCAGAAACAAAATCTCTTATGTTATCAGGAACATTCTGCACCTTAGATGTTGAGGGAACTGCAACAGGCAATGGTACATTACTAAAGGAAATATTATCTGCTTTAACAAGTTTGTCATGACAATTATTACAAACAACAGCTGGAGGAATAGCTACCAAAAATTTACAGCAGATACACTTAGCTTTGGTAGATCCAGCAGGCAGTGATTTTCCTGTAGTATCTTCTGGCTCAGATGCAACGTGAGACATCTTGCAATATGTAAGAGAAAAAACAACATATAAAGCAAAATAGATCAAATTCCTTATAAGACAGTTTCAGGAATGGGAAAGAATGCCAAATATCAAGCTTCTAGCAACCAGAAGCAAATGAAAAATGAGACTGAAATAATGTGGAAACAAAAGCGACGCCCATATTTTTTAGCGCCAAATAAGACGCCCACATTATTTGGCGCCTAAATGCTTTTGGCGCCAAAAATGACGCCACATCCGGAACGCCGATATTTTTGGCGCAAAATAACGTCAAAAAATGACGTAACTTCCGGCGACACGTATGACGCCGGAAACGGAAAAGAATTTTTGCGCCAAAAAAGTCCGCGCCAAGAATGACGCAATAAAATGAAGCATTTTCAGCCCCCGCGAGCCTAACAGCCCACAGGGAAAAAAGTCAAATTTTTGAGGTAAGAAAAATATGATAATTCAATGCATAATCCCAAATATGAAACTGACTGTCTGAAAATAAGGAAAGTTGAACATTCTGAGTCAAGGCAAATAAATGTTTGAATACATATATTTAGAACTTTATAAATAAAGTGCCCAACCATAGCTTAGAGTGTCACAGAAAATAAGACTTACTTACCCCAGGACACTCATCTACATGTTTGTAGAAAGCCAAACCAGTACTGAAACGAGAATCAGTAGAGGTAATGGTAAATATAAGAGTATATCGTCGATCTGAAAAGGGAGGTAAGAGATGAATCTCTACGACCGATAACAGAGAACCTTATGAAATAGACCCCGTAGAAGGAGATCACTGCATTCAATAGGCAATACTCTCTTCACATCTCTCTGACATTCACTGCACGCTGAGAGGAAAACCGGGCTCCAACTTGCTGCGGAGCGCATATCAACGTAGAATCTAGCACAAACTTACTTCACCACCTCCCTTGGAGGCAAAGTTTGTAAAACTGATTTGTGGGTGTGGTGAGGGGTGTATTTATAGGCATTTAAAGGTTTGGGAAACTTTGCCCCTCCTGGTAGGAATGTATATCCCATACGTCACTAGCTCATGGACTCTTGTTAATTACATGAAAGAAATAAATGTTTTTTATGGACCCCTGGCCCCACCATACTACTACCACACTGAAGTTACAATCCAAAATTGCACAAAGAAATAAAAAAAATTACTATGTAAGTCCTACCTCCTCTGCAAATGAAAGTGCTCTGCCATCTGACTCAGACACACACTGTACAAACTTAAAGGGCTACTGGACCCACATTTTTTTCTTTCATGATTCAGATAGAGCATGCAATTTTAAGCAGCTTTATAATTTATTCCTATTATAATTTTTTATTCGTTCTCTTGCTATCTTTATTTGAAAAGTTAGGAATGAAAGCTTTGGAGCATGACTATTTTTTGTTCAGTACCCTGGATAGAGTTTGCTAATAGGTGCCTGCATTTAGCCATCCAAAAAGAAAGCGTAACCCAGGTTCTCAAACTAACATGGGCCGGCTCAAACGCTTTTATTTCTTCTTTTTCAGATAAATATAGGAAGAGAACGAAGAAAATTTGATAATAGAAGTAAATTAAAAAGCTGCTTAAAATTGCATGCTCTATCTGAATCTAGAATGAAAAAAAATTGTGTTTAGTATCCTTTTAAGTGCCAAGTCTGTCTCACTACGCATAGTGGTTTAGTGCACACTCAAAAATCCTCTCAAATGCTAATGCTTTACTCATTTTAATAAAATTGACCACACTCAGTAGCACTCTGCTGTAGTACCCTCTGGTGGCTGCCAAAATTGTTTAAAGAAAATAATAGTTGTTCTTGCCTCATGGGGCACCCTGGCCCATTTGGCCCCTGACAGGAGTCACCCCTGTAACCCCCTGATGGCAGCCAGGTGTGATTTATGGAGATGTATTTATAACTTACAATAATCATTACTTTTGCTTATACTTTTGCCCTAACAGAACATATGTTAATGTAAAGAATGTGCTTATTTAACCTTATTAATAACAATCAGCATAAACCACTGTCAATGAACATTAAGAACAGGAAAGCAAAATATTTAGTTTTCTGAATTATTGTGTCTATTGATTGTTACGTTAAAGTCCATTTAAAAAAAAAAAAAAAATATTGAGTGGAGGTCAAATGTTTCCTATCTTGAGTGGAACTGAAATTATAAGCAGAAGAATCAAACTGAAACAGCTGCCTGAAGTACCATTCTACCAAAACTGCTTCCAAAGAAGAGAAAACATCAAAATGGTAGAACATAGTAAAAGTATGCAAAGAAGACCAAGTCATTGCTTTGCAAATCTGATCAACAGAAGCTTCATTCTTAAAAAGCCCAGGAAGTAGAAACTTACCTAGTAGAATGAGCCGTAATCGTCCGAGGCGGGAATCCACCCGACTCCAAATAAGCATGATGAATCAAAAGTTTAAGCAAGATGCCAAATAAATGGCAGAAGCCTTTTGACCTTCCTAAGACCAGAAAAGATAACAAATAGACTAGAAGTCTATCTGAAATCTGAATAGCTTCAACATAGAATTTCAAAAACTCTTACCATATCCAAAGAAAGTAAGAATCTCACCAAAGAAGTCTTAGGAAAACAATAATTCCTCCCTAATGTTGTTAGAATTTACAACTTTAGGTAATAATTGAAATGAGGACAGCAAAAACCACCTTATCCTGATGAAAAAATCAGAAAAAAGAGATTCATAAGAAAGAACAGATAATTCAAAAACTGTTCTAGCTGAAGAGATGTCCAAAAAGAACAATACTTTCCATGAAAGTAATTAATGTCCAGAGCAAGCATATGCTCAAATAGAAGAGTCTGAAAAGCCTTCAGAACCAAATTAAGACTCCAAGGAGGAGAAATTGGCTTTAATGACAGGTTTGATACGAATCAAAACCTGAACAAAATGATGAATATCAGGAAGTAATACTGCCTTATCCTGATGAAAAATCAGAAAAGGATATTCACAAAAAAGAGCAGATAACTCAAAAACTCTTCTAGCAGAATAAATAACCAAAAGAAACAATACTTTTCCAAGAAAGTAATTTAATGTTCAGAGAATGCATAGTTTCAAACGGAGGAGCCTGTAAAGCCCTCAGCACCAAATTGATACTCCAAAGAGGAGAGATTGAATTAATGACAGGCTTGATACGGATCAAAGCCTGTACAAAACAATGAATATCAGGATGATTAGCAATATTTCTGTGAAAAAAGAACAGAAAGAGTAGAGATTTGACCTATCAAAGAACTGAAGACAAAACCTTATCCAAACCAACCTGAAAAAATTATAAAATTCTATGAATTTTAAAAGAATGCCAAGAAAAGTAGGTCTTCCAGACTCGATAATAAATCTTTCTAGAGACAGATTTACGAGCCTGAAACATAGTATTAATCAATGAGTCAGAGAAACCTCTATGACTACAAATCAGGCGTTCAATCTCCATCCCTTCAAATTTAATGATTTGAGATCCTGATGGAAAAAATGGACCTTGAGAAAGAAGGTCTGGTTTAAACGGAAATGTCCAATGTTGGCAACTGGCCATCCGAATGAGATCCGCATACCAAAACCTGAAAGGCCATGCTGGAGCCACCAGCAGAACAAACAAATACTCCATAAGAATTTTGGAAATCACTTTGGAAGAAGAACTAGAGGCGGAAAGAAATAGGCAAAAAGATAATTTCAAAGAAATGTCAATGCATACACTACTTCCGCCTGAGGATCCCCGGACCTGAATAGGCCCATGGGAAGTTCTTTATTCAGATGAGATGCCAACAGATCTATTTCTAGAAATGCTCACATTTGAAAAATTGAAAAACATATCTGGGTATGAGAGACCATTCTCCCGGATGTAAAGCTTGATTAACAGAGATAATCCGCTTCCAAAATATCTATACCTGGGAAAAAAACCACAGAATTTAGATAAGAGCTGGATTTAGCCCAAGCTAATATCCGAGACACTTCTGTCACAGCCTAAGGACTGATAGTCCCACCCTGATGATTGACATACACCATAGTTGTGATATTGTCTGAAAACATAATTTATGTAAGAACTTACCTGATAAATTCATTTCTTTCATATTAGCAAGAGTCCATGAGCTAGTGACGTATGGGATATACATTCCTACCAGGAGGGGCAAAGTTTCCCAAACCTCAAAATGCCTATAAATACACCCCTCACCACACCCACAAATCAGTTTAACGAATAGCCAAGAAGTGGGGTGATAAGACAAAAGTGCGAAAGCATAAAAAATAAGGAATTGGAATAATTGTGATTTATACAAAAAAATCATAACCACCACAAAAAGGGTGGGCCTCATGGACTCTTGCTAATATGAAAGAAATTAATTTATCAGGTAAGTTCTTACATAAATTATGTTTTCTTTCATGTAATTAGCAAGAGTCCATGAGCTAGTGACGTATGGGATAATGAATACCCAAGATGTGGATCTTCCACGCAAGAGTCACTAGAGAGGGAGGGATAAAATAAAGAAAGCCAATTCCGCTGAAAATAATCCACACCCAAAATAAAGTTTAAATCTTATAATGAAAAAAAAAAAAAAACTGAAATTATAAGCAGAAGAATCAAACTGAAACAGCTGCCTGAAGTACTTTTCTACCAAAAACTGCTTCAGAAGAAGAAAACACATCAAAATGGTAGAATTTAGTAAAAGTATGCAAAGAAGACCAAGTTGCTGCTTTGCAAATCTGATCAACAGAAGCTTCATTCCTAAACGCCCAGGAAGTAGAAACTGACCTAGTAGAATGAGCTGTAATCCTTTGAGGCGGAGCTTTACCCGACTCGACATAAGCATGATGAATCAAAGACTTTAACCAAGACGCCAAAGAAATGGCAGAGGCCTTCTGACCTTTCCTAGAACCGGAAAAGATAACAAATAGACTAGAAGTCTTTCGGAAATTTTTAGTGGCTTCAACATAATATTTCAAAGGTCTAACTACATCCAAAGAATGCAACGATCTTTCCTTAGAATTCTTAGGATTAGGACACAATGAAGGAACCACAATTTCTCTACTAATGTTGTTAGAATTCACAACCTTAGGTAAAAATTTAAAAGAAGTTCGCAACACCGCCTTATCCTGATGAAAAATCAGAAAAGGAGACTCACAAGAAAGAGCAGATAATTCAGAAACTCTTCTAGCAGAAGAGATGGCCAAAAGAAACAAAACTTTCCAAGAAAGTAATTTAATGTCCAGCGAATGCATAGGTTCAAACGGAGGAGCTTGAAGAGCCCCCAGAACCAAATTCAAACTCCAAGGAGGAGAAATTGACTTAATAACAGGTTTTATACGAACCAAAGCTTGTACAAAACAATGAATATCAGGAAGACTAGCAATCTTTCTGTGAAAAAGAACAGAAAGAGCAGAGATTTGTCCTTTCAAGGAACTTGCAGACAAACCTTTATCCAAACCATCCTGAAGAAACTGTAAAATTCTAGGAATTCTAAAAGAATGCCAAGAAAAATGATGAGAAAGACACCAAGAAATGTAAATCTTCCAGACTCGATAATATATCTTCCTAGATACAGATTTATGAGCCTGTAACATAGTATTAATCAAAGAGTCAGAGAAACCTCTTTGACTGAGAATCAAGCGTTCAATCTCCATACCTTCAAATTTAAGGATTTGAGATCCTGATGGAAAAAGGACCTTGCGATAGAAGGTCTGGTCTTAACGGAAGAGTCCACGGTTGGCAAGTGGCCATCCGGACAAGATCCGCATACCAAAACCTGTGAGGCCATGCTGGAGCCACCAGCAGAACAAACGAGCACTCCTTCAGAATCTTGGAAATTACTCTTGGAAGAAGAACTAGAGGCGGAAAGATATAGGCAGGATGATACTTCCAAGGAAGTGACAATGCATCCACTGCCTCCGCCTGAGGATCCCTGGATCTGGACAGATACCTGGGAAGCTTCTTGTTTAGATGAGAAGCCATCAGATCTATTTCTGGAAGTCCCCACATTTGAACAATCTGAAGAAATACCTCTGGGTGAAGAGACCAATCGCCCGGATGTAACGTTTGGCGACTGAGATAATCCGCTTCCCAATTGTCTATACCTGGGATATGAACCGCAGAAATTAGACAGGAGCTGGATTCCGCCCATAACAGTATTCGAGATACTTCTTTCATAGCCAGAGGACTGTGAGTCCCTCCTTGATGATTGACATATGCCACAGTTGTGACATTGTCCGTCTGAAAACAAATGAACGACTCTCTCTTTAGAAGAGGCCATGACTGAAGAGCTCTGAAAATTGCACAGAGTTCCAAAATATTGATTGGTAATCTCACCTCCTGAGATTCCCAAACCCCTTGTGCTGTCAGAGATCCCCAAACAGCTCCCCAACCTGTCAGACTTGCATCTGTTGAAATCACAGTCCAGGTTGGAAGAACAAAAGAAGCCCCCTGAACTAAACGATGGTGATCTGTCCACCACGTCAGAGAGTGTCGTACGATCGGTTTTAAAGATATTAATTGAGATATCTTTGTATAATCCCTGCACCACTGGTTCAGCATACAAAGCTGAAGAGGTCGCATGTGAAAACGAGCAAAGGGGATCGCGTCCGATGCAGCAGTCATAAGACCTAGAATTTCCATGCATAAGGCTACCGAAGGGAATGATTGAGACTGAAGGTTTCGACAAGCTGAAACCAATTTTAGACGTCTCTTGTCTGTCAGAGACAGAGTCATGGACACTGAATCTATCTGGAAACCTAAAAAGGTTACCCTTGTCTGAGGAATCAATGAACTTCTTGGTAAATTGATCCTTCAACCATGTTCTCGAAGAAACAATACAAGTCGATTCGTATGAGATTCTGCTAAATGAGAAGACTGAGCAAGTACCAAGATATCGTCCAAATAAGGAAATACCACAATACCCTGTTCTCTGATTACAGACAGAAGGGCACCGAGAACCTTTGTAAAAATCCTTGGAGCTGTTGCTAGGCCAAACGGCAGAGCCACAAACTGGTAATGCTTGTCTAGGAAAGAGAATCTCAGAAACTGATAGTGATCTGGATGAATCGGAATATGCAGATATGCATCCTGTAAATCTATTGTGGACATATAATGCCCTTGCTGAACAAAAGGCAGAATAGTCCTTATAGTTACCATTTTGAATGTTGGTATCCTTACATAATGATTCAATATTTTTAAATCCAGAACTGGTCTGAAGGAATTCTCCTTCTTTGGTACAATGACGAGATTTGAGTAAAACCCCAGCCCCTGTTCCAGAACTGGAACTGGCATAATTACTCCAGCCAACTCTAGATCTGAAACACATTTCAGAAATGCTTGAGCCTTCACTGGATTTACTGGGACACGGGAAAGAAAAAATCTTCTTGCAGGAGGCCTTATCTTGAAGCCTATTCTGTACCCTTCTGAAACAATGTTCTGAATCCAAAGATTGTGAATTGAATTGATCCAAATTTCTTTGAAAAATTGTAATCTGCCCCCTACCAGCTGGGCTGGAATGAGGGCCGCACCTTCATGTTGACTTGGGAGCTGGCTTTGGCTTTCTAAAAGGCTTGGATTTATTCCAGACTGGAGATGGTTTCCAAACTGATACCGCTCCTGTAGGGGAAGGATCAACCTTTTGTTCCTTATTGTGACGAAAGGAACGAAAAAGATTATTAGACCTAAATTTACCTTTAGATTTTTTATCCTGTGGTAAAAAAGTTCCTTTCCCCCCAGTAACAGTTGAAATAATAGAATCCAACTGTGAACCAAATAATTTATTACCCTGGAAAGAAAGGGAAAGCAAAGTTGACTTAGAAGACATATCAGCATTCCAAGTTTTAAGCCATAAAGCTCTTCTAGCTAAAATAGCTAGAGACATATACCTGACATCAACCCTAATGATATCAAAGATGGCATCACAAATAAAATTATTAGCATGTTGAAGAAGATTAACAATGCTATGAGAATTATGATCTGTTACTTGTTGCGCTAAAGCTTCTAACCAAAAAGTTGAAGCTGCAGCAACATCCACTAAAGATATAGCTGGTCTAAGAAGATTACCTGAACAGAAGTAAGCTTTTCTTAGAAAGGATTAAATTTTCCTATCTAAAGGATCCTTAAAGGAAGTACTATCTGCCGTAGGAATAGTAGTACGTTTAGCAAGAGTAGAGATAGCCCCATCAACCTTAGGGATTTTGTCCCAAAACTCTAATCTGTCAGATGGCACAGGATATAATTGCTTAAAACGTTTAGAAGGAGTAAATGAATTACCCAAATTATTCCATTCCCTGGAAATTACTTCAGAAATAGCATCAGGGACAGGAAAAACTTCTGGAATAACTACAGGAGATTTAAAAACCTTATTTAAACGTTTAGATTTAGTATCAAGAGGACCAGAATCCTCTATTTCTAATGCAATTAAGACTTCTTTAAGTAAAGAACAAATAAATTCCATTTTGAATAAATATGAAGATTTATCAGCATCAACCTCTGAAACAGAATCCTCTGAACCAGAGGAATCATTATCAGAATCAGAATGATGATGTTCATTTAAAAATTCATCTGAAAAATGAGAAGTTTTAAAAGACCTTTTACGTTTACTAGAAGGAGGGATAACAGACATAGCCTTCTTAATGGATTTAGAAACAAAATCTCTTATGTTAACAGGAACACTCTGAGTATTAGATGTTGATGGAACAACAACAGGTAATGTAACATTACTAAAGGAAATATTATCTGCAGTAACAAGTTTGTCATGACATTCATTACAAACAACAGCTGGAGGAACAGATACCATAAGTTTACAGCAAATACACTTAACTTTGGTAGATCCAGCATCAGGCAGCGATTTTCCAGAAGTATCTTCTGATTCAGGGTCAATCTGAGACATCTTGCAATATGTAATAGAAAAAACAACATATAAAGCAAAATTGATCAAATTCCTTAAATGACAGTTTCAGGAATGGGAAAAAATGCCAGTGAACAAGCTTCTAGCAACCAGAAGCAAATAAACAATGAGACTTAAATAATGTGGAGACAATAATGACGCCCATATTTTTTAGCGCCCAAAAAAGACGGCCACATTATTTGGCGCCTAAATGCTTTTAGCGCCAAAAATGACACCACATCCGGTATCGCCGACACTTTTGGCGCAAAAAACGTCAAAAATGACGCAACTTCCTGTGACAAGTATGACGCCGGAAATAACAAAGAAATTTTTTTGCGCCAAAAAAGTCAGCGCCAAGAATGACGCAATAAAATGAAGCATTTTCAGCCCCCGCGAGCCTAACAGCCCACAGGGAAAAATGTCAAATTTTAAGGTATTCAAATGCATTATCCCAATAATGAAACTGACTGTCTGAAATAAGGAATATTGAACATCCTGAATCAAGGCAAATAAATGTTTAAACACAAATATTTAGAACTTTATATAAAAGTGCCCAACCATAGCTTAGAGTGTCACAAAAATAAGACTTACTTACCCCAGGACACTCATCTACATGTAGTAGAAAGCCAAACCAGTACTGAAACGAGAATCAGTAGAGGTAATGGTATATATAAGAGTATATCGTCGATCTGAAAAGGGAGGTAAGAGATGAATCTCTACGACCGATAACAGAGAACCTATGAAATAGACCCCGTAGAAGGAGATCATTGAATTCAAATAGGCAATACTCTCTTCACATCCCTCTGACATTCACTGCACGCTGAGAGGAAAACCGGGCTCCAACCTGCTGCAGAGCGCATATCAACGTAGAATCTAGCACAAACTTACTTCAACACCTCCACGGGAGGCAAAGTTTGTAAAACTGATTTGTGGGTGTGGTGAGGGGTGTATTTATAGGCATTTTGAGGTTTGGGAAACTTTGCCCCTCCTGGTAGGAATGTATATCCCATACGTTACTAGCTCATGGACTCTTGCTAATTACATGAAAGAAAAACAATAAACGTCTCTTCTTCAAAAAGAAACTAACTGAAAAACTCTGAGAATGCACAGAGTTCTAAAATATCAAATGGTAATCTCGCCTCCTGAGATTTCCAAACCCCTTGTGCTGACAGAGATCCTCAGACAGCCTCCCAACAAAAAAGACTCACATCTTGTACAGGGAGTGCAGAATTATTAGGCAAATGAGAATTTTGACCACATCATCCTCTTTATGCATGTTGTCTTACTCCAAGCTGTATAGGCTCGAAAGCCTACTACCAATTAAGCATATTAGGTGATGTGCATCTCTGTAATGAGAAGGGGTGTGGTCTAATGACATCAACACCCTATATCAGGTGTGCATAATTATTAGGCAACTTCCTTTCCTTTGGCAAAATGGGTCAAAAGAAGGACTTGACAGGCTCAGAAAAGTCAAAAATAGTGAGATATCTTGCAGATGCAGCACTCTTAAAATTGCAAAGCTTCTGAAGCGTGATCATCGAACAATCAAGCGTTTCATTCAAAATAGTCAACAGGGTCGCAAGAAGCGTGTGGAAAAACCAAGGCGCAAAATAACTGCCCATGAACTGAGAAAAGTCAAGCGTGCAGCTGCCAAGATGCCACTTGCCCCCAGTTTGGCCATATTTCAGAGCTGCAACATCACTGGAGTGCCCAAAAGCACAAGGTGTGCAATACTCAGAGACATGGCCAAGGTAAGAAAGGCTGAAAGACGACCACCACTGAACAAGACACACAAGCTGAAATGTCAAGATTGGGCCAAGAAATATCTCAAGACTGATTTTTCTAAGGTTTTATGGACTGATGAAATGAGAGTGAGTCTTGATGGGCCAGATGGATGGGCCCGTGGCTGGATTGGTAAAGGGCAGAGAGCTCCAGTCCGACTCAGACGCCAGCAAGGTGGAGGTGGAGTACTGGTTTGGGCTGGTATCAAAGATGAGCTTGTGGGGCATTTTCGGGTTGAGAATGGAGTCAAGCTCAACTCCCAGTCCTACTGCCAGTTTCTGGAAGACACCTTCTTCAAGCAGTGGTACAGGAAGAAGTCTGCATTCTTCAAGAAAAACATGATTTTCATGCAGGACAATGCTCCATCACACGCGTCCAAGTACTCCACAGCGTGGCTGGCAAGAAAGGGTATAAAAGAAGAAAATCTAATGACATGGCCTCCTTGTTCACCTGATCTGAACCCCATTGAGAACCTGTGGTCCATCATCAAATGTGAGATTTACAAGGAGGGAAAACAGTACACCTCTCTGAACAGTGTCTGGGAGGCTGTGGTTGCTGCTGCACGCAATGTTGATGGTGAACAGATCAAAACACTGACAGAATCCATGGATGGCAGGCTTTTGAGTGTCCTTGCAAAGAAAGGTGGCTATATTGGTCACTGATTTGTTTTTGTTTTGTTTTTGAATGTCAGAAATGTATATTTGTGAATGTTGAGATGTTATATTGGTTTCACTGGTAAAAATAAATAATTGAAATGGGTATATATTTGCTTTTTGTTAAGTTGCCTAATAATTATGCACAGTAATAGTCACCTGCACACACAGATATCCCCCTAAAATAGCTATAACTAAAAACTACTTCCAAAACTATTCAGCTTTGATATTAATGAGTTTTTTGGGTTCATTGAGAACATGGTTGTTGTTCAATAATAAAATTAATCCAGGTTGAAAGAAACGAAGAGACCTATAGAACTAAATGATGGTGATCTTAACCACCAAATCAAGATAGATAAATATTAGGATATCGGAGATTTAAAATGTGAAATCCTAGAATCCCTGCACCATAATTCAGCATAAAAAACTGGAAAGGTTATTTCTATTGAAAATGAGCAAAGGGAATTGAATCCAATGGTGTGGCCATAAGACCTAAAACTTCTATGCATATATAGAAAGGAAATAATAAAGACTAAAGGTACCGACAGACGGAACCCAATAAAATTGTCCCTTGTCTGATAGAGACAAAGACTGTGACACAAACTATCTGGAAACCTAAAAAAGGTGACCCTTGAGTGAGGAATCAAGAGCTTTTGAAAAAAAGATCCTCTAACTATGTCCTGGAAGAACAAAGTGAATCATATGAGATTCCGCATCCTCAGAAAATAATCTGAATGAAAACAGAAAAATGAAAATATGCATTTATTGTATCTAATGAAAACAAATAATGCTATCACTGACCAAAAAAAGGCAGAATAGTTTGAATAAAACTCCAAAACCCAGTTCCTAAAAATGGAACTGGAAGAAATACCCCAGAAGATTCCAGGTCTGAGCAGCGCTTGAACCCCACGGGTGATCAGCCATGCTTCAACAGTACCCAAAATATATATGACCGAAACACACTTAAAGAAAGTGTTAGCCTTACTGGAATAGCTGGAATATAATAGAGAAAAAAGACTTCTCACAGACGGTTAATTCTGAACTTATTCTGTACCCAAAATCAAAGAAATTTGGACCGAATAGAACCAAATAAATTTCAAAAAAGTCTTAACCTGCCCCTTACCAGCCGAGCTGGAATACGGCACATACATCGCAATTTTAGGGAGCTGATTTTGAACTGAAAAAATTTCCAATTAAAACATGTTACTTGGGAAAGAATTCAGGAATTTGTTCCTTAAAGGGATGGTAAACTCCACATAAATAGATTATATTAATTATCCTGTTTGATTACATTAATTACACACACAAAATTTCATCTAATCAAATATATGAAAAAATACTTGGAAAACTTTTATTTCTCGGTCCGTCTTATGCGTTCCATCTCCAGCCCCCTGTGACGTAATTTTCAATGTTTATTTTTTGGTACCAATCAGCAAGCCTGTCACCAGACAGGCTTACTCCTATGCAACCCGCTATGCGCATGCGCAATATTCTATTTTACTTCCAAGACGCGCATCCAATCAGGAGCATTCAATATCTATGACGAATTTGCGCGTGCATTTTCTTGGGAACGCATTCGTTATAGTCACTTTTTTTGCTCGTTTTCTAAGGGACTGATCTCTCGCTTACTCGATCTTGATCACAACAATATTTTTATTCAGACGTAACCAAGTAAACATTGAATCTCGTGACTCAATGTTTACTTGGTATACATCCTTTTCAACAATGCGCATGCGTTGAAAATATCAGAATAGGGAGCGCGCAAATTCTATGACGTGCAGAGAGGGTGAAAACAAGATGAGTGTCTAGTGTATTCAGTAAAGGAAATATAAGGGGCGGAGCGATGCGGCGCTACAACAGTTTCTAAATATGTGTAAATTATAATAAAAGCACATATAAAAAGGTTAAAAAGTTAATGCAGTTTAATAGATATTATATTAAATAATTTAAATCTGTAATTTACCAATAGTGGAGTTTACCATCACTTTAATAAGAACAACCAAACTAATATAAGCTTAAAGTTATAGTCTTAGAACTCAATCTTGAAGCCCAGAGTAACAGTTAAGAATTGAATCCAATTATAAAACAAATAATTGATTATCTTAGAACAAAATAAATATGGATTTTTAGAAATCACAAAATTCTTCTAGCTAAAACAGCTAAAGACATAGATTAAACCTCATTTGCGAAAATATTCAATAAAATGAAGACACAAATGAAATTATTAGCATGATAGTCCAGTTAAAGGACCAGTCAATACACTGGACTTGCATAATCAATAAATGCAAAACAACAAGACAAATGCAACAGCACCTAGTCTAGTAAATTTTGTCCCTTTAACAATGCTAAAATAAATCATAATCTGATACTTGATCTTAAAGTAAACAGAAAAAATGAAGCAATTGCAACATCATCCAAATAAAACACAGGTCCAAGAAAAGTACCTGAAACTAAATAATTTTCCATAAATAAGATACAACCATCTAAAGGAAAAAAAAATACTATTTTGCTATAGAAACAATAGCATAATTATTAGGAGTAGAGATAGCCCCAATAAATTGGAGCACCCTTACAATTGAATTTAACTGCCGGCAAAGAATATAGTTTAAAACCTTTGAAGAAGGAATAAAAGACAATTCTCAGCCTATTCCATTCCCTAGTATGAGGAACTGGAAAAAAAACTCTGAAAACACAGAAGAATAAATAAGCAGAAATAAAATGTTAGCTAGTCTTGAAAAAGAACTAGTTACCTTAATATCTAAAATAATCAACACCTTTTCAACAAAGAACAAATGTACTTTAATAAAAAAAAAAAAGTAGATTTGTTAGTGTCAATATCTGATGAAGAAAATTCTGAACGAGAAAAAAAAACATCATCAGAGAAGGATAAATTAGTATGTTGTTGGTCATTTGAAACTTCAATAATTAAAAAAGAAGTTTGAAAAAGACCTAAAAATTTTATTAGAAGGCACGAAGTCAGACAAAGCCTTTAAAATAGAATCAGAAAAATATTCTTATAAATCTTCGAAGTATTTCTTGTACATAAGATGTAAAAAGAATAGCAATATATAAAGCATAAATACTAACGGATTATGCATATAAAAGTTTAACATGAAACTTATAACAAACCATAGCTAAAGATAAACATTCACAACATTGAAAATAAATGAACTTAGCTTTGGTAGGACTGAACTCAGTCAACGGAATCCCTTAGTACATTTTGAAACAGGAACAGTGAAATCTTGCAATATGTAATAGAAAAAAAACAAAATTTAAAGCAAAATTATCAAATTCCTTAAATGACAGTTTCAGGAATGGGAAAGAATGCAAAATAATAAGCTTTTAGAAACCAGAAGCAATAAAAAAGTGAGGTTTAAATAATGTGAGGAAAAAAGTGGAACAAAAAAGATGCCCACATTTTTTGGCGCCAAATACGACGCCCACATTATTGGCGCCAAATATGACGCCACATCCTCTGATACCGAAACCGACGCCCACATTTTTTGGCGCACAAAAATGTCTGAATACGCATGCGTCAGAAAATGACGTTAACAGAATACAACTTCCGGCGTCAACTACGGCGCCGGAAATGACAAATTTTTACGCCAAAAAAGTCAGCGCCAAAAATGAAGCAATAAAAAGAAACTTTTTCTGCCCCCGCGAGCCTAACAGCACGCAGGAAAAAATGGTCAATTAAAAAATTTTTAAGGTAAAGAAAATAATTGAAATGCATTATCCCAAATAATGAAACTGACAGTCTGAATTTTAAAGGAATACTGATTATCCTGAATCAAGGCAAATATAAGTTTATAGACATATATTTAGAACTTTAGATATAAAGTGCCCAACCATAGCTTAGAGTGTCACAAAAAAATAAGATTTACTTACCCCAGGACACTCATCTACATATAGTAGATAGCCAAACCAGTACTGAAACGAGAATCAGTAGAGGTAATGGTATATATAAGAGTATATCGTCGATCTGAAAAGGGAGGTAGGAGAAGAAATCTCTATGACCGATAACAGAGAACCTATGAAAAAGATCCCCTAGAGGAAGACCATTGAATTCAAATAGGCAATACTCTCTTCACATCCCTCTGACATTCACTGCACTCTGAGAGGAAAACCGGGCTTCAGCCTGCTGCGAAGTGCATATCAACGTAGAAATCTAGCACAAACTTACTTCAGCACCTCCATGGGAGGCAAAGTTTGTAAACTGAATTGTGGGTGTGGTGAGGGGTGTATATATAGGCATTTTAAGGTTTGGGAAACTTTGCCCCTCCTGGTAGGAATGTATATCCCATACGTCACTAGCTCATGGACTCTTGCTAATTACATGAAAGAAATGAGTGACTCATCAGATTTCAACCCTTTTTAAATACCAGTTTAAATACCAGTTACTTATTCAGAAAAGGTAAAATATATGAAGTGGCCAGGTTGGCACCAAAAAATTGCTATAAAAAGCATTGGGCACGGCTGAAAATATGTATATTCTATGAAGATGTTCATGCCGAGTATATATCATCACAGAAATAAGTGACCAAAAGGCTTTTAACACTTAAAATACCAGTTACTTATTCAGAAGAGGTAAAATATATGAAGTGGCAAGGTTGGCACCAGATTGTTTGATATAAAAAGCATTGTGACAGGCTGAAAACATGTATATCCTATCCTATAGAGAGGCTTATTCCATGTATATAAGCACACATTAATGAGCGTTCCAAAGGATTTTAAGAGTTTTTAAATACCAATTACTTATTTAGAAAAGGTAAAATATATGAAATGGCAAGGTTGCCTGCAATTTTTTTGCTATAAAAAGCGTTGGGCCAGGTTGATAACATGTCTATTCTATAATGGGGTTCATGCCCTGTATATATCCACACATAAATTAGTGGGCCAAATGATTTTAACCCTTTTTAAATACCTTTACTTGATAAGATAAAATATATGAAGTTGCAAAGTTGGCACCAGATTGTTTGCATTTGGGCCATGCTGAAAATATTTGTCTATTCTATGATGAAGTTCATGCCGAGTATTTATCATCACAGAAATGAGCGACCCAAAAGGATTTTAATGCTTTTAAAATAACCGTTTATTATTCATAAAAGGTAAAATATATGAAGTAGCAAGGTTGTCACCAATGTTTTCCATAAAGAGCGTTGGGCAAGTCTGATAACATGTCTGTCCTATGATGGGGTTCATGCCGTGTATATATCCACAAATAAATAAGTGGCTCAAAGGATTTTAACTCTTTTTAAAATAACAGTTACTTTTTGAAAACATAACCAAATTTGTTCCACATTTGCTATCTGATTATTGCAATACTAGTGTTAAAGTCCGTGTAGACGGTCAAAAATGTGTCCAACTTACTAACCACTCCCTTATTTACCCACCTCTCCCTCCAAGAACCTTTGCCTACCATCTGACCCCCCCATCCACTCAGATCTCCTCTCTCTTATCCCCCCTCCCTCCTTCACCCTCCCTGCCACTTTCAACATCTAATTTTCTGCAGCGCAGCGGTACCACCCGCTCCCGTCTATATCTATCACCAATCCCTCTATCTCTATCACTATCCATATATCCCTCTATTGCTGTGTCCATCTATCCCTAGCCATCTATCCCTCTATCTCTATTCCTCTATCTCTATCCCTATCTCCCTATACCTATATCCATTTATCTCTATCCATCTATCACTATCCTTCTATCCCTATCTTAACATATTTTTTTTTATGCAGCACAGTGGTCCCAGCCTCTCCAGCCCCTCCAGCGATGGGGCTCCCACCTGCTTCCCTCCTTACCCTCCGACGCCACCGATTGACACCACCGCTGCACAATACAGAAAGGGACACAGATTGCAGAAATGCCTCAATATTGAGGCATAGTGCATTACCATTTTCTAAGCAACCGTTGCAGAGAGGGCCAGTGATGGTGCCGATCGTTGGTGGCATGCGAAGGATAGGAGGGAGGCAGGTGGGTGGCCCATCACTGGAGGTAGGAGGAAGAAGGCGGTAGGGTGTGTGAGAGGGGCAGGAGCGGGTGGGAACGCTTATACTACGGAAAAAGTTGGAAGGGAGAGGGGGATAATAGATTAGTAAAATAAACTGGGAGAGGGTAGAGTGGTAGGGGAATGAGGGTGGGCAAATACACTACAAATTTTATTTTATATATCTACTGTATATAAAAAAAATAAAAGCAAATAAATATTAGCTACTGGCAGACAGCTGAAAGTACATAACATGTACGCTAAAAGGTAGAAGGGGGGGGGTTAGAGAGCTATTTGGGGGGGGGGGTCTGAACAAAAAGTTTGTGAAAAAGTAAAACATTTTTTTTATTTGATCGCATTTGGTGGTGAAATGGTAGCATGAAATATAGCAAAATGGGCCTAGATCAATACTTTGGGTTGTCTACTACACTAAAGTGAAAATTAAACGTACAAGCTCCCTACAAGCTAATGAATTAACACCTTCACTGCTGGGCAGAATACAAGTGTGGTGCGCAGCAGCATTTAGCAGCCTTCTAATTACCAAAAAGCAATCCCAAAGCCATAAATGTCTGCTATTTCTGAACAAAGGGGATCCCAGAGAAGCATTTACAACCATTTGTGCCATAATTGCATAAGCTGTTTGTAAATCATTTCTGTGAGAAACCTAAAGTTTGTGAAAAAGTGAATTTTTTTTTTTGTATTTTATGCATTTGGCGGTGAAATGAAATATACCAAGATGGGCCTAGATCAATACTTTGGGTTGTCTACTACACTTAAGCTAAAATTAACTCTACAAGCTGCCTACATGCTCCCTAATTAACCCCTTCACTGCTGGGCATAAAACACGTGTGGTGCGCAGTGGCATTTAGCAGCCTTCTAATTACCAAAAAGCAACGCCAAAGCCATATAAGTCTGCTATTTCTGAACAAAGGGGATCCCAGAGAAACATTTACAACCATTTATGCCATAATTGCATAAGTTGTTTGTAAATAATTTCTGTGAGAAAAATAAATTTTGTGAAAAAAATAAACATTTTTTTTTTATTTGATCGCATTTGGCGGTGAAATGGTGGCATGAAATATACCAAAATGGGCCTAGATCAATACTTTGGGGTGTCTTCTAAAAAAATATATATACATGTCAAGGGATATTCAGAGATTCCTGAAAGATATCAGTGTCCCAATGTAACTAGCGCTAATTTTGGAAAAAAAAAATGGTTTGGAAATAGCAAAGTGCTACTTGTATTTATGGCCCTATAACTTGCAAAAAAAGCAAAGAACATGTAAACATTGGGTATTTCTAAACTCAGGACAAAATTTAGAAAATATTTAGCATGGGTGTTTTTGGTGGTTGTAGATATGTAACAGATTTTGGGTGTCAAAGTAAGAAAAAGTGTGTTTTCATTTTTTCCTCATATTTTATAAAAAAAATTATAGTAAATTATAAGATATGATGAAAATAATGGTATCTTTAGAAAGTCCATTTAGTGGCGAGAAAAACGGTATATAATATGTGTGGGTACAGTAAATGAGTAAGAGGAAAATATAGCCCTGGTCCTTAAAGGGACATGAAACCCAAATTTTTTATTTCATGATTTAGAAAGAGCATGCAATTTTAAACAACTTTCTAATTTACTTGTATTATCTAATTTGCTTCACTTTCTTGGTATACTTTGCTGAAAAGCATATCTAGATAGGCTCAGTAGCTGCTGATTGGTTGCTGCACATTGATGCCTCCTGTTATTGGCTCACCCATGTGCATTGCTATTTCTTCAACAAAGGATATCTGAAGAATGAAGCAAATTAGATAATAAAAGTAAATAGGAGTGTTGTTTAAAATTGTATTCTCTACTTGAATCCTGAAATAAAATTGTTGGGTTTAGTGTCCCTTTAAGGGTAAGAAAATGTAACAATGGTCTGGTCACTAAGGGGTTAATGTTCATTCACAGTGATTACCTTATAAATCACAATCTGCATAAAACACTGTGAATGAACATTAAGAAGAACAAGAAAGCTACAAAATGTTTCGTTTTCATAATCATTGTCACAGTCTATAGCTTGTTTGTTACATTAAAGTTGATTTAAAAAAAAAAGCTTTGAGTGGAGGTCACATGCTTCCTGTCTAGAGTGGAGCTCCACTCTGCAGTTGGACCCTTCTCATGCATTTAGGGGTCTGGTCTGGTGTCACGTTTGATTGACGAGTAGCGCAATTATGCCGCTTGTTTGTGACTCTCTCGCCATCTAGTGGCTGTTTAGTGGTAAAGCTACATAAGTTGCTGAATAAACGATAACAGAGAATAGCACAACAGCCATGGGTCCGTGACAAGGCAGTGACTACCGGATTATGATATTACTGCTACCTTATGTACTGATCGCACTGAGTGACTTGCAGTTACATAAAGTTTATGTAACTTGTAACAAACTAGATCATGTCATGATATCACTGCTACCCCTTATGTACTGCTCACACTGAGTGACTTGCAGTCACATAAAGTTTATGTAACAAACTAGATCATGTCATGATATCACTGCTACCCCTTATGTACTGCTCGCACTGAGTGACTTGCAGTTACATAAAGTTTATGTAACAAACTAGATCATGTCATGATATCACTGCTACCCCTTATGTACTGCTCGCACTGAGCGACTTGCAGTCACATAAAGTTTATGTAACAAACTAGATCATGTCATGATATCACTGCTACCCCTTATGTACTGCTCGCACTGAGTGACTTGCAGTCACATAAAGTTTATGTAACAAACTAGATCATGTCATGATATCACTGCTACCCCTTATGTACTGCTCGCACTGAGTGACTTGCAGTTACATAAAGTTTATGTAACAAACTAGATCATGTCATGATATCACTGCTACCCCTTATGTACTGCTCACACTGAATGACTTGCAGTATAAAGTTTATGTAACAAACTAGATCATGTCATGATATCACTGCTACCCCTTATGTACTGCTCACACTGAATGACTTGCAGTATAAAGTTTATGTAACAAACTAGATCATGTCATGATATCACTGCTACCCCTTATGTACTGCTCGCACTGAGTGACTTGCAGTCACATAAAGTTTATGTAACAAACTAGATCATGTCATGATATCACTGCTACCCCTTATGTACTGCTCGCACTGAGTGACTTGCAGTTACATAAAGTTTATGTAACAAACTAGATCATGTCATGATATCACTGCTACCCCTTATGTACTGCTCACACTGAATGACTTGCAGTATAAAGTTTATGTAACAAACTAGATCATGTCATGATATCACTGCTACCCCTTATGTACTGCTCACACTGAATGACTTGCAGTATAAAGTTTATGTAACAAACTAGATCATGTCATGATATCACTGCTACCCCTTATGTACTGCTCGCACTGAGTGACTTGCAGTCACATAAAGTTTATGTAACAAACTAGATCATGTCATGATATCACTGCTACCCCTTATGTACTGCTCACACTGAGTGACTTGCAGTTACATAAAGTTTATGTAACATACTAGATCATGTCATGATATCACTGCTACCCCTTATGTACTGCTCACACTGAGTGACTTGCAGTCACATAAAGTTTATGTAACAAACTAGATCATGTCATGATATCACTGCTACCCCTTATGTACTGCTCGCACTGAGTGACTTGCAGTTACATAAAGTTTATGTAACAAACTAGATCATGTCATGATATCACTGCTACCCCTTATGTACTGCTCACACTGAATGACTTGCAGTATAAAGTTTATGTAACAAACTAGATCATGTCATGATATCACTGCTACCCCTTATGTACTGCTCACACTGAGTGACTTGCAGTTACATAAAGTTTATGTAACATACTAGATCATGTCATGATATCACTGCTACCCCTTATGTACTGCTCACACTGAGTGACTTGCAGTTACATAAAGTTTATGTAACAAACTAGATCATGTCATGATATCACTGCTACCCCTTATGTACTGCTCGCACTGAGTGACTTGCAGTCACATAAAGTTTATGTAACAAACTAGATCATGTCATGATATCACTGCTACCCCTTATGTACTGCTCACACTGAATGACTTGCAGTATAAAGTTTATGTAACAAACTAGATCATGTCATGATATCACTGCTACCCCTTATGTACAGCTTGCACTGAGTGACTTGCAGTTACATAAAGTTTATGTAACAAACTTAGTACTACTCACACTGAGTGACTTGCAGTTACATAAAGTTTATGTAACAAACTAGATCATGTCATGCTATTACTGCTACCCCTTATGCACTGCTCACACTGACGCCTAGATTTAGAGTTTTGCGGCCAAAGGGGTGCGTTAGCTACGCGTGCTTTTTTCTTGCCGCACCTTTTAAATACCGCTGGTATTTAGAGTTCTCAGAAGGGCTGCGTTAGGCTCCAAAAAAGGAGCGTATAGCATATTTACTGCAACTTCAACTCTCGATACCAGCGGTGCTTACGGACGCGGCCAGCTTCAAAAACGTGCTCGTGCACGATTCCCCCATAGGAAACAATTGGGCTGTTTGAGCTGAAAAAAACCTAACACCTGCAAAAAAGCAGCGTTCAGCTCCTAACGCAGCCCAATTGTTTCCTATGGGGAAACACTTCCTATGTCTGCACCTAACACCCTAACATGTACCCGGAGTCTAAACACCCCTAACCTTACACTTATTAACCCCTAATCTGCCGCCCCCGCTATCGCTGACACCTGCATATTATTTTTAACCCCTAATCTGCCGCTCCGTACAGCGCCGCCACCTACATTATAGCTATGTACCCCTAATCTGCTGCCCCTAACACCGCCGACCCCTATATTATATTTATTAACCCCTAATCTGCCGCCCCCAACGTCGCCGCTACCTACACTTATTAACCCCTAATCTGCCGACCACATCTCACCGCTACTATAATAAAGTTATTAACCCCTAATCCGCCTCACTCCCGCCTCACTAACCCTATAATACATAGTATTAACCCCTAATCTGCCCTCCCTAACATCGCCGACACCTAACTTAAATTATTAACCCCTAATCTGCCGACCGGAGCTCACCGCTACTATAATAAATGGATTAACCCCTAAAGCTAAGTCTAACCCTAACCCTAACACCCCCCTAAATTAAATATAATTTAAATCTAACGAAATAAATTAACTCTTATTAAATAAATTATTCCTATTTAAAGCTAAATACTTACCTGTAAAATAAACCCTAATATAGCTACAATATAAATTATAATTATATTATAGCTATTTTAGGATTTATATTTATTTTACAGGTAACTTTGTATTTATTTTAACCAGGTACAATAGCTATTAAATAGTTAAGAACTATTTAATAGCTAAAATAGTTAAAATAATTACAAAATTACCTGTAAAATAAATCCTAACTTAAGTTACAATTAAACCTAACACTACACTATCAATAAATTAATTAAATAAAATACCTACAATTATCTACAATTAAACCTAACACTACACTATCAATAAATTAATTAAATACAATATCTACAAATAAATACAAAGAAATAAACTAACTAAAGTACAAAAAATAAAAAAGAACTAAGTTACAAAAAATAAAAAAATATTTACAAACATTAGAAAAATATTACAACAATTTTAAACTAATTACACCTACTCTAAGCCCCCTAATAAAATAACAAAGCCCCCCAAAATAAAAAAATGCCCTACCCTATTCTAAATTAAAAAAGTTCAAAGCTCTTTTACCTTACCAGCCCTGAACAGGGCCCTTTGCGGGGCATTCCCCAAAGAATTCAGCTCTTTTGCCTGTAAAAAAAACACATACAATACCCCCCCCAACATTACAACCCACCACCCACATACCCCTAATCTAACCCAAACCCCCCTTAAATAAACCTAACACTAAGCCCCTGAAGATCTTCCTACCTTATCTTCACCATGCCAGGTTCACCGATCCGTCCTCGGAAGTCTTGATCCAAGCCTCGGAAGTGTTGATCCAAGCCCAAGCGGGGGGCTGAAGAGTGACGTCCATCCTCGGGCTGAAGTCTGGATCCAGGCGGCGACTGAAGAAATCCATCATCGGGCTGAAGTTGGAAGTCCATCATCGGGATGAAGTCTTCTATCAAGCAGCATCTTCAATCTTCTTTCTTCCGGAGCGGAGCCATCTTCTTCCCAGCCGACGCGGATCCATCCTCTTCTAACGACGCCTACTAGCCGAATGACGGTTCCTTTAAATGACTGTGAGGATTTATTATGTAATTAATATGAACCCAGTTGTATCTACTCCACTCAGTCTCACACCAAACCTAGGTACCTTGATAAACTAGGAACCTTATTCTGCTCATTGACTGAGGGTGACCTGTTTAGGTCAAAAGTAAATTACAACTATCTTTAGTTGCTGGAGATATGCACAACAATGTGAATGTGCTAATACTCTCCTAAGAAATATAATAGCATTTGCTAAACAATAGATAATCTCTTTAGATATAGAATAAATTATAACTTTATGTAATTGAAGCTCTGTTAGTATCTCTTTAAATAGATTGTAGCTTATCACTCAGGTACAATGCTTAAATGTTCGGGTTAGTAAAGTTCATATGCAACCTTATTTATGAATGCAGCAGAATTGTTATGGCAGTGTATTGTATGCAGAAATAACCAGGATATATGCAGAAGATGTTAAACATGCACACTTTCCATTAGTAACGTATATGTATAAGCTTGATTTGTTAGTATATACAGTCTTAGGAACATATGAAATTAGCGTAACTTCAGCAATAACTTTATGTTTAGTACGATACCCAACACTTCATGACCAGCGTGTACTTGTGAAGACTTTGCTAGCTAGCAATAAGTTGTCCTGAGAAGCAGTGTAGAATCCGGCAACAGAGAGGAGCTGCGACACTGACTCCCGGAGTGCTGATGACGTCAGACGCCGAACTACTGCAGACACGCTGTATGTCAGTTAGCGTTTCAGAATGAAGTATGCTGTCCTGTGATTGAAGAGAACTTTGCAGATATAAAGTTAGAAAACAACTTGATGAAAATAGAGAGAGCTTCTTGAAAGTTGTGATCACTCCTCATGCGAATCAAATTACCAAGCATCGATGAATTAGAGAGGAGGGCTTATAAAGGCATAACGGTCATGTGATAATATGTTTAAAGGGACAGTGAAACGTGGAAAACATGAAGTATAGAGATTGAGAATTACTGTGATATGACAGGACACCCCCCTTAACGATCTGCTCCGCAGATCAGGGTTTGGGACGGTCTGGATGTCTGCGATGAAACAGAGATACCAATCTAGGGGCTGATAAGTTAGTGGATGGTTCCCAAGAATCCTCTTCTGATGAATAATTTTTCCACCGAACTAAATACTGTAGAGAATTCTTATGGAATCTAGAATCCAAAATGGAATCAACTTCATATGATACTTCATCCTCAATGAGTGTCGGAACTTGAGTTGTCAAGACTTGATCTCTGACTGGAACATAAGGTTTCAAAAGTGATACATGAAATGTTGGATGTATCTTAAAAGAACTTGGTAGTTGTAAAGTGACAGCATTAGCATTAACAATCCTAATAATTTTGTAAGGACCAATAAACAGAGAACCAAGCTTTTTACTGGGAATGTGAAGCTTCAAGTGTTTAGAAGACAACCAAACTAGATCTCCCACCTTATATTCAGGAGGTTTCGTTCTCCTTAAGTCATAATAACGTTTTTGCCTTTCTTGAGATTGTAATAAAATCTGTTTTAGTTGAATGAAACCTTCAGCAATTGTATTCACAGTGTCATTTACCAAGGGACAAGAACTTTCTGATCTTTGAAGAAGATAAGAGGGATGAAACCCATAGTTAATGAAAAATGGAGTTGTATTGGTAGATGAATTAATGGTGTTATTATAGGAGAATTCAGCAGTAGGTAGAAGAGAAGACCAGTTGTCTTGCTGAAATGTACAGTAGCATCTTAGATATTGCTCTAAACTCTGATTAGTCCTTTCGGTCTGACCATTTGTTTGAGGATGGTAAGCTGAACTCAAACGGCGATCAATATGCAAACTAGAACAGAGTTGTGTCCAAAATCGAGAGGTAAATTGTGTACCCCTGTCAGTCGTAATAGACTTAGGTAACCCATGCAATCTGACGATATGTTTGATGAACAAATCTGCTGTTTCTGAAGCTGTTGGCAAAGTGTGAATAGGTATAAAATGTGCCATTTTTGAAAAGAGATCCACAACAACCAGGATGACTGTGTTGTTAGAAGAGGGAGGTAGATCGACAATGAAGTCTAGGGCAATATCTTGCCAAGGTCTGTCAGCGATTGGAAGAGATAGAAGTAAACCATAAGGGTGAATTCTTTGAGATTTACATTTGGTACATACGGCACACCCTTGTATGTACTGTTTTACAGACTGAATCATATGCGGCCACCAGAAATCCCTTTGAATTAAATGAAGAGTTTTCTTGAAACCAGGATGTCCTGAAAGTGGAATATCATGTGCCATAGCTAAAATGTCATTCCTAAGAGATTCTGGAACATACAGTGCATGACCATGGTAGAAAAATCCATCATTACCCTTATGAATCCTAGAATCATTAATCAATGGATCATTCTGTTGTTGTTCTTTGAGAATAGATGTTTTCCCCACTAAGAGGCCAATGAATTTTTCTGGTGGTATTATTGAGTTTAGTTCAGAACTCTCAGTTAATGTAGTTGAATATCTAGATAGAGCATCTGCCTTTGTATTTCTTACTCCTGGACGATAAGTGATTATAAAATCAAATCTAGTAAAGAATAAACTCCATCTGACTTGTCTGGAAGAAAGACTTTTGTTAGTTTTTAGATATTGTAGATTACGATGATCTGTAAATATGATGATTGGAAATCTTGCGCCTTCTAATAGATGTCTCCAAAATTCTAATGCAGCCTTGATGGCTAGAAGTTCTTTTTCCCCAATTGGGTAATTAATTTCGGCCGAATTCATAACCCGAGAATAATATGCGACAGGATGAAGCATGTTGGTAGAAGAATCTCTTTGAGACAGAATGGCTTCTATTGCAAATTCGGATGCATCTACTTCTAATGTATATTGTTTCGATGGATCTGGGAATTGTAGAATTGGAGCGGTAATGAAACTATGTTTGAGAGCGTTGAAAGAATCATCTGCCTGTTGGTTCCAGTGGTATTTGTTATTTTTTCGGGTGAGTAGTGTGAGAGGTTTTGCGATAGTAGAGAAACCTTTAATAAATTTTCTATAAAAATTTGAGAATCCTAGGAATCTCTGGAGCTCTTTCTTATTTTTTGGAATAGGCCAGTTGGTGATAGCTTGTACTTTGTTGTCCTCCATGGATATTCCTTTTGGTGAAATATGATACCCCAGGAAAGAAATAGTATCAGAATTGAATATACATTTTTCTGCCTTAACATATAAGTTGTTCTGTCTTAATCTTGAAAGAACTGTTCTGACATGTTGTATGTGATCCTCTTTGGAATTTGAATAAATGAGAATATCGTCCAAATAAATGACAATGTATGTGTCAAGTAAATCTTTGAAAACATCATTAATGAAAAACTGAAAAGTTGCAGGTGCATTGCACAAACCAAAAGGCATGACACAATACTCATAGAGACCATACCTAGTGCGAAAGGCAGTTAACCATTCATCACCTTTGCGAATTCTAATTAAATTATATGCACCTCTTAAATCCAGTTTGGTGAAAATGGTAGCACCCTGTAACCTCTCTATGAGTTCTGGAATAAGAGGTAAAGGATATCTATTTTTTATTGTACAGTTGTTCAGTTGTCTATAGTCAGTTATAGGCCTGAGACTGTCATCTTTATTCTTCACGAAAAAGATCCCGGCACCAGCTGAAGATGTAGAAGGCCGAATAAAACCTTTCTTTAGATTTTCCTCAAGATATCCTTTGAGATGAAGCAGTTCTGGTTCAGAGAGTGGATATATACGACCATAAGGGATTTTACTGTTTGGTTTTAAATCGATAGGACAGTCGTAGGGTCTGTGGGGAGGTAGAGATTGAGCTTCAACCTTATCAAAAACATCATAAAAATCTGAGTACTCTGTTGGTATATTTGTGATATCAACCTGTAATATAGTTTGTGATTGTGTACAGTGTTTTTTACAATATGGTGAGTCGAAGGAAATAGTACCACTATTCCATGAGATGGTTGGTTGATGTTTCTTTAGCCATGAAAGTCCTAGAATTATGGGGTACAAAGGAGAATGAATAACCTCAAAGGTACACAATTCAGAGTGACCTGATGAAAATGTTAATGATAATGGATCTGTATGATGAGTAACAGGACCTGAATTGATAAAAGAACCATCAACAACTCGAATAGGTAATGCAATTAATTTTTTAATTATAGGAATCTTGTGATTTTCAACAAAAGATGAATGAATGAAATTATTAGTTGCTCCTGAATCGATTACCACCTGGGCTTTAAGTTGATGTTGATCCCACTGTAGACAAACAGAAAGAGTAAAGTGAGATGAGTTTTTTATAACAGTCTCATTTAAATGAGCTATCTCTTGCTTACCCTTTTTTGATTTTAACAGAATTGGACACTCCTTTACTCCGTGGTCCTTAGCAGCACAATATAAACAAAGATTAAGTTGTCTTCGTCTAGCCTTTTCTTCAGGTTTAAGAGGACCTTTGACAAAACCTATCTCCATAGGCTCATCTGTTGAACGGACAGTGGAAACTGAATGAGAGCTATAGGCTTTCTTGGTGGATAATTCTGATGACCCTCTTTCAATCTTCCTTTCCCTCAAACGACGATCAATAGATATAGACAAGGTCATAAGATTTTCTAAGTCCTTAGGAATAACCACACGTGCCAATTCATCTTTTAGAGCATCCGCTAATCCAATACGGAATTGATTTGTCAAAGCTGGGTTATTCCACTGTGTGTCAGGTGCCCATCTTTTGAAATCAGTTATATATTCTTCTACAGGGCGTCTACCTTGTCGCAGATGTCTGATAGAATTTTCTGCTGAAGCTTGTTTGTCGTGATCTTCATATAGTAAGGACATGGCATTAAAAAATGATTCTAATGAGTTTAAGATAGGATCTTCTTTCTCATAGTATGCATTAGCCCATGCCTTGGCTTCACCAGTGAGATAAGAAATTACCGTTAGAACTTTAACCCTTTCGGTAGGATAGGTTCTTGGTTTCAATGAAAATAATAAAGTACATGAATTTTTAAAGTCTCTAAATTGAGTTCTGTCTCCAGAAAATCTCTCAGGTGGACATATTTGTGGCTCAGGAGAAACAAGAGGTGATGGTAAAGTTTGAGCAGGTACATGATCCCTAATATATTTTCGTAATTCCTGATTTTCAACTTGGAGGTCCCTAAGACCCTGGATCATTATATCCATATTTTGAGAAAGGGTTCCAACACGGTTGGACAATTCAGTAACATCCATTATAGATACAAGTGGGTTAAGGGTGGCTTGGTAATATGTGAGGATTTATTATGTAATTAATATGAACCCAGTTGTATCTACTCCACTCAGTCTCACACCAAACCTAGGTACCTTGATAAACTAGGAACCTTATTCTGCTCATTGACTGAGGGTGACCTGTTTAGGTCAAAAGTAAATTACAACTATCTTTAGTTGCTGGAGATATGCACAACAATGTGAATGTGCTAATACTCTCCTAAGAAATATAATAGCATTTGCTAAACAATAGATAATCTCTTTAGATATAGAATAAATTATAACTTTATGTAATTGAAGCTCTGTTAGTATCTCTTTAAATAGATTGTAGCTTATCACTCAGGTACAATGCTTAAATGTTCGGGTTAGTAAAGTTCATATGCAACCTTATTTATGAATGCAGCAGAATTGTTATGGCAGTGTATTGTATGCAGAAATAACCAGGATATATGCAGAAGATGTTAAACATGCACACTTTCCATTAGTAACGTATATGTATAAGCTTGATTTGTTAGTATATACAGTCTTAGGAACATATGAAATTAGCGTAACTTCAGCAATAACTTTATGTTTAGTACGATACCCAACACTTCATGACCAGCGTGTACTTGTGAAGACTTTGCTAGCTAGCAATAAGTTGTCCTGAGAAGCAGTGTAGAATCCGGCAACAGAGAGGAGCTGCGACACTGACTCCCGGAGTGCTGATGACGTCAGACGCCGAACTACTGCAGACACGCTGTATGTCAGTTAGCGTTTCAGAATGAAGTATGCTGTCCTGTGATTGAAGAGAACTTTGCAGATATAAAGTTAGAAAACAACTTGATGAAAATAGAGAGAGCTTCTTGAAAGTTGTGATCACTCCTCATGCGAATCAAATTACCAAGCATCGATGAATTAGAGAGGAGGGCTTATAAAGGCATAACGGTCATGTGATAATATGTTTAAAGGGACAGTGAAACGTGGAAAACATGAAGTATAGAGATTGAGAATTACTGTGATATGACAATGACGTCATCCAAGATGGCGTCCGTCGAATTTCGATTGGCTGATAGGATTCTATCAGCCAATCGGAATTAAGGTAGGACAATTCTGATTGGCTGATGGAATCAGCCAATCAGATTGAGCTCGCATTTTATTGGCTGATCGGAACAGCCAATAGAATGCGAGCTCAATCTGATTGGATCAGCCAATCGGATTGAATTTGAATCTGATTGGCTGATTCCATCAGCCAATCAGAATTTTCCTACCTTAATTCCGATTGGCTGATAGAATCCTATCAGCCAATCGGAATTCGAGGGACGCCATCTTGGATGACGTCATTTAAAGGAACCGTCATTCGGCTAGTAGGCGTCGTTAGAAGAGGATGGATTCGCGTCGGCTGGGAAGAAGATGGCTCCGCTCTGGAAGAAAGAAGATTGAAGATGCTGCTTGATAGAAGACTTCATCCCGATGATGGACTTCCGACTTCAGCCCGATGATGGATGTCTTCAGCCGCCGCTTGGATCCAGACTTCAGCCCGAGGATGGACGTCACTCTTCAGCCCCCCGCTTGGGCTTGGATCAACACTTCCGAGGCTTGGATCAAGACTTCCGAGGACGGATCGGTGAACCTGACATGGTGAAGATAAGGTAGGAAGATCTTCAGGGGCTTAGTGTTAGGTTTATTTAAGGGGGTTTGGGTTAGATTAGGGGTATGTGGGTGGTGGGTTGTAATGTTGGGGGGGGGGGTTATTGTATGTGTTTTTTTTACAGGCAAAAGAGCTGAATTCTTTGGGGCATGCCCCGCAAAGGGCCCTGTTCAGGGCTGGTAAGGTAAAAGAGCTTTGAACTTTTTTAATTTAGAATAGGGTAGGGCATTTTTTTATTTTGGGGGGCTTTGTTATTTTATTAGGGGGCTTAGAGTAGGTGTAATTAGTTTAAAATTGTTGTAATATTTTTCTGTTTGTAAATATTTTTTTATTTTTTGTAACTTAGTTCTTTTTATTTTTTTGTACTTTAGTTAGTTTATTTCATTGTATTTATTTGTAGATATTGTATTTAATTAATTTATTAAAAGTGTAGTGTTAGGTTTAATTGTAGATAATTGTAGGTATTTTATTTAATTAATTTATTGATAGTGTAGTGTTAGGTTTAATTGTAACTTAGGTTAGGATTTATTTTACAGGTAATTTTGTAATTATTTTAACTATTTTAGCTATTAAATAGTTCTTAACTATTTCATAGCTATTGTACCTGGTTAAAATAAATACAAAGTTACCTGTAAAATAAATATTAATCCTAAAATAGCTACAATATAATTATTATTTATATTGTAGCTATATTAGGGTTTATTTTACAGGTAAGTATTTAGATTTAAATAGGAATAATTTATTTAATAAGAGTTAATTTATTTCGTTAGAATAAAATTATATTTAACTTAGGGGGGTGTTAGGGTTAGAATTAGCTTTAGGGGTTAAAAAATTTATTAGAGTAGCGGTGAGCTCCGATCGGCAGATTAGGGGTTAATACTTGAAGTTAGGTGTCGGCGATGTTAGGGAGGGCAGATTAGGGGTTAATACTATTTATTATAGGGTTATTGAGGCGGGAGTGAGGCAGATTAGGGGTTAATAACTTTATTATAGTAGCGGTGCGGTCCGCTCGGCAGATTAGGGGTTAATAAGTGTAGGCAGGTGGAGGCGACGTTGAGGGGGGCAGATTAGTGGTTAATAAATATAATATAGGGGTCGTCGGTGTTAGGGGCAGCAGATTAGGGGTTCATAGGGATAATGTAGGTGGCAGCGGTGTGCGGTCGGCAGATTAGGGGTTAAAATTTTTTAATAGAGTGGCAGCGATGTGGGGGGACCTCGGTTTAGGGGTACATAGGTAGTTTATGGGTGTTAGTGTACTTTAGAGCACAGTAGTTAAGAGCTTTATGAACCGGCGTTAGCCCAGAAAGCTCTTAACTACTGACTTTTTTTTGCGGCTGGAGTCTTGTCGTTAGATTTCTAACGCTCACTTCAGCCACGACTCTAAATACCGGCGTTAGAAAGATCCCATTGAAAAGATAGGATACGCAAATGGCGTAGGGGGATCTGCGGTATGGAAAAGTCGCGGCTGGAAAGTGAGCGTTAGACCCTTTCCTGACTGACTCCAAATACCAGCGGGTGGTAAAAACCAGCGTTAGGAGCCTCTAACGCTGGTTTTCACGGCTACCGCCCAACTCTAAATCTAGGCCTGAGTGACTTGCAGTCACATAAAGTTTATGTAACAAACTAGATCATGTCATGATATCATTGCTACCCCTTATCTACTGCACAAACTAGATCATGTCGTGATATAACTGCTACCCCTTATGTACTGCTCACACTGAATGACTTGCAGTATAAAGTTTATGTAACAAACTAGATCATGTCATGATATCACTGCTACCCCTTATGTACTGCTCACACTGAGTGACTTGCAGTTACATAAAGTTTATGTAACATACTAGATCATGTCATGATATCATTGCTACCCCTTATGTACTGCTCACACTGAGTGACTTGCAGTCACATAAAGTTTATGTAACAAACTAGATCATATCACTGCTACCCCTTATCTACTGCACAAACTAGATCATGTCATGATATCACTGCTACCCCTTATGTACTGCTCAAACTGAGTGACTTGCAGTTACATAAAGTTTATGTAACAAACTAGATCATGTCATGATATCATTGCTACCCCTTATGTACTGCTCACACTGAGTGACTTGCAGTTACATAAAGTTTATGTAACAAACTAGATCATGTCATGATATCACTGCTACCCCTTATGTACTGCTCGCACTGAGTGACTTGCAGTCACATAAAGTTTATGTAACAAACTAGATCATGTCATGATATCACTGCTACCCCTTATGTACTGCTCACACTGAGTGACTTGCAGTTACATAAAGTTTATGTAACAAACTAGATCATGTCATGATATCATTGCTACCCCTTATGTACTGCTCACACTGAGTGACTTGCAGTTACATAAAGTTTATGTAACAAACTAGATCATGTCATGATATCACTGCTACCCCTTATGTACTGCTCGCACTGAGTGACTTGCAGTTACATAAAGTTTATGTAACAAACTAGATCATGTCATGATATCACTGCTACCCCTTATGTACTGCTCGCACTGAGTGACTTGCAGTTACATAAAGTTTATGTAACATACTAGATCATGTCATGATATCACTGCTACCCCTTTTGTACTGCTCACACTGAGTGACTTGCAGTCACATAAAGTTTATGTAACAAACTAGATCATTCAAGTAGCAAAAAGTATATAGCAAGGATATTTACTGTGAAATTTATCCAATACGCTAGAAAATGCGTTTGACTTATACAGTTAGGATAGGCGGTCTTATAGCAATTTGTCTTACGTTATGGCAACCAGTCCTGTTATCCAACAGCAGAAGCACTGTTTTTTTAGGTCGGTATGTAGCGATAAGAAACTCATGTGCTGACTATAACATAAATCCCAAATTTCTGGCTTGACAGCCGTTCCTGATCAATACAGTTATCAGTCACTATGCACCAAATTAAGAAATATTGCCACGGCGGGCCCTCGCTACATACCTGTTCCCATACTGTAATTCCGTGTGTAGATGGATCCTCCTCTGGGTAGCGTGTACGGGTATCTCCAGAGGCCAACAGGAAACCAGGTTCCGCTCCTAAACCCTTCCGCTTGCTTGCACTCCTGAGCCCAGGATCACCTCTCCGATCCAACTTGCGGCACGTCAGTGACGTCACGGGTAGGTGTGTGCTCGCCTGCCAATCCTATTGCGACTTTGATAGACCAGTTAAGCGTGGTGCAACGGCAATTAAATAATTAAAAAAAAACTGGGGAACACCACCGCTTGTAAGTTAAAACAAGAATCTTTATTCCAAAAAAAGTTAAAAACGATACAGGACAGCAGTACCCTGTACTTAGTTAGAATAAGTGTAGCAAAATTAGCCGTAGTCATAGCCTGTCATTCTGTTATACACCTTGATTTAAAAAGCACTGCCTAAAATTTGATTGGGTATCAAAACTCCACCTCTAACTAATTAACCAATGCCCTGCATGTGATTTGGTTGTCAAAGTACAGCACAAAATGTTTTTACAAAACTGTATGTAAACTTTAGTCCTAATACTTAGGAACATATGTGCTGAAAGTTTGAACAAAACAAATCCAACTGCAAAAAGACACTGTGGACATATGTTGATGTAGAATATAGAAAAGAACAGTATGTATGATATTTCCATCAACCTGACAATATTGCAATAAAATTAGCAGCTTGACAGTGACCTATATATCATATTCCCTAGTTATTCCTAATTCTCTAATCTAGTACTTGCTCAGTATACATGTATAAATAATCCAATGCTGTATACGATA
The DNA here is from genome assembly GCF_027579735.1 of Bombina bombina. Lineage (NCBI taxonomy): Eukaryota > Metazoa > Chordata > Amphibia > Anura > Bombinatoridae > Bombina > Bombina bombina. The sequence continues at coordinate 475,156,295 of NC_069505.1, read as the reverse complement.
TATATTGGAACACTTTATTGCACATACTATACTGACTATTGGTTGTAAGATGCTAATACTAAAGGGAGATGGAAAAAGTTACTGTTCTTTTCTATATTCTACATCAACATATGTCCACAGTGTCTTTTTGCAGTTGGATTTGTTTTGTTCAAACTTTCAGCACATATGTTCCTAAGTATTAGGACTAAAGTTTACATACAGTTTTGTAAAAACATTTTGTGCTGTACTTTGACAACCAAATCACATGCAGGGCATTGGTTAATTAGTTAGAGGTGGAGTTTTGATACCCAATCAAATTTTAGGCAGTGCTTTTTAAATCAAGGTGTATAACAGAATGACAGGCTATGACTACGGCTATATGCTGAAACGCGTAAGCCAATTTTGCTACACTTATTCTAACTAATTACAGGGTACTGCTGTCCTGTATCGTTTTTAACTTTTTTTGGAATAAAGATTCTTGTTTTAACTTACAAGCGGTGGTGTTCCCCAGTTTTTTGAAAATTATTTAATTGCCGTTGCACCACGCTTAACTGGTCTTTCAAAGTCGCAATAGGATTGGCAGGCGAGCACACACCTACCCGTGACGTCACTGACGTGCCGCAAGTCGGATCGGAGAGGTGATCCTGGGCTCAGGAGTACAAGCAAGTGGAAGGGTTTAGGAGCGGAACCTGGTTTCCTGTTGGTCTCCGGAGATACCCGTACACGCTACCCAGAGGAGGATCCATCTACACACGGAATTACAGTATGGGAACAGGTATGTAGCGAGGGCCCACCGTGGCAATATTTCTCAATTTGGTGCATAGTGACTGATAACTGTATTGATCCGGAACGGCTGTCAAGCCAGAAATTTGGGATTTATGTTATAGTCAGCACATGAGTTTCTTACCGCTACATACCGACCTAAAAGAACTTTGTTAAAACAGTGCTTCTGCTGTTGGATAACAGGACTGATTGCCATAACCTAAGACAAATTGCTATAAGACCGCCTATCCTAACTGTATAAGTCAAACGCATTTTCTAGCGTATTGGATATATTTCACAGTAAATATCCTTGCTATATACTTTTTGCTACTTGAATTTATTCTCAGATGTTTCGGCAAACACCTTAGCAAGGTTACTTTTTGCGACTTTATATAGACATGGACAGCAGTAACCCCAACTTTTTTTCACTCATGCTGGCGTCTGACAGAATTGCTAACACTGTGGACTGTGAACTGATCTTTTCTAATGACAAAGGCATTTTAACGCTTAGTAACCTGTTTGACGGCATGGAAAACTTGCTATTGAAAGAAACAAGGTTGCAATGGGATCTCTGGACTTTAGAAAAGTACATTCAAATGAAAATGATACCTAGAGGACTGAGAGTCTACAAGTTTCCCACCTTTGAGGTGGATGTAAATGACACTGATTTTGTAGAAACATGGAATGAAGTCCTCTCAGAATGTGCATCCAGCTTAATGCTGTTACTTGTTAATTACAAGAAAAATCAGTTATTGCATGTTAGAAAATAAATTGATGTTTTGCATTTGGAAATGAACAAAAGGATGGATGATGCTAATTTTCTAAAATATGATGATTTACTTAGGCAGACATTAGCCGCCAATAAGAGAGCAGTAATGGAAAATAAACATTCCAAGTACCTTAGAGATAAGGAAGATTATGATACAAAAACAGTTTATATTTGGAATAGGAAACAAAGGGCCAGCTTCAGACAGAGATCTAACTATTCCAGCAAGGGTAAAAATAAAAACAAGAATAAAAATAAAAACAAACAATCTAGTAAAAGAGGGAAAATGGTTTCCTTTTCAGATAGCGAACCTGATTTATCTTCAGAGGATAGATCATCAGGGAGTGAGGGACAACATGACTCCATTGTAGGAATACTTAAAAATGTTAGCACTGTGTAAGCCACTGAACAACTAGTTGTCAGACCAAAAGAACAACGGTCAAACTCTAGCAAAAATAGTGGAACTAAATATACCCCTGTAGCCACCAATGTGCAAGGATCACATACATCTGATATAGAACAGGTTTTTCCCAGGGATTCAGCATTATCGGCCGTTCCAGAGCCACAACACAAATCACAGGACAGGTACCCATTGAGGGGACAGAAGGTAACCAGCAAGTACAAATAGGTAATGTAATTAATCTTTCGAAAAATATCTTGAGTAAAGAACAAATAAAGGTGTTAAGTTTAGGCTTAACGTTTGGTCCTACTGAGGAATTTGATATTTTTCAAACTATGATTGATGTAAACCGGTTAGTTAGGAACATCACTCTAAAACACTTTGCAGGACAGGATAACATTAACCAGGGTATTCCTGAATCAACCAGTAGTATCAGTACCAATACAGATAGACTCAGTTTTCAAGAAACATGTGATGTTGTAGCTTTAGATGAATTGAGACTGGACACAGCCAGTGAGGAAGGCAACATTACAAGGGGGAAACTCATGAAGTCTAAATCTAAATTTTATCCCATTCAGTCAAGGGGGGACATCATTGAAACCTTTCATTCAAGGGTGGAAAAAGATCTTATCAGTCTGAAAACTAAAGGTGGCACATTAAAACACATTTCCCTCAAAGAAAGAATGGCTATAAAGACACTACAACATGATAACAACATAATCATAAAAAATGCAGACAAGGGTGGTACCGAGGTTGTAATGGACAAATCCATGTATATAAATGAGGCAATGAGACAATTAAACAACAGGGCTAATTACATTGTCTTGCAAAAGGATCCCACCAAACAATTTGCAGAGGAACTTGGTCACCTATTGGATGACGGTGTGGAGCAGGGGTGTATTGACAATGAGACAGCATTATGCCTTTATGTAGAACATCCAAAAACACCCCAGTTCCATCACCTTCCAAAGGTGCACAAGTCTCTGGATAACATCCAGGGACATCCAATTGTTAGTGGGATCGGGTCCATTTTTGAAAATTTATCTCAATGGCTAGACTTTATCCTGAACCCATTTGTAAAAACCTTACCCTCTTACATCAGGGATACCAAATCTGTGTTAAATATAATGAAAGATGTGAAGTGGAGTAACAACTATTGTTGGGTCACTGTAGATGCAGTGGCGTTATACTCCTCGATACCTCATGATGAAGGTATAAGAGCAATTTAATTTTTTCTGAGACATTACTCTGACTTTTCCCTGGATTTCCGGAAATATATTATCATAGTTACACGTTTTTTACTTTCTCACAACTTTTTTCGGTTTCAAGACATTTTCTATCTCCAAAGGTGTGGAACTGCTATGGGGGCCAAATTTGCCCCCTCATATGCCAACCTATTTTTAGGTTGGTGGGAGCAGTTCCACATCTTTGGAGATGGAAATGAATACAGGGAGGACATCCTTTTGTATGTAAGATATATCGATGACCTCCTCTTTATATGGAAAGGGGAGGCAGAGGATGTGACTAAATTTGTAAATATGCTAAGTAATAATCAAGTAGGCTTGAAATTTACCTTTGAGATGAAATCAATTACTTAGATGGGACCCTTAAAGGCATTGATGGTGAACAAGTGATCACCAAGATCTATAGGAAAGCAATATCTGGCAACTCATTGCTTCACGGGAAGAGCTGTCACCCTAAACACACAGCTAGTGCAGTGGCCAAGGGAGAGTTTATCCGCTTAAAAAGAAACTGCACACTTGAGAGTGATTTCTTACGGGAAGCAAGTGACTTGGAAAACAGATTAAAGGAGAGGGGGTATTCCAAAAAGATCATCAGAAAAGCTAAAAGGGATGTAGACAAAATACACAGATCATCCCTATTAACAGAACTACCATGTGATAGCAATCAGACAATCACAAATGCATATACGTATAGTCTGAGTTCTTGCACATGCTCAGTAGGAGCTGGTGACTCAAAAAAAGTGTAAATATAAAAGACTGTGCACATTTTTTTTAATGGAAGTAAATTGGAAAGTTGTTTAAAATGGCATGCTCTATCTGAATCATGAAAATTTAATAAAGCCTGAGTGTCCCTTTAAGGCTGTGACACACTGCAAGCGATGCGGCGTGAGGCGAAGCAGCTGCTTCGCGTTGCATTGCTTCTGAAGTTCAGATATTTCATCTCTGAGCGCTCAGCTACACGACCTGACGCAGCAGAGTGCTCAGAGATGAAAAGGCAGGACACACTGAGCGCACACAGCCACATCTACACACTGCGCGCTGCTCCGCTTGCAGTGTGTCAAATCCTTTAAAAAGTAACACACCTAAACACATTTTTTTTTTACCAGTTCTAGACCAGGGATTTGCAACCTTCTTTTAGGCCGTGACACACTTTTTTACATTAAAAAATCCTGTGGCACACCACCATCCCAAAATTTTACAAAATCACACATTGTAGCCTAAACAGGATATATATATATACAGTGTGTGTATATATATATATATATATATATATACACATATATATATATATATACATATACACACACACACTGTACTGTGCTGTGATGCCATGCCTCCTACAAACTATACATGACATATTGACATTCATTCACAAACAATCATAATGATTGTCTGTGAATGAATGTCAATGATGCCTGATGAGCCTGTCACATACCTACCAATATTTCAAAATTTGAAAGAGGGACACCCCCGCACTGTTGTCAGTCTGCTGCGGCACACCTGAGGCTCTCTCACGGCACACTGGTTGAAAAACACTGTTCTAGACTATTAGAAAAGAGAAATAGGACTTAAAACTGTTAACGAGTCCTATAAAAAGACAAGGAATACAGGACTATTTTTATGTGTCAATAAACACTTATTTTATTTAGTTCATACAGTTTCAGACTCCTGAACTGAATAGAAAAGCGTGAACAGGTGTAGCAAAAAGATATTTCACATACATACACTTCTCAAAAATACCCAGAGCAGTCATTCCTTATACATGCACATACACCCTAAAAATGCTTCAGCAAAACCTTGTGTGCACACAAAAAAGCCTTTGGCAATTCGTATTGGAGACTTAACCCTTTCCTGCCAGGGTTAAAGTGTTAAGGGGTTAAGCGTGCACACGATTGCAAGATTTCAATTATTGGATCAGGTCTGGAGGATGTCCCTATAACCTTAGGAACGCCCTCGAGACCGCAATCAAATCCAGGAAGCGCAGAAGGCTTCAGGACAGCCGTTGGCTATGACGTTCTATTCCGTCATAACGGCTCTAAAGCCCAGTGTAATTATGACGGAATAGAACGGCATTGCGGCTTTAAAGGTTAACGTGGCCAGTGATGGTACACAAAACACAACAAAAAAAGCCTACTGTTTTGAAAAAATGTCCAGTAACATTAATAGGAGCAAGTTCAGTTAGTATGTGCAGCAATGTGTCAAGTTAGTCACAGATATGATTCCTTATATCACGCATTTCGCATCAGTAGTTGAAAGCAAGCAAGTAAGCAAACAGGTTAGATCACAATAGCCGGTCAACTGTGTGAGTATACAACCCCTCTTAGATGTTTAAAGTTCTTGCAGTACAAATATTTATGGCAGGGAAAGTTACCTTCCACAACTTGGCTTCTTCGGTCACACTGCTTCAATAGAAATGGGATACATACATCCTACCTGATAGCCTTTATTCCCTCCTTTGTTTCAAAGTGTTTAGTTCACCGCACCTTCTTTAAATCAAACTGCAGTACTTTAATCCTCATGTGCATCTGTCCTGAGGTTACTCACCAACGATCCCTGGTTTGTTTGAAAGTAATTCACCTGGATGCGGTCTTTGAAAGAGTCAAGTTACAAGAGTTCCGGAGTGGAATAAAAACATTTATGGTCACAGAAAAAAGAAAGCAAGTAGCGACACATAACACAGAGGGATAGTTTAAACATCTCAGAGGGGTTGTATACTCACACAGTTGACCGGCTATTGACTGGCTATTGTGAGCTAACCTGTTTGCTTACTTTCAACTACTCACGCGAAATGCGTGATATAAGGAATCATATCTGTGACTAACTTGACACATTGCTGCAGATACTAACTGAACTTGCTACTATTAATGTTACTGGACATTTTTTTCAAAACAGCAGGCTTTTTTTGTTTGGTTTTGTGTACCAGCGCTGGCCACTTTAGGTCTCCAATATGAATTGCCAAGGCTTTTTTGTGTGCACACAAGGTTTTGCTGACTTAGAAGCATTTTTAGGGTGTATGTGCATGCATAAGGAATGACTGCTCTGGGTGTTTTTGAGAAGTGTATGTATGTGAAATACCTTTTTGCTACACCTGTTTATGCTTTTCTATTCAGTTCAGGAGTCTGGAACTGTATGAACTAAATAAAATAAGTGTTTATTGACACATAATGAGTGTTGTATTCCCCCTGTCTTTTTATAGGACTCGTTAACAGTTTTAAGTCCTATTTTCTCTTTTCTAATAGTCTAGAACTAAAAAACATAATTTATGTAAGAACTTACCAGATAAATTCATTTCTTTCATATTAGCAAGAGTCCATGAGCTAGTGACGTATGGGATATACATTCCTACCAGGAGGGGCAAAGTTTCCCATACCTCAAAATGCCTATAAATACACCCCTCACCACACCCACAATTCAGTTTAACGAATAGCCAAGAAGTGGGGTGATAAAAAAGTGCGAAAGCATATAAAAAATAAGGAATTGGAATAATTGTGCTTTATACAAAAATCATAACCACCACAAAAAAGGGCGGGCCTCATGGACTCTTGCTAATATGAAAGAAATGAATTTATCAGGTAAGTTCTTACATAAATTATGTTTTCTTTCATGTAATTAGCAAGAGTCCATGAGCTAGTGACGTATGGGATAATGATTACCCAAGATGTGGATCTTTCCACACAAGAGTCACTAGAGAGGGAGGGATAAAATAAAGACAGCCAATTCCTGCTGAAAATAATCCACACCCAAAATAAAGTTTAATGAAAAACATAAGCAGAAGATTCAAACTGAAACCGCTGCCTGAAGTACTTTTCTACCAAAAACTGCTTCAGAAGAAGAAAATACATCAAAATGGTAGAATTTAGTAAAAGTATGCAAAGAGGACCAAGTTGCTGCTTTGCAAATCTGATCAACCGAAGCTTCATTCTTAAACGCCCAGGAAGTAGAAACTGACCTAGTAGAATGAGCTGTAATCCTTTGAGGCGGAGTTTTACCCGACTCAACATAGGCAAGATGAATTAAAGATTTCAACCAAGATGCCAAAGAAATGGCAGAAGCTTTCTGGCCTTTTCTAGAACCGGAAAAGATAACAAATAGACTAGAAGTCTTTCGGAAAGACTTAGTAGCTTCAACATAATATTTCAAAGCTCTAACAACATCCAAAGAATGCAACGATTTCTCCTTAGAATTCTTATGATTAGGGCATAATGAAGGAACCACAATTTCTCTACTAATGTTGTTGGAATTCACAACTTTAGGTAAAAATTCAAAAGAAGTTCGCAACACCGCCTTATCCTGATGAAAAATCAGAAAAGGAGTCTCACAAGAAAGAGCAGATAATTCAGAAACTATTCTGGCAGAAGAGATTGCCAAAAGGAACAAAACTTACCAAGAAAGTAATTTAATGTCCAATGAATGCATAGGTTCAAACGGAGGAGCTTGAAGAGCTCCCAGAACCAAATTCAAACTCCAAGGAGGAGAAATTGACTTAATGACAGGTTTTATACAAACCAAAGCTTGTACAAAACAATGAATATCAGGAAGAATAGCAATCTTTCTGTGAAAAAGAACAGAAAGAGCAGAGATTTGTCCTTTCAAGGAACTTGTGGACAAACCCTTATCTAAACCATCCTGAAGAAACTGTAAAATTCTCGGTATTCTAAAAGAATGCCAAGAAAAATGATGAGAAAGACACCAAGAAATATAAGTCTTCCAGACTCTATAATATATCTCTCTAGATACAGATTTACGCGCCTGTAACATAGTATTAATCACAGAGTCAGAGAAACCTCTTTGACCAAGAATCAAGCGTTCAATCTCCATACCTTTAAATTTAAGGATTTCAGATCCTGATGGAAAAAAGGACCTTGCGACAGAAGGTCTGGTCTTAACGGAAGAGTCCACGGTTGGCAAGAGGCCATCCGGACAAGATCCGCATACCAAAACCTGTGAGGCCATGCCGGAGCTACCAGCAGAACAAACGAGCATTCCTTCAGAATCTTGGAGATTACTCTTGGAAGAAGAACTAGAGGCGGAAAGATATAGGCAGGATGATACTTCCAAGGAAGTGATAATGCATCCACTGCCTCCGCCTGAGGATCCCGGGATCTGGACAGATACCTGGGAAGTTTCTTGTTTAGATGAGACGCCATCAGATCTATTTCTGGAAGTTCCCACATTTGAACAATCTGAAGAAATACCTCTGGGTGAAGAGACCATTCGCCCGGATGCAACGTTTGGCGACTGAGATAATCCGCTTCCCAATTGTCTATACCTGGGATATGAACCGCAGAGATTAGACAGGAGCTGGATTCCGCCCAAACCAAAATTCGAGATACTTCTTTCATAGCCAGAGGACTGTGAGTCCCTCCTTGATGATTGATGTATGCCACAGTTGTGACATTGTCTGTCTGAAAACAAATGAACGATTCTCTCTTCAGAAGAGGCCAAAACTGAAGAGCTCTGAAAATTGCACGGAGTTCCAAAATATTGATCGGTAATCTCACCTCCTGAGATTCCCAAACTCCTTGTGCCGTCAGAGATCCCCACACAGCTCCCCAACCTGTGAGACTTGCATCTGTTGAAATTACAGTCCAGGTCGGAAGCACAAAAGAAGCCCCCTGAATTAAACGATGGTGATCTGTCCACCACGTTAGAGAGCGTCGAACAATCGGTTTTAAAGATATTAATTGAGATATCTTTGTGTAATCCTTGCACCATTGATTCAGCATACAGAGCTGAAGAGGTCGCATGTGAAAACGAGCAAAGGGGATCGCGTCCGATGCAGCAGTCATAAGACCTAGAATTTCCATGCATAAGGCTACCGAAGGGAATGATTGTGACTGAAGGTTTCGACAAGCTGAAATCAATTTTAGACATCTCTTGTCTGTTAAAGACAGAGTCATGGACACTGAATCTATCTGGAAACCCAGAAAGGTTACCCTTGTCTGAGGAATCAATGAACTTTTTGGTAAATTGATCCTCCAACCATGATCTTGAAGAAACAACACAAGTCGGTTCGTATGAGATTCTGCTAAATGTAAAGACTGAGCAAGTACCAAGATATCGTCCAAATAAGGAAATACCACAATACCCTGTTCTCTGATTACAGACAGAAGGGCACCGAGAACCTTTGTAAAAATTCTTGGAGCTGTAGCTAGGCCTAACGGCAGAGCCACAAACTGGTAATGCTTGTCCAGAAAAGAGAATCTCAGGAACTGATAATGATCTGGATGAATCGGAATATGCAGATATGCATCCTGTAAATCTATTGTGGACATATAATGCCCTTGCTGAACAAAAGGCAAGATAGTCCTTACAGTTACCATCTTGAACGTTGGTATCCTTACATAACGATTCAATATTTTTAGATCCAGAACTGGTCTGAAGGAATTCTCCTTCTTTGGTACAATGAAGAGATTTGAATAAAACCCCATCCCCTGTTCCGGAACTGGAACTGGCATAATTACTCCAGCCAACTCTAGATCTGAAACACAATTCAGAAATGCTTGAGCTTTCACTGGATTTACTGGGACACGGGAAAGAAAAAATCTCTTTGCAGGAGGTCTCATCTTGAAACCAATTCTGTACCCTTCTGAAACAATGTTCTGAATCCAAAGATTGTGAACAGAATTGATCCAAATTTCTTTGAAAAAACGTAACCTGCCCCCTACCAGCTGAGCTGGAATGAGGGCCGCACCTTCATGTGGACTTAGAAGCAGGCTTTGCCTTTCTAGCAGGCTTGGATTTATTCCAGACTGGAGATGGTTTCCAAACTGAAACTGCTCCTGAGGATGAAGGAATAGGCTTTTGTTCTTTGTTGAAACGAAAGGAACGAAAACGATTATTAGCCCTGTTTTTACCCTTAGATTTTTTATCCTGTGGTAAAAAAGTTCATTTCCCACCAGTAACAGTTGAGATAATAGAATCCAACTGAGAACCAAATAATTTGTTACCCTGGAAAGAAATGGAAAGTAGAGTTGATTTAGAAGCCATATCAGCATTCCAAGTTTTAAGCCATAAAGCTCTTCTAGCTAAAATAGCTAGAGACATAAACCTGACATCAACTCTGATAATATAAAAAATGGCATCACAGATAAAATTATTAGAATGCTGAAGAAGAATAATAACATCATGAGAATCATGATCTGTTACTTGTTGCGCTAAAATTTCCAACCAAAAAGTTGAAGCTGCAGCAACATCAGCCAATGATATAGCAGGTCTAAGAAGATTACCTGAACACAGATAAGCTTTTCTTAGAAAGGATTCAATTTTCCTATCTAAAGGATCCTTAAACGAAGTACCATCTGACGTAGGAATAGTAGTACGTTTAGCAAGGGTAGAAATAGCCCCATCAACTTTAGGGATTTTGTCCCAAAATTCTAATCTGTCAGACGGCACAGGATATAATTGCTTAAAACGTTTAGAAGGAGTAAATGAATTACCCAATTTATCCCATTCTTTGGAAATTACTTCAGAAATAGCATTAGGAATAGGAAAAACTTCTGGAATAACCACAGGAGATTTAAATACCTTATCTAAACGTTTAGAATTAGTATCAAGAGGACCAGAATCCTCTATTTCTAAAGCAATTAGTACTTCTTTAAGTAAAGAACGAATAAATTCCATTTTAAATAAATATGAAGATTTATCAGCATCAATCTCTGAGACAGAATCCTCTGAACCAGAAGAGTCATCAGAATCAGAATGATGATGTTCATTTAAAAATTCATCTGTAGGGAGAGAAGTTTTAAAAGATTTTTTACGTTTACTAGAAGGAGAAATAACAGACATAGCCTTCTTGATGGATTCAGAAACAAAATCTCTTATGTTATCAGGAACATTCTGCACCTTAGATGTTGAAGGAACTGCAACAGGCAATGGTACTTTACTAAAGGAAATATTATCTGCATTAACAAGTTTGTCATGACAATTAATACAAACAACAGCCGGAGGAATAGCTACCAAAAGTTTACAGCAGATACACTTAGCTTTGGTAGATCCAGCACTAGACAGCGATTTTCCTGAAGTATCTTCTGACTCAGATGCAACGTGAGACATCTTGCAATATGTAAGAGAAAAAAACAACATATAAAGCAAAATTGATCAAATTCCTTAAATGACAGTTTCAGGAATGGGAAAAAATGCCAAAGAACAAGCTTCTAGCAACCAGAAGCAATGAAAAATGAGACTAAAATAATGTGGAGACAAAAGCGACGCCCATATTTTTTAGCGCCAAATAAGACGCCCACATTATTTGGCGCCTAAATGCTTTTGGCGCCAAAAATGACGCCACATCCGGAACGCCGACATTTTTGGCGCAAAATAACGTCAAAAAATGACCCAACTTCCGGCGACACGTATGACGCCGGAAACGGAAAAGATTTTTTGCTCCAAAAAAGTCCGCGCCAAGAATGACGCAATAAAATGAAGCATTTTCAGCCCCCGCGAGCCTAACAGCCCACAGGGAAAAAGAGTCAAATTTTTGAAGGTAAGAAAAAATGATTAATTCAAATGCATTATCCCAAATATGAAACTGACTGTCTGAAAAATAAGGAATGTTGAACATTCTGAGTCAAGGCAAATAAATGTTTGAATACATATATTTAGAACTTTATAAACAAAGTGCCCAACCATAGCTTAGAGTGTCACAAAAAATAAGAATTACTTACCCCAGGACACTCATCTACATGTTTGTAGAAAGCCAAACCAGTACTGAAACGAGAATCAGCAGAGGAAATGGTATATAAATAAGAGTATATCGTCGATCTGAAAAGGGAGGTAAGAGATGAATCTCTACGACCGATAACAGAGAACCTATGAAATAGACCCCGTAGAAGGAGATCACTGCATTCAAATAGGCAATACTCTCCTCACATCCCTCTGACATTCACTGCACGCTGAGAGGAAAACCGGGCTCCAACTTGCTGCGGAGCGCATATCAACGTAGAATCTAGCACAAACTTACTTCACCACCTCCATAGGAGGCAAAGTTTGTAAAACTGAATTGTGGGTGTGGTGAGGGGTGTATTTATAGGCATTTTGAGGTTTGGGAAACTTTGCCCCTCCTGGTAGGAATGTATATCCCATACGTCACTAGCTCATGGACTCTTGCTAATTACATGAAAGAAATTTCTTTATGGATCTGCACCAATTAAAGGTTATCAAGCCTGTACATTTAAAAATACTTTTATGAAGAATACAAAACGTATATAAAAAAAATAAATATTTTTTTACCTTTTTAATTGCAAGGTTTTGCAAAAAGCAAGTAATACAATAACACCATGGTCCAATATACAACATGGGAGACATACTATAATATTTTTCTGACCTACAATAACATTGCATCAAATTACATTTATATATATATATATACACACCTCTTGGATCCAGCACTCACTTTCACTCATTAACCGGTGGGGTGCGCTTCAAAAAATGAATAATAAAACTGTATAAAGAAGGCACTCTTCATTATTCAAGACACACTCACAGTACAATATTTACTTACATATATAAGTTCCCCATCACATCTGTGGAAGAACAAGAGATATGAGATCAGATAAAGGGTCACATGCACCACCAGGTACATAATTTATATGTTACACTGTCCATGTGGAAAATTTTGTGTGGGTAAGACCCAGGATGATCTACAAACCAGAATGGCTAACCACCAATCAGCTATCCAGGCTGCCATCAAAGTAGCTGATTTGAGATATATCATTATTGACCATGCCCCCTTCCTAGAGGGGGAAGCTTCTATTGCAGAGGGAATCCAAATCAATTTATAATTTGGATACTTCAAGCCCAAAATGGGCTGAATATGCAGTTGGATTTTCATTGTTTTCTATGAATTAGTTGAGTAATGTGAAGGGGGCTGGTATTGTCTTAGGAAGTTAGTCCATATTGGGACAGTGTAGAATTTAAGAAGATAAAATTTGGTATGAGGTTTAGTGTAAGGGTTGTGAACTATGGCGGCTGTTGAAAGGGTTCAGTGAATGAACTTATGTAATGTGAACTTAAAGGAATACTAGTGAGCGCACTCTGTATGATTCAGGAGATTAGGTAAACATTTGAGATTTTGGTCCGTTTTCAGTAAACTTGTAGTATTAGTATAGCGTGAACTGCAGTTATAGGCGTTAAATATGTTACGGATACACTGCTACTAGATTACTCTAGTGTGCCAGGCTTTTTTAGAGAGTTGGTTTGGTTTTTACTTTTTAGGTATGAATGCTTGAACGCTCCACACTTATGCGCATGCGCAGTTGTGCATGGATGACGCTGTGGAGCTCGCAGGATGCACAGTGATGGGGAACTTATATATACAAGTAAATATTGTACTGTGAGCGAGTCCGAGGACATGGGTGACCCCAAAAATCGTTAACACATTAAATGATTGACATTGAACAACGGAGAGTTCCTTATTTAAAATGTTGATCAGCCAAAAGTCCTATTCCATGCTACTAGAGATTGGTACAATCACTGAGCTGAAATAAAAGTTATATATAGTATTAAAAGGAGCATTAAACACTTTGAGATGGTAATATAACATGATAAATTGTGTGTGTGTATATATATATATAAACAAAATATACTTTATTTGTTTTGTCCCCTTTTCATGTAATTCCATTCTGACATTGTGAGCTTTTCAGTTCCTGTTAGAAATGGAAGCGCAGAACACTGTTATATTACACACAGCTATTGGCTGCACACTCTAGTGACCTATTTATAAATGTTACAACATGGCAGCTCCCATTGTTTTATAGACACTAAAAATTTACACTTATTTTGTCAACATTTAACAACTAATGAAACGTTGAAAAAAAATATATCTACATGTTATTCTCAAATTGATCGGGTTTTTTCTGGCTGCATCATTCTATCTAGTATTTATTTAGTGTTTAGTAAACACATTGTGATTACAGTAATTTTCTGCTGTATTGCAATAAATTAACATTCTAGTAGAGTGTAATTTCTTTTAGCACAATAACTTTATTTGCTGCAATTGTTTATCCAAAGCTTAACTCCACCTAACATTTCCTTATTAGGAGTAGCCAATCAGGATATGTATATTTTTGTTTGCAAAATATATACTGATTTGTAGTTCTTTTTACAGCTGCTGGGACCAATTAGGGTCAGATATGTAGCAGAGTTAGACTTGAGAAGTCTGTAATGTGCATTTCATATCTTAAAAATGGCAAAACTTACAGTTAACTAAAAGGAAGGGGGCAAAATAAATAAGGATAGTTATTCAATTATAAAATGTTTAATTATGCATAGATTACTCTATGGGGCCGATTTATCAAGGGCGGAATGGCCCCCCTGATGCCGCGCGAGCCTTCTTAAGACTGCTGCACCTTAACTGGTCCACTGCCTCTGAGGCTGCGACCCCTGCTAGCGGCCGATTGGCAGCGAATCTGCAGAGGCGGCATTGCACAAGCAGTTCAAGCGATGTCTGTCGAACATGATACGCTACATCGTATTATGTCAGACAGACATTGATAAATCGGCCTCAAAGTCTCTATCTACAAACATAATTTAAAAAACAATAAATACTTTATTTGTGGCTGTAAAGCATTTACAAATTCTAGTTTTATTCCCCTTAGACAAAGAGGAAGAATACTCAACGAGCTTAGCATCTATTAAAGGACCACTAAACACAGCGGAATTGTATAATCAGTAAATGCATAATAAACAGACAATGCAAAGTCACTTAGTTTGAATTTCAAATGAGTAGTAGATTTCTTTCTGACAAATTTTAAAGTCAGCTATATTTTTCCCTCCTACTGCATCATGTGACAGCCCCTAGCCAATCACAAAATGCATATACATATATTCTGTAATTTCTTGCACATGCTCAGTAGGAGATGGTGCCTCAAAAAGTGTGCAAATAAAAAAATGTGCATATTTAAATAATGGAAATTAACTGGAAAGTTGTTTAAATTTGTGTGCTCTATCTGAATCATAAACGTTTAGTTTTGACTTTAGTGTTTCTTTAAAGTGTCCACTTCTGTTTCGTTGTGTCCTCTGATGTGTACTTAGTTCTATATGCTGTTGTAGCAGTAAGCCAATTCTTATTTTTCATCATAAAAAAACACATTACCCTAATTTAGAACATGGTAATGTTTCCTCTCCTGTATGATTTTTTTGATGAGAAATAAGACTTGACTTACGGTCAAAACATTTATCACATTCAGAACACGAAAACGCTTTCTCGTCTTTATGAATATTCCGGTGTCTTATAAGACTTGATTGCTGGGTAAAACATTTGCCACATTCATCACATACAAATTCTTTTTCTCCGGTATGTCTTTTCTGATGTGCAATAAGATGTGATTTCCGGTTAAAACATTTCCCACATTCAGAGCATGAAAATGCTTTCTCTCCTGTATGAATTTTCTGGTGTATTATTAAACCTGATTGTTGGGTAAAACATTTCCCACACTGAAGACACAAGAAAGATTTCACTCCGGTATGAATTTTCTGATGAGTAATAAGATTCGATTTCCATTTAAAACACTTTCCACAATCAGAACATGAAAATGCTTTCTCCCCTATATGTATTTTTTGATGAGAAATAAGATTTGATTGCCGGATAAAACATTTCCCACATATAGGGCAGGCAAATTCTCTTTCTCCTGTGTGAATTTTCTGATGAGCAACAAGATGCGATTTTTGGGAAAAGCGTTTACCACATACAGAACATGGATATAATTTATTTCCCACGTGACTTGGTTGATCTTTGAAAGGACTGAAGGAAGCGTCTACACTTTGACCTTGACTAGGAATATCCCAACTCAAAGATAGATCTGCTGCAAATAAACAGATTAAGAGTAAAGTTGTTATCTTACAAATTATTAGTTATAATCAAATTTAAAATAAGGTTGTCAATATATTTAACAATGACGAGAATCTGTATTTATTTAAAGATAGAAACTTAAAGGGACAGGAAATACAAATATTTTCTTTCATGATTCAGCTAGAGCGTACAATTTTAAACAACTTCCCAATTGACTTCTATTATCTAATTAGATTGAATCTCTTGGTATCATTTGTTGAAGGAGCAGTATGAAATGTGCAACCACCAATCAGCAAATAGCACTCAGGTGTTAAACCTATCTAGCTATGCTTTTCAACAAAGGATACCTAAATAATGAAGCAAATTAGATAAAAGAAGTAAATTGGAAAGTCGTTAATATGTATGCTCTATCTGAATCATGAAAAAAAAAAAATTGGGCATCCTGTCCCTTTAATACTAGAGTATAAGTGAGTGCCAAACAAACGTATAACGGTCCAAGAATCCTAATTGGATATTTTAAAGTTCCTCTACAGTAGGATGTGGCTACTGCGGAAATTTTAAGATAAACTATCTTCCTAAATTATATAAAAAGTGGGCAAAATAAACAATGAAAGTATATTGCAAAGTTGTTTTATTATGGATAACTAACCCCTTTTATATTAAAATCTCAAGGTAGTTACTGCCCCTTTAACATAGAATCTGGAAATGTTTTGATTTCAGCATTTTGAGGTTTCTAGAAACTAACAACAGATCGCGGTTATGAGAGATTATATTTCTACAATGGAGAAGGCGGTTTAACAGGCTTAGGATAGACTAGATTTTTACTTGTGTTGGTTGGAATGGGTGGAATAGATAGATTAGAAGCTTAGAAAAATACCAAAATAATCTTATATACAACATCACATATGATATAAAATAAAATCTATAGAAGCAATAAAAGTGAAAATAAGAATTTTTTTGTTTTTCATAAATCAGTATTTATTTAGTTGACATTGTCCTATTAAAATCACTCATAACAGTATATTTAAAAAACAAAACAGTATTCCAAATCTTTTGGAATCCTATTATTAAAGTGATGGTAAATCCTAGCGTTTGTGACAGATAGCTAGATAGACAGACAGACAGACATAACTAGATCGCTATAAATAGAGATAGGTAGATCTATATCTCTCACAAACTTACTTGTGTCTGTATCCTCCTGGTTTTCAAAGTCGGTATCTTCATCACTTTCAATAGGGTTTACTATACACAGATCTATTTCCTCCACTTTTATTATGTCGGAGTTAACTTAAATGGAGGAAAAAAAAAAAAAGCATAATCATTTTGTAACAGTGAATATAAAACATCTTTATACATTACCGAAACCCCCCCCCCAAAAAAGCTATTAAAAAAACCAATTAAGATGTTAATTTATTTTAAAAATGTTTACCATTGGCTGATGTTATTCTATAACAAGACAACATAAGTATTTGGTTTCCTTTTACTCCAAACAGCAGCGCATTATCCTATGAAAGACATTTGCTAGAGCAACATAAAAATTAGGAGACCAAACTGTATGGACCCCCTCACTTGCAGTAGTGAATTAACTCCTTGATTACCCAGACCACTCCCACATCAGGGATCTATCATCTGCTTGTCCAAAACACATGAGCAATCAAGGGGTTAATCAACTACAATTAGCACTTGTGGTGACGATTTAAAGGGACAGTCTAGTCAAAATTAAATGTTCATGATTGAAATGCAATCTTAAACAACTTTCAAATGTACTTTTATCATCAAAGTTGCTTTGTTCTCTTGGTATTCTGGAGTTTTTTTAGGAGTCAGCACTGATTGGCTAAAATGCACGTCTGTCAAAAGAACTGAGATAAGGGGGCAGTCTGCAGAGGCTTAGATACAAGGTAATCACAGAGGTAAAAAGTGTATTAATATAACAGTGTTGGTTATGCAAAACTGGGGAATGGGTAATAAAGGGATTATCTATCTTTTAGGAGTAGACTGTCCCTTTAAGGTTGACGTCCCTATTAGTGTGTGTAGATAGATAGCATTTTATGATTAAAGGGACATAGAAACCCACATTTTTCTTTCATGATAGAGATTACAATTTAAAAAAAAAAGTTTCCAATTTACTTCTATAATCAATGTTCTCATGTTATTATTTGTTGAAGAGATACCTAGATAGGTAGCGCGCATGTGTATAAAGCACTACATAACAGGAAATAGTGCTGCCATCTAGTGCTCTTGCTAATGTATATCATTGTTATAAAACTGCTGCCATCTAGTGCTCTTGCTAACGTATAACATTGTTATAAAACTGCTGCCATCTAGTGCTCTTGCTAATGTATAACATTGTTATAAAACTGCTGCCATCTAGTGTTCTTGCTAATGTAAAACATTGTTATATAACTGCTGCCATCTAGTGTTCTTGCTAATGTATAACATTGTTATCAAACTGCTGCCCTCTAGTGCTCTTGCTAATGTATAACATTATTATAAAACTGCTGCCATCTAGTGCTCTTGCTAATGTATAACATTGTTATAAAACTGCTGCCATCTAGTGCTCTTGCTAATGTATAACATTATTATAAAACTGCTGCCATCTAGCGCTCTTGCTAATGTATAACAACCACCAAAAAACACCCATGTTAAATAGTTACTAAATTTTGTCCTGAGTTTAGAAATACCCAATGTTAACATGTTCTTTGCTTTTTATGCAAGTTATAGGGCCATAAATACAAGTAGCACTTTGCTATTTCCAAACCACTTTTTTTCAAAATTAGCGCTAGTTACATTGGAACGCTGAAATCTTTCAGGAATCCCTGAATATCCCTTGACATGTATATATTTTTTTTAGAAGAAATCCCAAAGTATTGATTTAGGCCCATTTTGGTATATTTCATGCCACCATTTCACGCCAAAAGCGATCAAATAAAAAATTTTTTTAAATTTTTCACAATTTTAGGTTTCTCACTGGAATTATTTACAAACAGCTTGTGCAATTATATCACAAATGGTTGTAAATGCTTCTCAGGGATCCCCTTTGTTCAGAAATAGCAGACATATATGGCTTTGGCGTTGCTTTTTGGTAATTAGAAGGCCACTAAATACCGCTGAGCATCACATATGTATTATGGCTAGCAGTTAAGGGGTTAATTAGGTAGTTTGTAGAGAGCTTGCAGGGTTAATTTTAGCTTTAGTGTAGAGATCAGCCTCCCATCTGACACATCACCCCCCCTGATCACTCCCAAACAGCTCCCTTCCCTCCACCACCCCACAATTGTCCCCGCCATCTTAAGTACTGGCAGAAAGTCTGCCAGTACTAAAATAAAAGGTATCTTTGTTTTTTTGTTTTTTTAGCATATTTACATATGCTGCTGTGTAGGATCCCCCCTTAGCCCCCAACCTCCCTGATCCCCCCCCCCCCCAAACAGCCCTCTAACCCCCCCTCTGCCTTTTTGGGGGCCATCTTGGGTACTGGCAGCTGTCTGCCAGTACCCAGTTTGCAGAAAATAAAGTGGTTTTAATATTTTTTCCCCGTTTTTGTTTTCTGTAGTGTAGCTTCCCCCCCACAGACCAACCCAACACCCCCTGATTTTTTTTTTTAATATTCCCCCACTTTTATACTTAATACATTTATTGTAGTGTAGCGGTTCAGACCCGCTTCCTCCCCGTGCTACCCCGGCCCACGATCCCACCCCCCTCCACATCACTGGGCCCATTGATGGCCGCCACCCGCCTCCCAGAACGGCTCCCACCACCAACGATACCGGCCATCGATGTCCGGTGCAGAGAGGGCCACAGAGCATCGGATGGCCAACGGATGTTATTGCAGGATGCCTCGATATAGAGGCATCACTGCAATAACCGTAAAGCGGCTGGAAGCGATCATGATAGCTTCCATCGCTTTCCCAAACCGAGGACGTGCAGGGTACGTCCTCAGGCGTTAACTGTCTCTTTTTTTTTAGGACGTACCCTGCACGTCCTCTGTCATTAAGGGGTTAAAAGTAAGTAAAACAATACATTGTTACAAAAACACTCCCAGATGGGCTATATAAATGGATCATCTACAAAACATTTATGCAAAGACAAATCTAGTATAAAATGTCCCGTTAGGAGAGGCTGAAGCACCATATGTCAAAATCCAGAACTGTCCCTGCAACATGCTACACATATAGCAAAGGCCACAGCAAAGCAGGTAAAAAGGACACGCTCAAGAAGTTTTTTAATATGACAGTAATGACAAATTTAAGACTTTAAACCCAAAAGAAGCTAGTGACCCATCTCCATACATAAAGTGACGGTAAACTCTCCCTTTTTATAAGAATAGATCTGGAATGTTGGTGATATTTTAGACGGAGTTTGATTCATCAGTTGTAATGAAGTTGCGCTATACTTTACTTTTTAATAGAAATATGAATTTCAAATACTAAATAATGAAACTTTTCTGTGAGCCAACGGTTTGTATTGTTGTCCAATCAGTGCTCTCCCCACATGGCACTTTTGTTGTAGCTAGAGCGCTGGTTGGACAACAATTCAAACCTTTAGCTCACCGAAAAACTGACTTTTGAATGGGGCGGTAGAGCGCTGGGTATTTGATTTTCATATCTTATTAAAAAGAAAGATATAGCACATGTTCATTACAACTGATTAATTAAACTCCATCTAAAATATCACTAGCAGTCCAGATCTGTTTTTTTAAAGGGAGAGTTTACCATCACTTTAAGGTTTGATTAATTAAGGTGGGTCACTAGCTTCTTTTGTAATGTTCCTTAAAGGGACATAATACTCATACGCTAAAATACATGAAAGGGATGCAGCATAACTGTAAAAAGCTGAGATGAAAATATCACCTGAGCATTTCTATGTGAAAAAGGAAGATATTTTACCTCACAATTTCCTCAGCTCACCAGAGTAAGTGCTGTGTAAACAGATATACTTCAGCTACTGTAAAGCTGCAAGTTTTAAAAAAAATAAAAAATAGCCAATTAGCATCAGCAGTGTTGAGGTCATGCTTTGCCTTTGCTGTGATCTCATGAGATTTCATAGTAAACTTCCTTAAAATGAATAGGGAAATAACATGAGCTTGTCCTGGGACTAACATCCTGATTTGCTGCTTAAAGTCCTTTACAATGGGGTGTTAAATACTTAGGACTTAGAGATGCACAGGTGATATTTTCTAGTCAGCTTTTTACAGCTATTCTGCATCACTTTCATTTGCTTCAACATTTGGATATCATGTCCCTTTAAGCAGGGGGAGTTTATGGGAGTTGTCTGTACACACAATCTGATTGTTTTTAAAGTGTTTTAAATTGTGAACACTTGTTTGTGAGAAATATTCAGGATGAAACGGCATGCGTGCCGAGAAACATGTTGCAATTTTTTAGTCATCTAGATTATGTTGACTAAGTGTTCTTGATTTTATGCCTTTTAATAAATGTATAAATACTTATTGTGTGTGCAGACCTTTGCAATATGGCACTAAACCACTAATACATACTGTGCATATCTAAAGCATATCAGGCCAGATTACAAGTGGAGCGCAAAATTTCGCTTTTAGAGGCTGTTGCGGCGCCAATCAAATCATGCATTAATGTCTGAGGGCAGATACGCTCCAAAGAGTTCTGTTCTAATCAGAGCCTTCGGGCACCGCAACCGCCTCTGGAAACCTAACCATGGGTCCCACTTCCCCACAACGTTCTTTTAAAGTTTCTCAGAATGCAAGTGCGACAGACAGTCCGGTCTATCCAACAACACAAAAATATTTAATTTCCTGTTGTAAAAAAAACATGGTAGAAAACATATGAAAAATAAAAATGTTTTATGTTGTTGTAAAAATGTTTACTTTCCTGTTGTTGTAACAAAAACATTGTAAGAAACATAAGTGTAATCCAAAATAAAAATGTTTCATTTACTTTTGGTGTGTTTTCCTAGGATTACCGGCATTTCTGGCTTTACCCGTATACACATATGAACACATAAATGTATATGTATATAAGCATATACATATATTTACAGGAATACAACAGACCCCATAGACCGCGATGTAAAGGCACTTTTCAGTGACGTTTGTTGTCTAACACCCCACACTCACCAACTGTAACCCCTAGAATATGCTTTGTGCAGTTATTTTTAATAAAAATGCTAGATATTTTCTTAAAGCACCAGTAAATACAGTAATTTGCATAAGCAACAAATGCAAGATAACAAGACAATGCAATAGCACTTAGTCTGAACTTCACATGAGTAGTAGATTTTTTTCCTGACAAATTTTAAAGTTATGTCTATTTCCACTCCCCCTATACCATGTGACAGCCATCAGCCAATCACAAATGCCTATACGTATATTCTGTGAATTCTTGCACATGCTCAGTAGGAGCTGGTGACTCAAAAAGTGTAAATCTAAAAAGACTGAGCACATTTTGTTAATGGAAGTAATTTGGAAAGTTGTTTGAAATTGCTGCTCTATCTGAATCATTAAAGTTTAATTTGAGCTGAGTGTCCCTTTAAGAACTACACTGTATTTTGGGGGCACATTTTGAAAATTAACCAGAGATCTGATCTCTGGTTAATTTTCTGAGCGCTACCGCCTATTGCTACCGCCAGCTCACAGTAGCAATAACCAGCCACTTGTAATGGCTGGTTATTTATTGCACACCGAATATGCCTGTTTACGGGCGCGCGATAAATTAGCGCTGCACTTGTACTGTAGCCCATTGTGTAGAAAGACATTTTGCAAGCAAGCAGCAGCTTCTTTATACTGTGCATGCAGCAAATGACTAATGCTTCCTTAAATGTAAATGATGATATCGGACTTTATAAGCAACAGCACAAAATAATAAAACTGACGTCAGCACGATGAAGTGTTGATCATTAGCAAATTCCATTTTAATTTGATACGTCAATAAATTGTGCAAACACCACTCACCTTTATTTATAGGGACACAGATTTCCTGCTCCGGAGGTTCCAGCTGACTCCCAATACACAGGTATTCTGTAGGTTTAGCATTTAATACGTCACCTGCACAAATGAAGTTAAGGAATATTACGTTTATGAAGTAAACAAGGAATACACAGTAAAAGAACAGCAGCTGTATTTTAGGAATTAAATTATAGGATTAAAAAAAAATATTCACCATTGGGCAACAATCCGCACACATACGGGTCAGAATCTGTCACTGGGCAACAATCCGCACACATACGGGTCAGAATCTGTCACTGGGCAACAATCCGCACACATACGGGTCAGAATCTGTCACTGGGCAACAAT
Organism: Bombina bombina; assembly: GCF_027579735.1. Classification (NCBI taxonomy): domain Eukaryota; kingdom Metazoa; phylum Chordata; class Amphibia; order Anura; family Bombinatoridae; genus Bombina; species Bombina bombina. The sequence goes on along the minus strand of NC_069505.1, from coordinate 475,133,090 downwards.
CCGCACACATACGGGTCAGAATCTGTCACTGGGCAACAATCCGCACACATACGGGTCAGAATCTGTCACTGGGCAACAATCCGCACACATACGGGTCAGAATCTGTCACTGGGCAACAATCCGCACACATACGGGTCAGAATCTGTCACTGGGCAACAATCCGCACACATACGGGTCAGAATCTGTCACTGGGCAACAATCCGCACACATACGGGTCAGAATCTGTCACTGGGCAACAATCCGCACACATACAGGTCAGAATCTGTCACTGGGCAACAATCCGCACACATACGGGTCAGAATCTGTCACTGGGCAACAATCCGCACACATACGGGTCAGAATCTGTCACTGGGCAACAATCTGCACACATACGGGTCAGAATCTGTCACTGGGCAACAATCTGCACACATACGGGTCAGAATCTGTCACTTGGCAACAATCCGCATACAAACGGGTCAGAATCCGTCACTTGGCAACAATCCGCATACATACGGGTCATAATCTGTCACTGGGCAACAATCCACACACATACGGGTCAGAATCTGTCACTGGGCAACAATCTGCATACATACTGGTTAAGAACTGTCATTGTACAATATAACACACACATACTGGTTACAATCTGTTATTGGTCAATAAAATGAATACATACTGGTTAAGATTTGTCATTGGTCAATAAAACGCTCACATACTGGTTAAGATCTGTCATTGGTCAATAAAACGCTCACATACTGGTTAATATCTGTCATTGGTCAATAAAACACACACACACACACACACACACACACACACCTACAGTTCAGAATCAACCACTGTGCAACAGTGTATAAGATCATAGAAGTAAATGTGATGTCGTATAGACAAATGTAATTACTTTTATGTTTTGTTTTGAGTGTACTTATGTCAGAATCTAATAAATATATGTGCAGCAGTACACATGCATACAGGTCAAGATACACAAATGAAACTACAATACACATAAATAACGGTCAGGATCCACGACTGGGGCAACAATATCTATACTGCTGCAATTGTTTTTCAATAGACAAAACCACACCCACCATTTGCATTATTTGGAGGAGCCAATTAGGGAAAGGACAGTAAATGAATTAAACTTTCATGATTCAGATAGAACACGACATTTAAACAACTTCCCAATTTATTTCTTTCATCTAAATTGCTTTGTCTTCTTGGTATCCTTTGATAAAAAAAGAAAAACTACCTAGGTATGCGCGGGAGTAGCAATGAACTGACGCTGCTGATTGGTGATTGCACTAATATACCATTTGTCATTGGTTCACCCCATGAGCTAGATTTATCAAGCGCAAGGAGAGTTCCTGCTTTACAGGGGTAAAACATTTATTAAGCTAAGGTAACAAATACAAAAATGTTTTGCTGTAACAAACTAGAGCTTGTAATTTCTGCTCTAGACTGTCCCTTTAACCTACTGAAAATCATATTTGCTCTCTCCAATTGATACAGCTTGTCTGGTTGAGCGGCTTTTGACTTCTCCACAGCAGCAATGCACCACTGACAAGAGGCATATGTGTGTAGCTAGCGCGCAGCAGTACACGGATACTCTTTAGCCTACCTAGTTATACTTTTCAACAAAGGATACCAAGGAACAAATTAAATATGATAATAAAAGTCTGAATCATGAAAGCTTTATTTTGTCTCTATTAAAGGGACACTGAACCCAATTTTTTTTATTTCATGATTCAGATAGAGCAGCAATTTTAAGCAACTTTCTAATTTACTCCTATTATCAATTTTTCTTCATTCTCTTGCTATCTTTATTTGAAAAAGAAGGCATCTAAGCTAAGGAGCCAGACAATTTTTGGTTCAGTACACTGGACAGTGCTTGTTTATTGGTGGGTGACCTTATCCACCAATCAGCAAGAACAACCCAGGTTGTTCACCAAAATTGGGGCGGCTTCTAAACTTGCATTCTTGCTTTCTAAATAAAGATACCGAGAGAATGAAGAAAATTTGATAATAGGAGTAAATTAGAAAGTTGCTTAAAGGGACACTGTACCCAAATTTTTTCTTTCATGATTCAGATAGAGCATGCAATTTTAAGCATCTTTCTAATTTACTCCTATTGTCAAATTTTCTTTATTCTCTTGGTATCTTTATTTGAAAAGCAAGAATTTAAGTTTAGATGCCGGCCCATTTTAAGTGAACAACCTGGGTTGTCCTTGCTGATTGAACAGCACCAATAAACAAGTGCTGTCCATGGTTCTGAACCACAAATTGGCTGGCTCCTTAGCTTAGATGTCTTCTTTTTCAAATAAAGAAAGCAAGAGAACGAAGAAAAATTGATAATAGGAGTAAATTAGAAAGTTGCTTAAAATTGCTTGCTCTATCTGAATCACAAAATAAAAAATTTGGGTTGTGTCCCTTTAAAATTGCTGCTCTATCTGAATCATGAAAGAAAACATTTGGGTTCAGTGTCCCTTTAAATACTGCTCAAACCACACTTTTAAGCAATGAAACGTTTATTTAAATTAAATATGATCTGAAATTGTTCATTGTATTCAAGTTATGAATTTAAATAAAGAGCGTCATCTAGACCAGTGTTTCTCAACCGCGGCCCTCAAGTAACCCCCAACAGGTCAGGTTTTCATTATAGCTGAACTAGAGCACAGATGAAGTAATCAGATGATCAGTAACCATGGTAACTAACCAGCTCTCACCCATCAGCTGATTATTTCACCTGTGCATTGGTTCAGCTAATGAAAACCTGGCCTGTTGGGGGAACTTGAGGACCGCGGTTGGGAAACAATGTTCTAAACAAGTTGAAAGTTTCTTTGCATGAATAAAATGTGAAGTAAAATTATTTTAACTCTTTTGCTGCTAAGAGCGCTAGATGGCAGCGATATGAAATCCAAAAATGTTCTTTTATGACAGCAAACCATTTTAAAAAAACGTTTCCAATTACTTATATTATCAAATTTGTTTTGTTCTCTTTATATTCTTTGTTGAAGAGATATCTGGAGCACTACATGGCAGGAAATAGTGCTCTTGCAACTCGATAACATTCTGCTGCCATATAGTGCTCCAGACACGTGAGATTATATCTGTGCTTTTCAACAAAAGATAGAACAAAGAAAGTTGTTTAAAATTGTTGCTCTATCTAAATCACCAAATAAATATATTGGGTTTCATGCCTGTTTTAAAGACAATGGGGTCAATTTACTAAAGTGCGAGCAGACATGATACGATGTAGCGTATCATGTCCGCTGCACATCGATAAATGCCGACAGCGTATCTCATTGAACCAGCAGTTCTTGTGCCGCCCCCTGCAGATTCTCGGCCAATCGTATTCGATCAGGTTGATTTCTGTCCGCGGCCTCAGAGCAGGAGCTCCGTATGGAGCTAGATAAATTGACCCCAATAACTTTGTTACCTGCGCTCTCGTTTCCTGGGATCTCCATAGTCCTTAGTGCTTGCTGAGTCTCCATCATGACGTCCTTGTAAAGCTCCTTGTGTCCCTCTATATAATCCCACTCCTCCATAGAGAAATACACGGCAACATCATCATACTTTATAGGCACCTGAAATACACACACAGCTCATTCAGCGCAAGAGAAAGGGTTAATGTCATATTTCCTGGCAGTGCAAACCTATCTGCTTAGAAATAACTGATTAAGAAATAGGTACGAGGATACAACTGCTGAGCCAATCAGAAGTAGGCATACATACATATACTGCAATTGCTGTACCCTTATCTAGAGCAGAATGGGGGTTATTCCAGGTGTATATGTTTAAAAATAAAATGCTCTAATGAGATGGATTCTGTGTCACAAAAATATGGACATAATGTCTTTGTTCCACATATATGGAGTGTGTATGTTGAGTGTTTTAAAGAGATATTAAACTGTGCTCCTAAAAAAATAAAAAAAATCAACAACAAATAACTTACTCGTTTTCTTGCAAAATGAGCACTTAGAAATTCTCAGTGTAGCTCCTGTCCTTAGGGAGATAAGAGACCTGACAAATTGGCTACATTGTGACTGATCTGAGCATGAGCAAATCTGATTCCCTGCTATCTGGTCTATTCCCCTTTATAGTAAACCAGCTCATATTACTCTAGAAGGTTTATTGCCATCAGGTTAGACAAACCTTCCTGTTGAGGCCATCGCTTCCAGCGCTTGAAACCCCAGAGGACATGCCAGGCACGTCCTTGGTCATTGATGACGATTTTAATCACCTATTTAGCTGGATTTATTATGTCCCTGGTTCCAGACCGGTGAACATAAATCTACACCCCATGCCAGTTATACCATATATCCAACTAGACATGCTGCATTTTTATTTTATTAAGTACTTACTGTAGACCCGGCCCTACCATAACCTCAGTGAAACATTAGAGGGGTACTCTGTGTTGAAGTAAATACTCAAATTGTTTTCTTTAACCTCACTACCAGGCTTAAATTTTAGCCAATTTTAAGCTCAAATTAGCAAATATTACAATGTTTCAATGTTTATTGCCCAAAATATAATTACAAACATTTACGTTTAATTCTACAATTATAGCGCTGATGATCTGTAAATGAGCGCAACCAGGGACGGGCAGATTTTATTATGACATCAGCTCTCACCTCCCCTGTCAGCAGGCACATGATCTCCAGGGTGTGATTCAGTATCATCTCAGTCGTCTTGTCCTTGGTCATGTTGGGTGTTATCAGTGTGTAAGACAAACGCTGCAAGAGATAACCATAGAAATATGAGACCTATGACCCTGTCACTTGTAACCTAATATCACATTCTCAGTATTATGGTCAAAAAGCAAGACAGTGAATATGTGTAGCCAATTAGAGCACTTGCATAAGACAAAGTCCTGTGTGAGGTTACAAACATGCCGAGGTATCTTCTCCTAAATCTTCCTTCCTTCTGCCTCCACTCCAGCCTCCGCTCCTTCTGCTCCTCAGCCTCCCTTCCTTCTGCCTCTCCCCCAGCCTCTGCTCCTTCAGCTCCTCAGCCTCTGCTCCTTCAGCTCCTCAGCCTCCGCTCCTTCGCCTCCCTTCCTTCTGCCTCCCCCCAGCCTCCGCCCCTTCAGCTCCTCAGCCTCCGCTCCTTCAGCTCCTCAGCCTCCCTTTCTTCTGCCTCCGCTCCTTCAGCTCCTCAGCCTCCCTTCCTTCTGCTCCCCTCAGCCTCCGCTCCTTCTGCTCTTCAGCCTTTCCTCATTCTGCTCCCCTCAGCCTCCGCTCCTTCTGCTCCTCAGCCTCCCCTCCTCCTGCTCCTCAGCCTCCCCTCCTCCTGCTCCTCAGCCTCCCCTCCTCCTGCTCCTCAGCCTCCCCTCCTCCTGCTCCTCAGCCTCCCTTTCTTCTGTCTCCCCTCCAGCCTCCCCTCCTCCTCAGCCTCCCTTCCTTCGGCCTCCCCTCTAGCCTCCCCTCCTTCTGCTCCTCAGCCTCCCTTCCTTCTGCTTCCCCTCCAGACTCCCCTCCTTCTGCTCCTCAGCCTCCCTTCCTTCTGCTTCCCCTCCAGACTCCCCTCCTTCTGCTCCTCAGCCTCCGCTCCTTCTGCTTCCCCTCCAGCCTCCGCTCTGTCTGCTCCTCAGCCTCCCTTCCTTCTGCCTCCCCTCCATATAGCCTCTCATTCTGCTCCTCCCCAGCCTCCCCTCATATCTCTTCATTCAATCTCTCACCAGGCTCCTCCTTTCTAACTCTCACATGTCTCCACCAATCCCTTGTTTCTCGTCCCTTCCTATTGTTAGCCTGTGGCGCCACCTCCAACCTTTGCTATCTGGTTACCAATTAATATCTAGATATATAATCTATGTAATCAAAAAGGTAGGGTTACAATTTAACCTCCAATACAAAAATAGACAGTATATAGAAAAAATGTGCAAATTACTGGAGGGATATAATCTCTATAAAACGTATTTATTAATGCATGTATATACAATTAGTAGCAGAAAAAACATACACTTAGTCAATATAAATAAAACCAATTACTCTTATAAAAATTTTACTCCTGTAAAAGTAAGACACTAGTGTCAGTCTATCTGGATAATTCTATAAAACTTGTTAAGCTAAAATCTCTGTGACAATATAATATATAAGGCATACAGATTTTAAAAAAAATAATTCCTTAAGCAATTATATTCATATCATAAATCTCACTTTCTCATGTGCATCCGTTAAAATTATATGACTAGGCAGTGGATACACACTATATTAACCTTATCGTTAGAATGATAAATAGGACGTGCTGACAGTCCACATGAAGTAACAGTCTTAGGTTGTTGAGACTTTTGATATAACGATCAAAATAATGCTTGCACATTCATAGGTGTACTCAAGAAAGTTTGTTATAGATGGTGAGCAGTATTCCTTGAATTCTGGCTGTTAACTGCTTTTAATGTATTTGCGATATTGCAATTTTCAAATGCAAAGTTTGTTTCCAGGTTGTACTTACCCGGGGTTCCGGTAATTGGGGCGGTCTCTTATCAATCCGCTTACCTGAATCCCACCGGGTGTAGGTTACGTTGTTTAATGGTCGTCTTTTAGGGAAGCTCCTTTGGTTCTTTCAAGTGTGCACACTCTTATTCCTCTGTTAGTTTGTGCTCCTACCGTCTACCCAGAGTTTCAATGAATTCACTTTAGTCTGGCGTGGCGGTCCTGGGAGCAAAGGTGTCTGTGTCTCTCAAACACGCTGGATCAGGTCAGGTCTACGCGTTTCAGTTCTCCAGGGAGCCTTTGTTTGAGAGACACAGACACCTTTGCTCCCAGGACCGCCACGCCAGACTAAAGTGAATTCATTGAAACTCTGGGTAGACGGTAGGAGCACAAACTAACAGAGGAATAAGAGTGTGCACACTTGAAAGAACCAAAGGAGCTTCCCTAAAAGACGACCATTAAACAACGTAACCTACACCCGGTGGGATTCAGGTAAGCGGATTGATAAGAGACCGCCCCAATTACCGGAACCCCGGGTAAGTACAACCTGGAAACAAACTTTGCATTTGAAAATTGCAATATCGCAAATACTTTAAAAGCAGTTAACAGCCAGAATTCAAGGAATACTGCTCACCATCTATAACAAACTTTCTTGAGTACACCTATGAATGTGCAAGCATTATTTTGATCAAGTTATATCAAAAGTCTCAACAACCTAAGACTGTTACTTCATGTGGACTGTCAGCACGTCCTATTTATCATTCTAACAATAAGGTTAATATAGTGTGTATCCACTGCCTAGTCATATAATTTTAACGGATGCACATGAGAAAGTGAGATTTATGATATGAATATAATCGCTTAAGGAATTATTTTTTTTAAATCTGTATGCCTTATATATTATATTGTCACAGAGATTTTAGCTTAACAAGTTTTATAGAATTATCCAGATAGACTGACACTGGTGTCTTACTTTTACAGGAGTAACACTTTTATAAGAGTAATTGGTTTTATTTATATTGACTAAGTGTATGTTTTTTCTGCTACTAATTGTATATACATGCATTAATAAATACGTTTTATAGAGATTATATCCCTCCAGTAATTTGCACATTTTTTCTATATACTGTCTATTTTTGTATTGGAGGTTAAATTGTAACCCTACCTTTTGATTACATAGATTATATATCTAGATATTAATTGGTAACCAGATAGCCTGTGGCGCCACCTTAAACCTTTTCTAACAATTGGACTCCCTGATTTTAACTGCACTAGTTGTGAGAAGTGCAATTAGGAGGATTGGCATTTCTGGTTTAGCCTATTCTCAGTTCACACACTCATTTTTACTTAGTGTTATGTTCTCTTCCCTTCATGCCTTTCCTCATTCTGCTCCCCTCAGCCTCCGCTCCTTCTGCTCCTCAGCCTCCCTTCCTTCGGCCTCCCCTCTAGCCTCGACTCCTTCTGCTCCTCAGCCTCCCTTCCATCTGCCTCCCCTCCAGCCTCCGCTCCTTAACCTCCCTTCCTTCTGCCTCCCCCAGCCTCTCCTCCTTCTGCTCCTAAGCCTCCCTTCCTTCTGCCTCCCCTCCTTCTGCTCCTCAGCCTCCCTTCCTTCTGCCTCCCCTCCAGCCTCCCGTCCTCTTGCTCCTCAGCCTCCCTTCCTTCTGCCTCCCCCCCAGCCTCCGCTCCTTCTGCTCCTCAGCCTCCCTTCCTTCGGCCTCCCCTCCAGCCTCCCCTCCTTCTGCTCCTCAGCCTCCCTTCCTTCTGCCTCCCCTCCAGCCTCCGCTCCTTCTGCTCCTCAGCCTCCCTTCCTTCCTTCAGCCTCCCCTCTAGCCTCCACTCCTTCTGCTCCTCAGCCTCCCTTCCTTCTGCCTCCCCTCCAGCCTCCGCTCCTCAACCTCCCTTCCTTCTGCCTCCCCCCAGCCTCTCCTCCTTCTGCTCCTAAGCCTCCCTTCCTTCTGCCTCCCTTCCTTCTGCCTCCCCTCCTCTTGCTCCTCAGCCTCCCTTCCTTCTGCCTCCCCCCCAGCCTCCGCTTCTTCTGCTCCTCAGCCTCCTTTCCTTCGGCCTCCCCTCTAGCCTCCCCTCCTTCTGCTCCTCAGCCTCCCCCCCCCAGCCTCCACTCCTTCTGCTCCTCAGCCTCCCCCCCAGCCTCCACTCCTTCTGCTCCTCAGCCTCCCTTCCTTCTGCCTCCCCTCCAGCCTCTGCTCCTCAGCCTCCCTTCCTTCTGCCTCCCCACCAGCCTCTCCTCCTTCTGCTCCTCAGCCTCCCTTCCTTCTGCCTCCCCCCCAGCCTCCGCTTCTTCTGCTCCTCAGCCTCCTTTCCTTCGGCCTCCCCTCTAGCCTCCCCTCCTTCTGCTCCTCAGCCTCCCCCCCCCCAGCCTCCACTCCTTCTGCTCCTCAGCCTCCCCCCCAGCCTCCACTCCTTCTGCGCCTCAGCCTCCCTTCCTTCTGCCTCCCCTCCAGCCTCTGCTCCTCAGCCTCCCTTCCTTCTGCCTCCCCACCAGCCTCTCCTCCTTCTGCTCCTCAGCCTCCCTTCCTTCTGCCTCCCCTCCAGCCTCCGCTCCTTAGCCTCCCTTCCTTCTGCCTCCCCTCCTTCTGCTCCTCAGCCTCCCTTCCTTCTGCTTCCCGTCCTGACTCCCCTCCTTCTGCTCATCAGCCTCCCTTCCTTCTGCTTCCCCTCCAGCCTCCGCTCCTTCTGCTCCTCAGCCTCCCTTCCTTCTGCCTCCCCTCCATATAGCCTCTCATTCTGCTCCTCCCCAGCATCCCCTCATATCTCCTCATTCAATCTCTCACCAGGCTCCTCCTTTCTAACTCTCACATGTCTCCACCAATCCCTTGTTTCTCTTCCCTTCCTGCCTTTAATCATCTGCCTCAGTCCTATATCCCCAGCATCCTCTAATGCTCACCCAGCCTCTATTATTCACCAGGTTCCCTTATTCATTCTATCCCCATAGCTTTTACCTCCCATAAGCCTGGGGATCTTACCGATCCTCTCTTCAGTGAGCACAGCATAATCCTGCTCATAACCCTCAAACGCGACATACATGATTATCCCAGACACCAAAGATAATCGGAAGTCATCTGTGCACCACTTCCAAGTGGATCTTAGCAATCCTGGGGCCCTTAGTAACCAGCACTTTCCTAACAACCACAAAGGGTGGAATGCCCAGGCGCCAACTAACGGAGGCTAGGTGTTAATGATATATAAAAAAAGTAAAGGTCAATTTATTATATTAAAATGATATCAATAAAACCAATAAAACAATTCACAATGCAATATCATGGATCCATGATAATCAATTATACAATTAAATAGGGTTATCAATTCAAACAAATACAACCAATAAATACATAGTCTAAAAATACAATGTCTAAAAATACAATAAATGAACTGGCTTCAGATAATCCTGCAAAGCAAGTGGATCTCGTGGGTTATTCACAGACAAAATGTCCACGGAGCAGTGTCCTGGTATAGTGTCCAGCAGAGGATAGTTAGCCACTCTAAATAAATCAATCTAAATAAATCGTGGTGGAATTAAATCCAAAAAATGTGTCCAAAAAATGATTCCAAATAAAGCAAGTGTGTAGACAAATCAGCTGAGTTGTGAGGGTTAATTGAGAAAAATGTAAAAGGACTCTGAAAAAATCCAATAGGTGAAATAGTGTCCGGTAAAATATATAAAAAAATTTAAAAAGGTGTATAAAAATATGAACCAAGAGAAAGGAAAATCTGTGAAATATCAATTGATAAGTGTCTGCACAAAAAACTGATGTGATGTGTAGATAAACAAAAAACAATGTTACTCCAATCAAACGTGTCCAAGTGTTAAAAGGTATTGAGACATTTGTCTCCTTGGTGCAAAGGGTTCATTCATAAAACGGAAGAGAAAACCAAGATGAAAATGTTCCTGTGGAAAGAAAAATAGATCCAATGTGTAGCAAGTTCACAAATATTAGATTCAATGAAATCAGGCTTACCAGTGCAGGTCTACGCATTTCGGCCCGTGATAGGCCTTTATCAAGACCTTGATAAAGGGTCTTGATAAAGGCCTATCAAGGGACCTTGATAAAGGGTCTTGATAAAGGCCTATCACGGGCCAAAACGCATAGACCTGCACTGGTAAGCCTGATTTCATTGAATCTAATATTTGTGAACTTGCTACACATTGGATCTATTTTTCTTTCCACAGGAACATTTTCATCTTGGTTTTCTCTTCCGTTTTATGAATGAACCCTTTGCACCAAGGAGACAAATGTCTCAATACCTTTTAACACTTGGACACGTTTGATTGGAGTAACATTGTTTTTTGTTTATCTACACATTGCATCACATCAGTTTTTTGTGCAGACACTTATCAATTGATACTTCACAGATTTTCCTTTCTCTTGGTTCATATTTTTATACACCTTTTTAAAAAAATATTTATATATTTTACCGGACACTATTTCACCTATTGGATTTTTTTCAGAGTCCTTTTACATTTTTCCTCAATTAACCCTCACAACTCAGCTGATTTGTCTACACACTTGCTTTATTTGGAATCATTTTTTGGACACATTTTTTGGATTTAATTCCACCACGATTTATTTAGATTGATTTATTTAGAGTGGCTAACTATCCTCTGCTGGACACTATACCAGGACACTGCTCCGTGGACATTTTGTCTGTGTATAACCCACGAGATCCACTTCCTTTGCAGGTTATCTGAAGCCAGTTTATTTATTGTATTTTTAGACAATGTATTTATTGGTTGTATTTGTTTGAATTGATAACCCTATTTAATTGTATAATTGATTATCATGGATCCATAATACTGCATTGTGAACTGTTTTATTGGTTTTATTGATATCATTTTAATATAATAAATTGACCTTTACTTTTTTATTTATCAACACCTAGCCTCCGTTAGTTGGCGCCTGGGCATTCCACCCTTTGTAGCTATAATCTATTGGTGACAGCTAGGGTTCACCTCTCCCGGGCCTACAGGTGACAGCTGGCGCTAAAGTAGACATTTCACATATCATTGTTCACTTTCCTAACAACCACCTGCTGAGGCCTCCTCCAGGCAAATGCTGACACTATACATGCTGTTTTGGCTTGTGCTCTGTCCCTGTTGTGTGAAGTCCCTACATAACTCCATATATGGGTATCCAGTGACTTACTAAGGGCTCACCCAACTCCATTAGCCTCTCCATTCTCACTATATAAACTTTAGTGAATCAGCTGCCCCCAGCTGCTGTTGCCCATAGGAAAATCTCCTGGTGTCATGGTAGGCCAGATCAACCCTGTACACTTAATATGCACTAATAATATAATAATATATCAGCCCCATCTGAAGAGGTCAGCATACATAATCAACATCAGTATATATCAATAATTAAGCACCCGGTGATATCATAATAACAACAAAAATAAAATGTGAAATCTATACAACACAACAGAATGAAGTGTCAATTAAGACAATATAGTATCAGGATGTGATCACAGAATACCTGCGTATGTCTATACATGACGTATATTTGCTGTCTAGGTTTATTCAATACAATAACACTTCTGGTTCTGGATAAATTACCAGTTTTACATAACATGTAAACATTTTTCTATATCTATTGCTGGCCTGTATATGGGGATGATGGAAATAACTGTGTCCTCCAGTGAATTTCTGCAGCACTGTGCACCGCATGTATCCCAGAATATTACCTTAAACACCGGCTCTTTCTTTACCTCTGAGCATCTGTCACCTCTTGTTGCTAAGCAACTAATACACATAATCACTGCAGGAGGTTACCATGGTGACGTTATGATGTTTTCTCACCTCTCCCGTCAGCAGGTAGAGAATCTCCAGGATGTGATTCAGGATCCGCTCAGGCAGCTTCTTGTTCATGGTCAGTGATATTGTGCAACACTGAGACCTGCAACATACATTATAGAAGGTACACATATGGGTATAATGGCTAAATACACATACATCTGTACACTTATACACACACACTCACTCACACATACGTATATACACATTTATGCACAAACCCCTACATATAAATACACAGATGCATACACCCCTACACATATATGCACAGATACACAACACACATATCCCTCTGCACACATAAACACACATATCCAGACAAATACCTTCCTACATAAAGAAGCAAACACACCCCTTTCATATACAGTATACACCTCTATACACACACAGATCTCTAGACACATACACCTCTATACACACACAGATCACTAGACACATACACCTCTATACACACACAGATCTCTAGACACATACACCTCTATACACACACAGATCTCTAGACACATACACCCCTAAACACACACAGATCTCTAGACACATACACCCCTAAACACACACAGATCTATAGACACATACACCTCTATATACACACACAGATCTCTAGACACATACACCTCTATATACACACACAGATCTCTAGACACATACACCTCTAGACACACACAGATCTCTAGACACATACACCTCTAGACACATACACCTCTATATACACACACACAGATCACTAGACACATACACCTCTATACACACATACAGATCTATAGACACATACACCCCTATACACACACACAGATCACTAGACACATACACCCCTATACACACACACAGATCACTAGACACATACACCCCTATACACACACACAGATCACTAGACACATACACCTCTATACACACACACAGATCACTAGACACATACACCTCTATACACACACACAGATCACTAGACACATACACCTCTATACACACACACAGATCACTAGACACATACACCTCTATACACACACACAGATCACTAGACACATACACCTCTATACACACACACAGATCACTAGACACATACACCTCTATACACACATACAGACCTATAGACACATACACCCCTATACACACACACAGATCACTAGACACATACACCTCTATACACACATACAGACCTATAGACACATACACCCCTATACACACACACAGATCTCTAGACACATACACCTCTATACACACACAGATCTAAAGACACATACACCTCTATACACACACAGATCTCTAGACACATACACCTCTATATACACACACAGATCTCTAGACACATACACCTCTAGACACACACAGATCTCTAGACACATACACCTCTATACACACACACAGATCTCTAGACACATACACCTCTATATACACACACACAGATCTATAGACACATACACCTCTATACACACACAGATCTCTAGACACATACACCTCTATATACACACACACAGATCTCTAGACACATACACCTCTATATACACACACACAGATCTCTAGACACATACACCTCTATATACACACACAGATCACTAGACACATACACCTCTATATACACACACAGATCACTAGACACATACACCTCTATATACACACACACAGATCTCTAGACACATACACCTCTATACACACACAGATCTCTAGACACATACACCTCTATATACACACACAGATCTCTAGACACATACACCTCTATATACACACACAGATCTCTAGACACATACACAGCTCTCTAGACACATACACCGACCTATAGACACATACACCTATATACACACACAGATCTCTAGACACATACACCTCTATATACACACACAGATCTCTAGACACATACACCCCTATACACACACAGATCTCTAGACACATACACCCCTATACACACACAGATCTCTAGACACATACACCTCTATATACACACACACAGATCTCTAGACACATACACCTCTATATACACACACACAGATCTCTAGACACATACACCTCTATATACACACACAGATCTCTAGACACATACACCTCTATATACACACACAGATCTCTAGACACATACACCTCTATACACACACACAGATCTCTAGACACATACACCTCTATATACACACACAGATCTCTAGACACATACACCTCTATATACACACACAGATCTCTAGACACATACACCTCTATATACACACACAGATCTCTAGACACATACACCTCTATATACACACACACAGATCTCTAGACACATACACCTCTATACACACACACAGATCTCTAGACACATACACCGATCTCTAGACACATACACCTCTATACACACACCTCTATATACACACACAGATCACTAGACACATACACCCCTATATACACACACAGATCTCTAGACACATACACCTCTATATACACACACACACTGATCTCTAGACACATACACCTCTATATACACACACAGCTCTCTAGACACATACACCTCTATATACACACACAGATCTCTAGACACATACACCTCTATATACACACACAGATCTCTAGACACATACACCTCTATACACACACAGCTCTCTAAACACATACACCTCTATATACACACACAGATCTCTAGACACATACACCTCTATATACACACACAGCTCTCTAGACACATACACCTCTATATACAAACACAGACCTATAGACACATACACCTCTATATACACACACAGACCTATAGACACATACACCCCTATACACACACAGATCTCTAGACACATACACCTCTATATACACACACACAGATCTCTAGACACATACACCTCTATACACACACAGATCTCTAGACACATACACCTCTATATACACACACAGATCTCTAGACACATACACCTCTATATACACACACAGATCTCTAGACACATACACCGACCTATAGACACATACACCTATATACACACACAGATCTCTAGACACATACACCTCTATATACACACACAGATCTCTAGACACATACACCCCTATACACACACAGATCTCTAGACACATACACCCCTATACACACAGATCTCTAGACACATACACCTCTATATACACACACACAGATCTCTAGACACATACACCTCTATATACACACACAGATCTCTAGACACATACACCTCTATACACACACACAGATCTCTAGACACATACACCTCTATATACACACACAGATCTCTAGACACATACACCTCTATACACACACACAGATCTCTAGACACATACACCTCTATATACACACACACAGATCTCTAGACACATACACCTCTATATACACACACACAGATCTCTAGACACATACACCTC
This sequence comes from Bombina bombina, assembly GCF_027579735.1. Lineage (NCBI taxonomy): Eukaryota > Metazoa > Chordata > Amphibia > Anura > Bombinatoridae > Bombina > Bombina bombina. The sequence goes on along the minus strand of NC_069505.1, from coordinate 475,117,565 downwards.
TATATACACACACACAGATCTCTAGACACATACACCTCTATACACACACACAGATCTCTAGACACATACACCTCTATACACACACACAGATCTCTAGACACATACACCTCTATACACACACCTCTATATACACACACAGATCACTAGACACATACACCCCTATATACACACACAGATCTCTAGACACATACACCTCTATATACACACACACACTGATCTCTAGACACATACACCTCTATATACACACACAGCTCTCTAGACACATACACCTCTATATACACACACAGATCTCTAGACACATACACCTCTATATACACACACAGATCACTAGACACATACACCTCTATACACACACACAGATCTCTAGACACATACACCTCTATACACACACAGATCTCTAGACACATACACCTCTATATACACACACAGATCTCTAGACACATACACCTCTATATACACACACACCTCTATATACACACACACAGATCTCTAGACACATACACCTCTATATACACACACAGATCTCTAGACACATACACCTCTATACACACACACAGATCTCTAGACACATACACCTCTATATACACACACAGATCTCTAGACACATACACCTCTATATACACACACAGATCTCTAGACACATACACCTCTATATACACACACACAGATCTCTAGACACATACACCTCTATATACACACACACAGATCTCTAGACACATACACCTCTATATACACACACACAGATCTCTAGACACATACACCTCTATATACACACACACAGATCTCTAGACACATACACCTCTATATACACACACACAGATCTCTAGACACATACACCTCTATATACACACACACAGATCTCTAGACACATACACCTCTATATACACACACACAGATCTCTAGACACATACACCTCTATATACACACACACAGATCTCTAGACACATACACCTCTATATACACACACACAGATCTCTAGACACATACACCTCTATATACACACACACAGATCTCTAGACACATACACCTCTATATACACACACACAGATCTCTAGACACATACACCTCTATATACACACACACAGATCTCTAGACACATACACCTCTATATACACACACACAGATCTCTAGACACATACACCTCTATATACACACACACAGATCTCTAGACACATACACCTCTATATACACACACACAGATCTCTAGACACATACACCTCTATATACACACACACAGATCTCTAGACACATACACCTCTATATACACACACACACATCTCTAGACACATACACCTCTATATACACACACACAGATCTCTAGACACATACACCTCTATATACACACACACAGATCTCTAGACACATACACCTCTATATACACACACACAGATCTCTAGACACATACACCTCTATACACACACAGATCTCTAGACACATACACCTCTATATACACACACACAGATCTCTAGACACAAACACCTCTATATACACACACACAGATCTCTAGACACATACACCTCTATATACACACACACACACACAGATCTCTAGACACATACACCTCTATATACACACACACAGATCTCTAGACACATACACCTCTATATACACACACACAGATCTCTAGACACATACACCTCTATATACACACACACAGATCTCTAGACACATACACCTCTATATACACACACACAGATCTCTAGACACATACACCTCTATATACACACACAGATCTCTAGACACATACACCTCTATATACACACACAGATCTCTAGACACATACACCTCTATATACACACACAGATCTCTAGACACATACACCTCTATATACACACACAGATCTCTAGACACATACACCTCTATATACACACACAGATCTCTAGACACATACACCTCTATATACACACACACCTCTATATACACACACACAGATCTCTAGACACATACACCTCTATATACACACACAGATCTCTAGACACAAACACCTCTATATACACACACACAGATCTCTAGACACATACACCTCTATATACACACACACAGATCTCTAGACACATACACCTCTATATACACACACACAGATCTCTAGACACATACACCTCTATATACACACACACAGATCTCTAGACACATACACCTCTATATACACACACAGATCTCTAGACACATACACCTCTATATACACACACAGATCTCTAGACACATACACCTCTAGACACATACACCTCTAGACACATACACCTCTAGACACATACACGGTCTATATACAAGCACAGATCTCTAGACGCATACACCTCTATACACACATTTGTCTGGTATTTGTCTATGCACACACATATATAGATAAATACCTCCCAACACAAACAACCCAGACAAATATACCCTTTACACAGGCTTACAACAAAACTTATCAACAAAAGCAGGAGCCTACACACACACTTGCTTGTTCCAATCCGGCTAAATGACTTGTGATGTCACGCTAGTCTCGTGACTGTGGTGATCCAAACATAAGAAACAATTACAGGAGCAAGGAGGCGCGACACAGCGCCAAACAATGGGTGGCGGCTAGTTCCAATTCAGCAAAAGGACCCGTGAGTCACATGTCTGCTGCGATCAAATACGACGGAGAAACATTCACACGTGTTGCTGACGTCACAAGTGCTTTAGCTGGATGGGAATTAGCTGACGCTGTTACGGTTGCTATGATTATGTAACGTGAATGTGTGTTAGGTAAGGTAGATGTTGCTATTAAAATGCCGTGTGCTATAACCTTGTATTATCAGCTATGGAGTGTGGGAGAGAATTCTGTGTAGTTAGAAGGTGGGTGACTATCTTATTAAACTGCACAATTTTGTGATGTGTATATTTATAGTGTAAATATAAATCTATTAATGTATTAATAGATGGATGTACGAAAAGGAAGTTGGTTTCTTATTCAAGCTGTTTCTTTTTTTTTTTTTTTAAATATTTTATATAATATATGTGTGTGTATATATATATATATATATATATATATATATATATATATATATATATATATATACACACACAGCTATTCATAGCCTCCACCCTAACACTATACACAGCTACACACACCCTCTAGACCCCACATCACGACAAGGAAGTTGGTTTCTTATTCAAGCTGTTTCTTATTCGTGAAATTCTGTTTCTTATTCATGGAAGTTGGTTTCTTATTCAATTTTTTTGTCAGACTGCTTTAAATTGACTTTAAAATAAAAAAAATAGGTTTTATTAAAATAATAATATGATTCATATAATGTAGTTACACAGAGGTGGAATCTCTTTATATAACAATTAGATATACAAACTTGAAAAAAGGGCATACGTTGGCACCACTACAAATATTACTATTTTGAATAAGTAACAGATATTTTCAAAGGGTTAATAACCATTGGGCCACTGATTTCACTATGAATATATACAGGGTAGATCCCCCTCCATGCCATGCAATTGTTTTTAGCCTGGCCCAATGGTGTTTTTGGCACAGAAATTGATGCCAACCCTGGCATAGATAACATAATTCTCATTTTTTAATAAGTAGCAGATATTTTCAAAGGGTTAATAACCATTGGGCCACTGATTTCACTATGAATATCTACAGGGTAGATGCCCCTCCATGCCATGCAATTGTTTTTAGCCTGGCCCAATGGTGTTTTTGGCACAGAAATTGATGCCAACCCTGGCATAAGTGACATAATTCTCATTTTTGAATAAGTAACATATATTTTCAAAGGGTTAATAACCATTGGGCCACTGATTTCACTATGAATATATACAGGGCAGATCCCCTTCCATGACATGCAATTGTTTTTAGCCTGGCCCAATTGTGTTTCGGGCACAGAAATTGATGCCAACACTGGCATAGGTGACATAATTCTCATTTTTGAATAAGTAACAGATATTTTCAAAGGGTTAATAACCATTGGGCCACTGATTTCAATATAAATATATACAGGGTAGATCTCCCTCCATGACATGCGATTGTTTTTAGCCTGGCCCAATGGTGTTTTGGGCACAGAAATTGATGCCAACACTGGCATAGATAACATAATTCTCATTTTTGAATAAGTAACAGATATTTTCAAAGGTTAATAACCATTGGGCCACTGATTTCACTATGAATATCTACAGGGTAGATCCCCCTCCATGCCATGCAATTGTTTTTAGCCTGGCCCAATGGTGTTTTTGGCACATAAATTGATGCCAACCCCGGCATAGGTGACATAATTCTCATTTTTGAATAAGTAACAGATACTTTAAAAGGGTTAATAACCATTGGGCCACTGATTTCACTATGAATATCTACAGGGTAGATCCCCCTCCATGCCATGCAATTGTTTATAGCCTGGCCCAATGGTGTTTTTGGCACAGAAATTGATGCCAACCCTGGCATAGATAACATAATTCTCATTTTTGAATAAGTAACAGATACTTTCAAAGGGTTAATAACCATTGGGCCACTGATTTCACTATGAATATCTACAGGGTAGATCCCCCTCCATGCCATGCAATTGTTTTTAGCCTGGCCCAATGGTGTTTTGGCACATAAATTGATGCCAACCCTGGCATAGGTGACATAATTCTCATTTTTGAATAAGTAACAGATACTTTCAAAGGGTTAATAACCATTGGGCCACTGATTTCACTATGAATATATACAGGGCAGATCCCCCTCCATGCCATGCAATTGTTTTTAGCCTGGCCCAATGGTGTTTTTGGCACAGAAATTGATGCCAACCCTGGCATAGGTGACATATTTCTCGTTTTGAATAAGTAACAGATATTTTCAAAGGGTTAATAACCATTGGGCCACTGATTTCACTATGAATATATACAGGGCAGATCCCCCTCCATGCCATGCAATTGTTTTTAGCCTGGCCCAATGGTGTTTTTGGCACAGAAATTGATGCCAACCCTGGCATAGGTGACATATTTCTCGTTTTGAATAAGTAACAGATATTTTCAAAGGGTTAATAACCATTGGGCCACTGATTTCAATATAAATATATACAGGTTAGATCTCCCTCCATGACATGCAATTGTTTTTAGCCTGGCCCAATGGTGTTTTGGGCACAGAAATTGATGCCAACACTGGCATAGATAACATAATTCTCATTTTTGAATAAGTAACAGATATTTTCAAAGGTTAATAACCATTGGGCCACTGATTTCACTATGAATATCTACAGGGTAGATCCCCCTCCATGCCATGCAATTGTTTTTAGCCTGGCCCAATGGTGTTTTTGGCACAGAAATTGATGCCAACCCTGGCATAGATAACATAATTCTCATTTTTGAATAAGTAACAGATACTTTCAAAGGGTTAATAACCATTGGGCCACTGATTTCACTATGAATATATACAGGGCAGATCCCCCTCCATGCCATGCAATTGTTTTTAGCCTGGCCCAATGGTGTTTTTGGCACAGAAATGGATGCCAACCCTGGCATAGATAACATAATTCTCATTTTTGAATAAGTAACAGATATTTTCAAAGGGTTAATAACCATTGGGCCACTGATTTCACTATGTATATCTACAGGGTAGATGCCCCTCCATGCCATGCAATTGTTTTTAGCCTGGCCCAATGGTGTTTTTGGCACAGAAATTTATGCCAACCCTGGCATAAGTGACATAATTCTCATTTTTTAATAAGTAACAGATATTTTCAAAGGGTTAATAACCATTGGGCCACTGATTTCACTATGAATATATACAGGGTAGATCCCCTTCCATGACATGCAATTGTTTTTAGCCTGGCCCAATTGTGTTTCAGGCACAGAAATTGATGCCAACACTGGCATAGGTGACATAATTCTCATTTTTGAATAAGTAATAGATATTTTCAAAGGGTTAATAACCATTGGGCCACTGATTTCACTATGAATTTATACAGGGTAGATCCCCCTCCATGTCATGCAATTGTTTTTAGCCTGGCCCAATGGTGTTTTTGGCACAGAAATTGATGCCAACCCTGGCATAGGTGACATATTTCTCGTTTTGAATAAGTAACAGATATTTTCAAAGGGTTAATAACCATTGGGCCACTGATTTCAATATAAATATATACAGGTTAGATCTCCCTCCATGACATGCAATTGTTTTTAGCCTGGCCCAATGGTGTTTTGGGCACAGAAATTGATGCCAGCCCTGGCATAGGCGCTCTAATTCTCATTTTTTAATAAGTAACAGATATTTTCAAAGGGTTAATAACCATTGGGCCACTGATTTCACTTTGAATATATACAGGTCAGATCCCCTTCCATGCCATGCAATTGTTTGTAGCCTGGCACAATGGAGTTTTGGCACAGAAATTGATGCCAACCCTGGCATAGGTGACATAATTCTCATTTTTGAATAAGTAACATATAATTTCAAAGGGTTAATAACCATGGGCCACTGATTTCACTTTGAATATATACAGGGTAGACCCCCCCCCCCCCTCCATGCCATGCAGTTATTTTTTGCCTGGCCCAATAGTGTTTTGGGCACAGAAATGGATGCCAACCCTGGCATAGGTGACATAATTCTCATTTTCGAATATGTAACAGATATTTTCAAAGGGTTAATAACCATTGAGCCACTGATTTCACTATGAATATATACAGGGCAGATCCCCTTCCATGACATGCAATTGTTTTTAGCCTGGCCCAATTGTGTTTCGGGCACAGAAATTGATGCCAACACTGGCATAGGTGACATAATTCTCATTTTTGAATAAGTAACAGATATTTTCAAAGGGTTAATAACCATTGGGCCACTGATTTCAATATAAATATATACAGGGTAGATCTCCCTCCATGACATGCGATTGTTTTTAGCCTGGCCCAATGGTGTTTTGGGCACAGAAATTGATGCCAACACTGGCATAGATAACATAATTCTCATTTTTGAATAAGTAACAGATATTTTCAAAGGTTAATAACCATTGGGCCACTGATTTCACTATGAATATCTACAGGGTAGATCCCCCTCCATGCCATGCAATTGTTTTTAGCCTGGCCCAATGGTGTTTTTGGCACATAAATTGATGCCAACCCCGGCATAGGTGACATAATTCTCATTTTTGAATAAGTAACAGATACTTTAAAAGGGTTAATAACCATTGGGCCACTGATTTCACTATGAATATCTACAGGGTAGATCCCCCTCCATGCCATGCAATTGTTTATAGCCTGGCCCAATGGTGTTTTTGGCACAGAAATTGATGCCAACCCTGGCATAGATAACATAATTCTCATTTTTGAATAAGTAACAGATACTTTCAAAGGGTTAATAACCATTGGGCCACTGATTTCACTATGAATATCTACAGGGTAGATCCCCCTCCATGCAATGCAATTGTTTTTAGCCTGGCCCAATGGTGTTTTGGCACATAAATTGATGCCAACCCTGGCATAGGTGACATAATTCTCATTTTTGAATAAGTAACAGATACTTTCAAAGGGTTAATAACCATTGGGCCACTGATTTCACTATGAATATATACAGGGCAGATCCCCCTCCATGCCATGCAATTGTTTTTAGCCTGGCCCAATGGTGTTTTTGGCACAGAAATTGATGCCAACCCTGGCATAGGTGACATATTTCTCGTTTTGAATAAGTAACAGATATTTTCAAAGGGTTAATAACCATTGGGCCACTGATTTCACTATGAATATATACAGGGCAGATCCCCCTCCATGCCATGCAATTGTTTTTAGCCTGGCCCAATGGTGTTTTTGGCACATAAATTGATGCCAACCCTGGCATAGGTGACATATTTCTCGTTTTGAATAAGTAACAGATATTTTCAAAGGGTTAATAACCATTGGGCCACTGATTTCAATATAAATATATACAGGTTAGATCTCCCTCCATGACATGCAATTGTTTTTAGCCTGGCCCAATGGTGTTTTGGGCACAGAAATTGATGCCAACACTGGCATAGATAACATAATTCTCATTTTTGAATAAGTAACAGATATTTTCAAAGGTTAATAACCATTGGGCCACTGATTTCACTATGAATATCTACAGGGTAGATCCCCCTTCATGCCATGCAATTGTTTTTAGCCTGGCCCAATGGTGTTTTTGGCACAGAAATTGATGCCAACCCTGGCATAGATAACATAATTCTCATTTTTGAATAAGTAACAGATACTTTCAAAGGGTTAATAACCATTGGGCCACTGATTTCACTATGAATATATACAGGGCAGATCCCCCTCCATGCCATGCAATTGTTTTTAGCCTGGCCCAATGGTGTTTTTGGCACAGAAATGGATGCCAACCCTGGCATAGATAACATAATTCTCATTTTTGAATAAGTAACAGATATTTTCAAAGGGTTAATAACCATTGGGCCACTGATTTCACTATGTATATCTACAGGGTAGATGCCCCTCCATGCCATGCAATTGTTTTTAGCCTGGCCCAATGGTGTTTTTGGCACAGAAATTTATGCCAACCCTGGCATAAGTGACATAATTCTCATTTTTGAATAAGTAACAGATATTTTCAAAGGGTTAATAACCATTGGGTCACTGATTTCACTATGAATATATACAGGGTAGATCCCCTTCCATGACATGCAATTGTTTTTAGCCTGGCCCAATTGTGTTTCAGGCACAGAAATTGATGCCAACACTGGCATAGGTGACATAATTCTCATTTTTGAATAAGTAATAGATATTTTCAAAGGGTTAATAACCATTGGGCCACTGATTTCACTATGAATTTATACAGGGTAGATCCCCCTCCATGTCATGCAATTGTTTTTAGCCTGGCCCAATGGTGTTTTTGGCACAGAAATTGATGCCAACCCTGGCATAGGTGACATATTTCTCGTTTTGAATAAGTAACAGATATTTTCAAAGGGTTAATAACCATTGGGCCACTGATTTCAATATAAATATATACAGGTTAGATCTCCCTCCATGACATGCAATTGTTTTTAGCCTGGCCCAATGGTGTTTTGGGCACAGAAATTGATGCCAGCCCTGGCATAGGCGCTCTAATTCTCATTTTTTAATAAGTAACAGATATTTTCAAAGGGTTAATAACCATTGGGCCACTGATTTCACTTTGAATATATACAGGTCAGATCCCCTTCCATGCCATGCAATTGTTTGTAGCCTGGCACAATGGAGTTTTGGCACAGAAATTGATGCCAACCCTGGCATAGGTGACATAATTCTCATTTTTGAATAAGTAACATATAATTTCAAAGGGTTAATAACCATGGGCCACTGATTTCACTTTGAATATATACAGGGTAGACCCCCCCCCCCTCCATGCCATGCAGTTATTTTTTGCCTGGCCCAATAGCGTTTTGGGCACAGAAATTGATGCCAACCCTGGCATAGGTGACATAATTCTCATTTTCGAATATGTAACAGATATTTTCAAAGGGTTAATAACCATTGAGCCACTGATTTCACTATGAATATACACAGGGTAGATCCTCCTTCATGACATGCAATTGTTTTTAGCCTGGCCCAATGGTGTTTTGGGCACAGAATTTGATGCCAACACTGGTATAGGTGCTCTAATTCTCATTTTTGAATAAGTAACATATTTTCAAAGGGTTAATAACCATTGGGCCACTGATTTCACTATGCATATATACAGGGTAGATCCCCCTCCATGCCATGCAATTGTTTTTAGCCTGGCCCAATGGTGTTTTTGGCACATAAATTGATGCCAACCCTGGCATTGGTGTTGTATTTCTCATTTTTTAATAAGTAACAGATATTTTCAAAGGGTTAGTAACCATTGGGCCACTGATTTCAATATAAATATATACAGGTTAGATCTCCCTCCATGACATGCAATTGCTTTTAGCCTGGCCCAATGGTGTTTTGGGCACAGAAATTGATGCCAACACTGGCATAGGTGACATAATTCTCATTTTTGAATAAGTAACAGATATTTTTAAAGGGTTAATAACCATTGGGCCACTGATTTCAATATAAATATATACAGGTTAGATCTCCCTCCATGACATGCAATTGTTTTTAGCCTGGCCCAATGGTGTCTTGGGCACAGAAATTGATGCAAACACTGGCATAGGTGCTCTAATTCTCATTTTTTAATAAGTAACAGATATTTTCAAAGGGTTAATAACCATTGGGCCACTGATTTCACTATGAATATATACAGGGTAGATCCCCCTCCATGCCATGCAATTGTTTTTATCCTGGCCCAATGGTGTTTTTTTGGCACAGAAATTGATGCCAACACTGGCATAGGTGCTCTAATTCTAATTATAAACCCTTCGAAAATATATGTTACTTATTCAAAAATGAGAATTATGTTATCTATGCCAGGGTTGGCATCAATTTCTGTGCCAAAAAAACCATTGGGCCAGGCTAAAAATAATTGCATGGCATGGAGGGGGATCTACCCTGTATATATTCATAGTGAAATCAGTGGCCCAATGTTTATTAACCCTTTGAAAATATCTGTTACTTATTCAAAAATGAGAATTATGTCACCTATGCCAGTGTTGGCATCAATTTCTGTGCCCGAAACACCATTGGGCCAGGCTAAAAACAATTTCATGTCATGGAGGGGGATCTGCCCTGTATATATGCATAGTGAAATCAGTGGCCCAATGGTTATTAACCCTTTGAAAATATCTGTTACTTATTCAAAAATGAGAATTAGAGCACATATGCCAGTGTTGGCATAAATTTCTGTGCCCAAAACACCATTGGGTCCGGATAAAAACAATTGCATGTCATTGAGGGAGATCTAATCTGTATATATTTATATTGAAATCAGTGGCCCAATGGTTATTAACCCTTTGAAAATATCTGTTACTTATTCAAAACGAGAAATACGTCACCTATGCCAGGGTTGGCATCAATTTCTGTGCCAAAAACACCATTTGGCCAGGCTAAAAACAATTGCATGACATGGAGGGGGATCTACACTGTATAAATTCATAGTGAAATCAGTGGCCCAATGGTTATTAACCCTTTGAAAATATCTGTTACTTATTCAAAAATGATTATTATGTCACCTATACCAGTGTTGGCATAAATTTCTGTGCCCGAAACACAATTGGGCCAGGCTAAAAACAATTGCATGTCATGGAAGGGGATCTGCCCTGTATATATTCATAGTGAAATCAGTGGCCCAAAGGTTATTAACCCTTTGAAAGTATCTGTTACTTATTCAAAAATGAGAATTGTATTATCTATGCCAGGGTTGGCATCAATTTCTGTGCCAAAAACACCATTGGGCCAGGCTAAAAACAATTGCATGGCATGGAGGGGGATCTACCCTGTATATATTCACAGTGAAATGAGTGGCCCAATGGTTATTAACCCTTTGAAAATATGTTACTTATTCAAAAATGAGAATTATATTATCTATGCCAGTGTTGGCATCAATTTCTGTGCCCAAAACACCATTGGGCCAGGCTAAAAACAATTGCATGTCATGGAGGAGGATCTACCCTGTGTATATTCATAGTGAAATCAGTGGCTCAATGGTTATTAACACTTTGAAAATATCTGTTACATATTCAAAAATGAGAATTATGTCACCTATGCCAGGGTTGGCATCAATTTCTGTGCCCAAAACACTATTGGGCCAGGCAAAAAATAACTGCATGGCATGGAAGGGGGTCTACCCTGTATATATTCAAAGTGAAATCAGTGGCCCATGGTTATTAACCCTTTGAAATTATCTGTTACTTATTCAAAAATGAGAATTATGTCACCTATGCCAGGGTTGGCATCAATTTCTGTGCCAAAACACAATTGTGCCAGGCTAAAAACAATTGCATGGCATGGAAGGGGATCTGCCCTGTATATATTCAAAGTGAAATCAGTGGCCCAATGGTTATTAATCCTTTGAAAATATCAGTTACTTATTCAAAAATGAGAATTACAACACCAATGCCAGGGTTGGCATCAATTTCTGTGCCCGAAACAGTATTGGGCCAGGCTAAAAACAATTGCATGTCATGGAGGGGGATCTACCCTGTATATATGCATAGTTAAATCAGTGGCCCGATGGATATTAACCCTTTGAAAATATCTGTTACTTATTCAAAAATGAGAATTATGTCACCTATGCCAGTGTTGGCATCAATTTCTGTGCCCGAAACACAATTGGTCCAGGCTAAAAACAATTGCATGTCATGGAAGGGGATCTGCCCTGTATATATTCATAGTGAAATCAGTGGCCCAATGGTTATTAACCCTTTGAAAATATCTGTTACTTATTCAAAAATGAGAATTATGTCACCTATGCCAGTGTTGGCATCAATTTCTGTGCCCGAAACACAATTGGGCCAGGCTAAAAACAATTGCATGTCATGGAAGGGGATCTGCCCTGTATATATTCATAGTGAAATCAGTGGCACAATGGTTATTAACCCTTTGAAAATATCTGTTACTTATTCAAAAATGAGAATTATGTCACCTATGCCAGTGTTGGCATCAATTTCTGTGCCCGAAACACCATTGGGCCAGGCCAAAAAGAATTGCATGTCATGGAGGAAGATCTAACCTGTATATATTTATATTGAAATCAGTGGCCCAATGGTTATTAACCCTTTGAAAATATCTGTTACTTATTCAAAAATGAGAATTATGTCACCTATGCCAGTGTTGGCATCAATTTCTGTGCCCGAAACACAATTGGGCCAGGCTAAAAACAATTGCATGTCATGGAAGGGGATCTGCCCTGTATATATTCATAGTGAAATCAGTGGCACAATGGTTATTAACCCTTTGAAAATATCTGTTACTTATTCAAAAATGAGAATTATGTCACCTATGCCAGGGTTGGCATCAATTTATTTGCCAAAAACACCATTGGGCCAGGATAAAAACAATTGCATGGCATGGAGGGGCATCTACCCTGTAGATATTCATAGTAAAATCAGTGGCCCAATGGTTATTAACCCTTTGAAAATATCTGTTACTTTTTCAAAAGTTAGAATGATGTCACCTATGCCAGGGTTGGCATCAATTTCTGTGCCAAAAACACCATTGGGCCAGTCTAAAAACAATTGCATGGCATGGAGGGGGATCTACCCTGTATATATTCATAGTGAAATCAGTGGCCCAATGGTTATTAACCCTTTGAAAGCATCTGTTACTTATTCAAAAATGAGAAATATGTTATCTATGCCAGGGTTGGCATCAATTTCTGTGCCAAAAACACCATTGGGCCAGGCTAAAAACAATTGCATGGCATGGAGGGGGATCTGCCCTGTATATATTCATAGTGAAATCAGTGGCCCAATTGTTATTAACCCTTTGAAAGTATCTGCTACTTATTCAAAAATGAGAATTATGTCACCTATGCCAGGGTTGGCATCAATTTCTGTTCCAAAAACACCATTGGGCCAGACTAAAATCAATTGCATGGCATGGAGGGGCATCTACCCTGTAGATATTCATAGTGAAATCAGTGGCCCAATGGTTATTAACCCTTTGAAAGTATCTGTTACTTATTAAAAAATGAGAATTATGTCACCTATGACAGGGTTGGCATCAATTTATGTGCCAAAAACACCATTGGGCCAGGATAAAAACAATTGCATGGCATGGAGGGGCATCTACCCTGTAGATATTCATAGTAAAATCAGTGGCCCAATGGTTATTAACCCTTTGAAAATATCTGTTACTTTTTCAAAAGTTAGAATGATGTCACCTATGCCAGGGTTGGCATCAATTTCCGTGCCAAAAACACCATTGGGCCAGGCTAAAAACAATTGCATGGCATGGAGGGGGATCTACCCTGTATATATTCATAGTGAAATCAGTGGCCCATGGTTATTAACCCTTTGAAAATATCTGTTACTTTTTCAAAAGTTAGAATGATGTCACCTATGCCAGGGTTGGCATCAATTTCTGTGCCAAAAACACCATTGGGCCAGTCTAAAAACAATTGCATGGCATGGAGGGGGATCTACCCTGTATATATTCATAGTGAAATCAGTGGCCCAATGGTTATTAACCCTTTGAAAGTATCTGTTACTTATTCAAAAATGAGAAATATGTTATCTATGCCAGGGTTGGCATCAATTTCTGTGCCAAAAACACCATTGGGCCAGGCTAAAAACAATTGCATGGCATGGAGGGGGATCTGCCCTGTATATATTCATAGTGAAATCAGTGGCCCAATTGTTATTAACCCTTTGAAAGTATCTGCTACTTATTCAAAAATGAGAATTATGTCACCTATGCCAGGGTTGGCATCAATTTCTGTTCCAAAAACACCATTGGGCCAGGCTAAAATCAATTGCATGGCATGGAGGGGCATCTACCCTGTAGATATTCATAGTGAAATCAGTGGCCCAATGGTTATTAACCCTTTGAAAATATTTGTTACTTATTCAAAAATGAGAATTATGTTATCTATGCCAGGGTTGGCATCAATTTCTGTGCCAAAAACACCATTGGGCCAGGCTAAAAACAATTGCATGTAATGGAAGGGGATCTGCCCTGTATATATTCATAGTGAAATCAGTGGCCCAATGGTTATTAACCCTTTGAAAATATCTGTTACTTATTCAAAATGAGAATTATGTCACTTATGCCAGGGTTGGCATCAATTTCTGTGCCAAAAACACCATTGGGCCAGGCTGAAAACAATTGCATGGCATGGTGGGGGATCTACCCTGTATATATTCATAGTGAAATCAGTGGCACAATGGTTATTAACCCTTTGAAAATATCTGTTACTTATTCAAAAATGAGAATTATGTCACCTATGCCAGGGTTGGCATCAATTTATTTGCCAAAAACACCATTGGGCCAGGATAAAAACAATTGCATGGCATGGAGGGGCATCTACCCTGTAGATATTCATAGTAAAATCAGTGGCCCAATGGTTATTAACCCTTTGAAAATATCTGTTACTTTTTCAAAAGTTAGAATGATGTCACCTATGCCAGGGTTGGCATCAATTTCCGTGCCAAAAACACCATTGGGCCAGGCTAAAAACAATTGCATGGCATGGAGGGGGATCTACCCTGTATATATTCATAGTGAAATCAGTGGCCCAATGGTTATTAACCCTTTGAAAGTATCTGTTACTTATTCAAAAATGAGAAATATGTTATCTATGCCAGGGTTGGCATCAATTTCTGTGCCAAAAACACCATTGGGCCAGGCTAAAAACAATTGCATGGCATGGAGGGGGATCTGCCCTGTATATATTCATAGTGAAATCAGTGGCCCAATTGTTATTAACCCTTTGAAAGTATCTGTTACTTATTCAAAAATGAGAATTATGTCACCTATGCCAGGGTTGGCATCAATTTCTGTTCCAAAAACACCATTGGGCCAGGCTAAAATCAATTGCATGGCATGGAGGGGCATCTACCCTGTAGATATTCATAGTGAAATCAGTGGCCCAATGGTTATTAACCCTTTGAAAATACCTGTTACTTATTCAAAAATGAGAATTATGTTATCTATGCCAGGGTTGGCATCAATTTCTGTGCCAAAAACACCATTGGGCCAGGCTAAAAACAATTGCATGTCATGGAAGGGGATCTGCCCTGTATATATTCATAGTGAAATCAGTGGCCCAATGGTTATTAACCCTTTGAAAATATCTGTTACTTATTCTAAATAGTAATATTTGTATTGGTGCCAACGAATGCCCTTTTTTACAGTTTGTATATCTAATTGTTATATAAAGAGATTCCACCTCTGTGTAACTACATTATATGAATCATATTATTATTTTAATAAAACCTATATTTTTATTTTAAAGTCAATTTAAAGCAGTCTGACAAAAAAATTGAATAAGAAACCAACTTCCATGAATAAGAAACAGAATTTCACGAATAAGAAACAGCTTGAATAAGAAACCAACTTCCTTGTCGTGATGGATGTGGGGTCTAGAGGGTGTGTGTAGCTGTGTATAGTGTTAGGGTGGAGGCTATGAATAGCTGTGTGTGTATATATATATATATATATATATATATACACACACATATATTATATATATACATATAGTTTGTAGAGGGGGTGGGCAGACGCCAAGTATATCTGTATATATATAGAGAGAGAAAGAGAGTTTAGATAAAATGCCCAGACAAATTAAAGTATTGCATGGAAAAGAAAGTGAGAATATCCACTGAAGAATGCAGTATGGCACTCACTGCCCAGTCTAGTAATGGCAGAACAAATTAAAACGTAACTTTTATTTAAAACTTAAACTTAAAGGGACAGCCTAGTCAAAATTTAACTTTCATGATTAAGACAGGGCTTGCAATTTTAAACAACTTTCCAATTTACTTTGTGTTCCCTATTGATAACATTGTGCTCACTCCCGTGGAGTTATTTATGAGCCAGCACTGATTGGCTTAAAGGGACACTGAACCCACATTTATTCTTTAATGATTCAGATAGATTAGGCAATTTTAAGCAACTTTCTAATTTACTCCTATTAACATTTTTTCTTTGTTCTTTTGCTATCTTTCTTTGAAAAAGAAGGCATCTAAGCTATTTTTTGGTTCAGCCCCCCTGGACAGCACTTGTTTATTGGTGGGTGAATTTATCCACCAATCAGCAAGAACAACCCTGGTTGTTCACCAAAATGGACCGGCATCTTTTTTTTTTATTTTTAAATATTTTTATTGAGGCAAAAAAAAGAAACAATACAGTGCATAACCATACAACCACAACCATATGTCCTTAGCCCGTAAGGACAATTATCCAGAGTATACATCTCCTCCAATACATTAAGCATAACAAACCATACCTAAAATCGGTACAAAAATATTGCATGGAGTGTAGTAATTTCTATGTGGTCAAAAGAAACGTAACAGCTGGCCTCAGGTTTTTTAGTTCTTTAACATATAGGACTCTTTTTGGGTCCTCAGGCTTATAGATAGATAAGTTATCAGATTGAA
This sequence comes from Bombina bombina, assembly GCF_027579735.1. Taxonomy (NCBI): domain Eukaryota; kingdom Metazoa; phylum Chordata; class Amphibia; order Anura; family Bombinatoridae; genus Bombina; species Bombina bombina. The sequence continues at coordinate 475,100,667 of NC_069505.1, read as the reverse complement.
ACCAAACATATAGGACTCTTTTTGGGTCCTCAGGCTTATAGATAGATAAGTTATCAGATTGAAACCAAATAGGGGGGGAAAATATCATTAGCCGCTGTCTTGTCACATCTTTAAGAATAATAAGTGGGAGGTTTTCAATGGAATCAGTGTTCCCATGTTTAATAATTAAACTACTACTAAGGGGAAACCCCTTAGGGGGGGAAAACCGGAGCCAGCCAGCCAGGCATTAAATAACAATTTACATATCTTAAGAGTTAATAAACATAGAGAGCTAAGAGCAACAAGATCATTGGGTATACATACATATTAACAATTAAACAGTCTAAGGAACTTGATGGGGGTACAATTGTAACATCCAATAAAACACATTTGCAGGGAAATTATAAATTCAGATACTATTGTGCTTGAGCTATGGTGAAGTATGTGAATGTCGTCTATACTTAAGTCAAACCCCCCCATCGCGTGGACATGGGCCCTATGCCACGCAACAAGGCGGTTCACGTGTTCAGACCTAGATAGAATTAACATTGTGTCACTTCACCTATCCTTCAGCAAATAAACTTCCACCATTAACACATGTATATGTTTCAGGGAGAAATAACACATTATTTTGAAAATGGCCTCTTAGGTATCGTGAGTTAGGCTATGGTGACATCTAGAAAGCGTATTGGATCTCAAAAATGTACCGTCCTCTATCAGAGTAATCTGTATAAGCCAATAATATATATGAATATACTATCCTATAACATCAACCATAATGCTCGTTAACTATAAAGTAATAAAAGGATAAAATTAATATTGGAGCATAACAGGGCATTGTTCAATGCAAGGTATTGGCCCGTGCAATATATGAGCCCACAATCTGAGTTATCTAGAAGGCCAAAATATCAGACAAAATATAATGTACATTCAACAGTACCTATTTTTTATGAGAGAACTTTGTTATTAATAAGCCTAGCGGAATTCTCAGCAATTTTTGTATAGTAAAATAGACTGTATGCACAGATATTAATATGTTCACAAACAGAGAAGCAAACATTTTCTAACTAGGTAATACAGACATGTCGCCAATGATATATCAGAGCACCAATCAATATAAAGGTTATCATAGAATAGACTAGCAGCCTGCAGGACTGATAAACATAAAATAACCTGTGAAAAATTAGAGAAAAAGAACAACACATGTAGTAAATCAATAATACGCATAACATAGAGGGGGGAACTGTCTGCAACTAGCAGTGTACCCTACACATTTAGCAGTCATTTTAACATGTCTTCCTGCTGGAATAATAAAGTTCACCTGACACAACCCAAAACTAGTGTCCGGTAAACTATAGCCCACTCCGATTCTCCAGAGCCATAGGATGGACAAACTTGAATGTTTAACTAATCGAGGTTAGTCACAGAGTAGATTGCTGAGTGTGTAGCTTGAAATGACTGACATAAGCATGTCAGCAGAAGTAAACCTTGAAAACAAAAAAAAGAACAAAAACAGAGATAGGGCATCTGCATATTTATAAACTAGTATGTGCAGACTCTGTAGAATAACTGTGTAAGGGTTCCCATGCTGAGAGAGGATTTCCCCATGCCTATTTTGTTTAGTCTGAGTCTTGTAATCGGGTGCTACTCTAGAACTTGAGGTAGAAAACATCTAACTAATAAAGGCATCGTTGACAGTAGTAAGCTTAGGTAGTTCAAACAACTGGCAGCAAGGATCAGGTACAGTCAGAAATGTCCTTACCCGATGCCATATCTGTATTGTGACAATGATTGTCAAAATGGACCGGCATCTTAACTTACATTCTTGCTTTTTAAATAAAGATACCAAGAAAATGAAGAAAATTTGATAATAGGAGTAAATTAGAAAATTTCTTAAAATTGCATACTCTATCCGAATCACAAAAGAAAAAAATTGGGGTTCAGTGTCCCTTTAAATGCAAGTCTGTCAAAAGAACTGAGATAAGGGGGCAGTCTGCAGAGGCTTAGATACAAGGTAATCACAGAGGTAAAATCTATATTATTATAATTGTTGGTTATGCAAAACTGGGGAATAGGTAATAAAGGGATTATCTATTTATTTTTTAAACAATACAAATTCTGGAGTAGACTGTCCCTTTAAAATATGGGATGAGAAAATTAAAATAATAGAGAATTAGTGTGCTATAATATCTATATTCATGTGCTTAACTGTATCAAAATCTATCTGCCATTGAATTTTATTATTATTCCTTAACAAGAATTTTGATTACTGGAGCTGTTATTATTATTATTATTATTATTATCGGTTATTTGTAGAGTGCCAACAGATTCTAGATTGGTATCATATTGCCCATTAACACATTTCTAAAGTAGTGCCATGAGATCTGATAAAAAAAATACTATGATAAAATTGGATAACAATTTGGATAAAATTGTAGCTAAGGTCTGTCATCTATATAAAGAGATTGTTAACCAAGCTTGCACTAAAATATTAGTGTGTAAGGAGGTGCTTAAACACACGTATTACGAGTACTAACTTCAACAATTACTGGAGTGAGCCCTGTAAGATCAAACTAACTTTCCTGAATTTATGTAATTCCAATAATTTAACAAATTATTGGAATTACATAAACAAATGCCGGGCTTCAATGTGAAGCCATAGAAACCTACATATCAAGCCGTCAACTTACTTGCATTTGACGGCACCAATACGCTTGCCTAACATCGCCTAACATCGCTTGCCGCGGACCTGAATACGTTCTCCAAAGTTACCAAAAAGGCTGTCAAAAAGCCTTGCACCAAGTACGGGGCAATGAGCAGCGGACTGTTGTTAACTGACAGTCATCGATCTCGCTGCTCCGGCTTTTTCACAGCTTTATTGGTATACTTTCACTAAACGCCGCCACTATACTAAACCGTTTAACCCCTATCCCGCTGCTCACGGACCCTGCCGCAACTAAATAAAGTTATTAAACCCTAAACCGCCGCTCCCGGAGCCCACCGCCACTCTAATACACTTATTAAACCCTAAACCCTATTAATGAACTTATTAACCCCTATCCTGCCGCTCCCGTAGCCCACCGCCACCTACATTATGTCCTTAACCCCTAATCTGCCGCCCCCTACACCGCCACCACCTACATTATACTTATTAACCCCTAATCTGCCTCCCCCAACTTCGCTGCCACTATATTAAATTTATTAACCCCTAAACCTAAGTCTAACCCTAACACCCCCTAATTGAAATATAATTTAAATAAATCTAAATAAAATTACTATCATTACCTAAATAATTCTAGCTTAGGGTTTATTTTTTATTTTACAGGCAAGTTTGTATTTATTTTAACTAGTTAGAATAGTTACTAAATAGTTATTAACTATTTACTAACTACCTAGTTAAAATAAATACAAATTTACCTGTAAAATAAAACCTAACCTAAGTTACACTAACACTACACTATAATTAAATCAATTACCTAAATCAAATACAATTAACTAAATTATATACAATTATTTAAAGCACAAAAAAACAAACACTAAATTACAGAAAATAAAAAACAAATTACAAAATATTTAAACTAATTACACCTAATCTAATAGCCCTATTAAAATAAAAAGCCCCCCCAAAATAAAAAACCCACTAGCCTAAACTAAACTACCAATAGCCCATAAAAGGGCCTTTTGCAGGGCATTGCCCCAAAGTAATCAGCTCTATTACCTGTAAAAAAAATACAAACAATCCCCCAAACAGTAAAACCCACCACCCACACAACCAACCCCCCAAATAAAATACTAACTAAAAAAAGCTAAGCTCCCCATTGCCCTGAAAAGGGCATTTGGATGGGCATTGCCCTTAAAGGGCATTTAGCTCTATTGCGGCCCAAACCCTAATCTAAAAATAAAACCCACCCAATACACCCTTAAAAAAACCTAACACTAGCCCCCCTGAAGATCGACTTACTGTTCTGAAGACCGGACATCCATCCTTAAGGAAGCGGCATAAGTCTTCATCCAACCGGGCCGAAGTCCTCAATGAAGCCGGGAGAAGTCTTCATCCATGCCGGGCGAAGTGGTCCTCCAGACGGGCAGAAGTCTTCATCCAGACGGCATTTTCTATCTTCATCCATCCGATGCGTAACGGCTCCATCTTCAAGACATCCGACGCGGAGCATCCTCTTCATCCAGAGTCTTCTTACTGAATGACGGTTCCTTTAAATGACGTCATCAAAGATGGCGTCCCTTAGATTCCGATTGGCTGATAGAATTCTATCAGCCAATCAGAATTAAGGTAGAAAAAATCCTATTGGAAGTTCTATTGAGCTCGCATTCTATTGGCTGTTCCATTGAGCTTAATCCTATTGGCTGATTGCATCAGCCAATAGGATTTTTTCTACCTTAATTCCGATTGGCTGATAGAATTCTAGAATAGAGTTTCATTTTGACTGTACGGGATAAAATGACAAATTTCTTTTCAGTGAGCTATGATTCATAGTTATATTTTTGGCCTAACTCCTGTAAAATATTAATGAGGGCTATATCCCTCTCTCCTTCTTCAATATTTCCCTCAGTTTCCAAACTCTCAATAATAACTAAAGATTAATCCCCTTCTACTATGACCTCACTGCTTTCCGTTGGTTCACTTTGCAGTTTATAATGTCTAGCAAAGGGTTAGTTTTCTGATAAGTCTCTTGGTTTCTATATACAGCTCAAAATCATTTTGAGCTATATCTGGGGAAATTGAAAGTCCCTTACTCAACATTTCTTCATTTTTGGTGAGATCTTTCTGTGAGATATTAAATATTTTTTTGTTCATGTGCTTTTAGCAGTGCCTTTCTTTCCCTCTTTTGTTTCTTGATTCTACATACCACCCCTCCTCTACATCCTCTTCCTGCAGTACAGGCACACACTACTGAGAGACCCTGTCAGTACATACTGTACAGGCACACACTACTGAGAGACCCTGTCAGTACCTACTGTACAGGCACACACTACTGAGAGACCCTGTCAGTACCTACAGTACAGACACACACTGCTGAGAGACCCTGTAAGTACCTACTGTACAAACACACACTGCTGAGAGACCCTGTCAGTACCTACTGTACAGGCACACACTACTGAGAGACCCTGTCAGTACCTACAGTACAGACACACACTGCTGAGAGACCCTGTAAGTACCTACTGTACAAGCACACACTGCTGAGAGACCCTGTCAGTGCCTACAGTACAGGCACACACTGCTGAGAGACCCCGTTAGTACCTACACTACAGACACACTGCTGAAAGACCCTGTCAGTACCTACTGTACAGACACACACTGCTGAGACCCTGTCAGTACCTACTGTACAGACACACACTGCTGAGACCCTGTCAGTACCTACTGTACAGACACACACTGCTGAGACCCTGTCAGTGCCTACTGTACAGACACACACTGCTGAGAGACCCTGTCAGTGCCTACAGTACAGGCATATACTGCTGGGAGACCCTGTAAGTACCTACTGTACAGGCACACACTGCTGAGACCCTGTCAGTATCTACAGTACAGGCACACACTGCTGGGAGACCCTGTAAGTACCTACTGTATAATATTATATCTGTATATAAGGTACAGGGTAGGGGCTGTGTATATGTGATACAAAGTGAATCTATAATATTATATATCTGTATATAAAGCACTGGAGAGTGGCTGTGTGTGTAATATAGAGGGAATCTATAATATTATGTATATAAGGTACTGGAGAGGGGGCTGTGTGTGATGCAGTGGGAATATATCTATAATATTATATATCTGTATATAAAGTACTGGAGAGAGGGGGCTGTGTGTGAGTGATACAGAGGGAATCTATCTATAATATTATATATCTGTATATAAAGTACTGGAGAGAGGGGGCTGTGTGTGTGATACAGAGGGAATCTATCTATAATATTATATTTCTGTATATAAAGTACTGGGGAGGAGGCTGTGTGTGTGATACAGAGGGAATCTATCTATAATGTTATATATCTGTATATAAGGTACTGGAGAGGAGGCTGAGTGTGTGATACAGAGGGAATCTATAATTTTATATATCTGTATGCATGGGTCAGCAACCTTGGCTCGCCAGATGTTCTGGAACTACATTTCCCATGATGCTCAGACAGCCTAAAGAATGTCTTTGCATCATGGGAAATGTAGTTCTAAAACATCAGGAGAGCCAAGGTTGTTGACCCATGTCTGTATATAAGGTGCAGAGGAGGGGTCTGTGTGTGATACAGAGTGAATCTCTCTATAATATTATATATCTGTATATAAAGCACTGGAGAGGGACTGTGTGTGTGTGTGATACAGAGGGAATCTCTCTATAATATTATATATCTGTATATAAAGCACTGGAGAGGGGGCTGTGTGTGTGATACAGAGGGGATCTATCTATAATATTATACAGTATATCTGTATATAAAGCACTGGAGAGGGGGCTGTGTGTGTGATACAGAGGGAATCTCTCTATATATTATATATCTGTATATAAAGCACTGGAGAGGGGGCTGTGTGTGTGATACAGAGGGAATCTATCTATAATATTATAAATCTGTATATAAAGCACTAGAGAGGGGGCTGTGTGTATGATACAGAGGGAATCTATCTATAATATTATATATCTGTATATAAAGCACTGGAGAGGGGGCTGTGTGTGTGTGATACAGAGGGAAACTCTATAATATTATATATCTGTATATAAGGTACTGGAGAGGGGCTGTGTGTGTGTGTGTGTGATACAGAGTTAACCTCTCTATAATATTATATATCCTATATAATAAAAGGCCAAGTGTGTTTGTCAGAAGCTGTCATGCGCAGTAGAGACTGCGCGTGAAGACAAACACAACTGGCCTACCTCACCTGGCATCTGGCGTTGAGTGGGCGTGGCCAGACTGGCGTGGGCGGGGCTGGGCATGGGCGGGGTCGGATGCGCCGTGAGAGTCGAGATAGAGAGCTCTAAAGAGGGGGGATAAAGAGAGGGGGAGAGACAGCAAAAGAGAGAGGGGAGAGAGACAGCAAAAGAGGGGCATTGAGAGAGCAAAAGAGAGACAGCAAAAGAGGGGGGGGGGGAGAGAGCAAAAAGAGGAGGGAAGAGAGAGAGCAAAAGAGAGAGGAGAGAGCACAAACGAGGGGGAGAGAGAGCACAAAAGAGGGGGAGAGAGAGCTCAAAAGAGAGGGGGGAGAGAGAGAGCGTCAAAGATGGGGAGAGAGCTTCAAAGATGGGGAGAGAGAGCGCAAAAGAGAAGGGGGAGAGAGCGCAAAAGAGGGGGGAAAGAGAGAGCAAAAGAGAGGGGGGAGAGAGCGCAAAAGAGGGGATAGAGAGCTCAAAAGAGGGGGGAGAGAGCACAAAAGAGGGGGGAGAGAGCGCAAAAGAAAGGGGGAGAGAGAAGGTTGGAACCGCGGTACTTAAAAAAATTGGCCTGTGTACACGGGCTTTAGGACTAGTCTATATATAAAGCACTGGAGAGGAGCTGTGTGTGTGATACAGAGGGAATCTCTCTATAATATTATATATCTGTATATAAAGCACTGGAGAGGAGCTGTGTGTGTGATACAGAGGGAATCTCTCTATAATATTATATATCTGTATATAAAGCACTGGAGAGGAGCTGTGTGTGTGATACAGAGGGAATCTCTCTATAATATTATATATCTGTATATAAAGCACTGGAGAGGAGGCTGTGTGTGTGATACAGAGGGAATCTATAATATTATATATCTGTATATAAAGCACTGGGGAGGGGCTGTGTGTGTGTGTGATACAGAGGGAATCTATCTATAATATTATATATCTGTATATAAAGCACTGGAGAGAAGGCTGTGTGTGTGATACAGAGGGAATCTATCTATAATATTATATATCTGTATATAAAGTACTGGAGAGGGGGCTGTGTGTGTGATACAGAGGGAATCTATAATATTATATATCTGTATATAAAGTACTGGAGAGGGGGCTGTGTGTGTGATACAGAGGGAATCTATCTATAATATTATTTATCTGTATATAAAGTACTGGAGAGGGGGCTGTGTGTGTGATACAGAGGGAATCTCTCTATAATATTATATATCTGTATATAAAGCACTGGAGAGGGAACTGTGTGTGTGTGATACAGAGGGAATCTATAATATTATATATCTGTATATAAAGCACTGGAGAGGGGCTGTGTGTGAGTGATACAGAGGGAATCTCTCTATAATATTATATATCTGTATATAAAGCACTGGAAAGGAGGCTGTGTGTGTGATACAGAGGGAATCTATCTATATAATATTATATATCTGTATATAAAGCACTGGAGAGGGGGCTGTGTGTGTGATACAGAGGGAATCTATAATATTATATATCTGTATATAAAGCACTGGAGAGGGGCTGTGTGTGAGTGATACAGAGGGAATCTATAATATTAAATATCTGTATATAAAGCATTAGAGAGGGGGCTGTATGTGTGTGATACAGAGGGAATCTATCTATAATATTATATATCTGTATATAAAGCACTGGAGAGGGGCTGTGTGTGTGATACAGAGGGAATCTATAATATTCTATATCTGTATATAAAGCACTGGAGAGGGGGCTGTGTGTGTGTGTGTGTGATACAGAGGGAATCTATCTATAATAGTATATATCTGTATATAAAGCACTGGAGAGGGGGCTGTGTGTGTGATACAGAGGGAATCTACCTATAATATTATATATCTGTATATAAAGCACTGGAGAGGGGGCTGTGTGTGTGATACAGAGGGAATCTATATTATTATATATCTGTATATAAAGCACTGGAGAGGGGGCTGTGTGTGTGATACAGAGGGAATCTATCTATAATATTATATATCTGTATATAAAGTACTGGAGAGGGGGCTGTGTGTGTGATACAGAGGGAATCTATAATATTATATATATGTATATAAAGCACTGGAGAGGGGGCTGTGTGTGTGTGATACAGAGGGAATCTATCTATAATATTATATATCTGTATATAAAGTACTGGAGAGGGGCTGTGTGTGTGATACAGATGGAATCTCTCTATAATATTATTATATATCTGTATATAAGGTACTGGAGAGGGGCTGTGTGGGAGGCAAAGGGAACCTTCTATAGTATTTTGGGCTCGATAATTTGCTTCTCTATAATATTATATATCTATATAAGGTACTGAGGAGGGGCTGTTTGTGTGAGGCAGAAGGGACCTCTCTATAATATTATATATCTGTATATAAATCACTGGAGAGGGAGCTGTGTGTGTGATACAGAGGGAATCTATCTATAATATTATATATCTGTATATAAAGCACTGGAGAGGGGGCTGTGTGTGTGATACAGAGGGAATCTAAAATATTATATATCTGTATATAAAGCACTGGAGAGGGGCCTGTGTGTGTGTGTGATACAGAGGGAACCTCTATAATATTATATATCTGTATATAAAGCACTGGAGAGGGGGCTGTGTGTGTGATACAGAGGGAATCTATCTATAATATTATATATCTGTATATAAAGCACTGAAGAGGGGCTGTGTGTGTGATACAGAGGGAATCTATCTATAATATTATATATCTGTATATAAATCACTCCGAGACGGGGCTGTGTGTGTGATACAGAGGGAACCTATCTATAATATTATATATCTGTATATAAGGTACTGGAGAGGGGGCTTTGTGTGTGTGTGTGATACAGAGGGAATCTCTCTATAATATTATATATCTGTATATAAAGCACTGGAGAGGGAGCTGTGTCTGTACTACAGAGGGAACCTCTCTTATAATATTATATATATGTATATAAAGCACTGGAGAGGGGGCTGTGTCTGTAATACAGAGGGAATATATCTATAATATTATATATCTGTATATAAAGCACTGGAGAGGGGGCTGTGTGTGTGATACAGAGAGAATATATCTATAATATTATATATCTGTATATAAAGCACTGGGGAGGGGGCTGTGTGTGTGATACAGAGGGAATCTCTCTATAATATTATATATCTGTATATAAAGCACTGGAGAGGGGCTATGTGTGTGATACAGAGGGAATCTATAATATTATATATCTGTATATAAAGCACTGGAGAGGGGGCTGTGTGTGTGTGATACAGAGGGAATCTATCTATAATATTATATATCTGTATATAAAGTACTGGAGAGGGGGCTGTGTGTGATACAGAGGGAATCTATCTATAATATTATATATCTGTATATAAAGCACTGGAGAGGGGGCTGTGTGTGTGATACAGAGGGAACCTCTCTATAATATTATATATCTGTATATAAAGGGCAGGGGAGGGGCTGTGTGTGTGTGAGGCAGAGGGAATCTATCTATAATATTATATATCTGTATATAACCTTTCTATATTATTATTATTATATATTTGTATAGGTAAAACCTGAGTGAGAAAATAAATTAGAATGTTAAACTTAGATTTTAGCATCTGTATATATCAAGTGCTGGGGAGGGGGTTGTGTGTGTGTGTGTGTGCGATAGATTATACCTCTCTATAGTACTTAAAGGGACAGTCAACACCAGAATTTTTGTTGTTTAAAAAGATAGATAATCCCTTTTTCTCTTGCAAGGTGTATCCAGTCCACGGATTCATCCTTACTTGTGGGATATTCTCATTCCCTACAGGAAGTGGCAAAGAGAGCACACAGCAAAGCTGTCCATATAGCTCCCCCTCTAGCTCCACCCCCCAGTCATTCTCTTTGCCGCTCTAACAGATAGGGCATCTCCACGGGAGGGTAAAGTGAATGTGGTGTTAGATTTGTAGTTTTATATCTTCAATCAAAAGTTTGTTATTTTAAAATAGTAACGGTTTGTGCTATTTACTCTCTGGCAGAAATGTGATGAAGAATTCTGCTGAGAGGAAAATGATTTTAGCATGTTGTAACTAAAATCCATTGCTGTTCCCACACAGGACTGAGGAGTACCAGAAAACTTCAGTTGGGGGAACAGTTTGCAGGCTTAACTGTTTTGAGGTATGTTTCAGTCATTTTTTTCTAGTCAAGACAAGGTAATGCTAGAAGACTGACAAGAATCCCCATGTGGGAAGGGTAAGCCATGTTCTGAGACTTAGTATAGAACTAGAGGCTTATTTAAGAGGGCTCAATAGACTGGTTAACACTTTTACAGGGCAATCGATTATTTTATTTGACAAAATACTCATTTTTTGACACTTTTAAAGCACATTTGGTGTGTTTATTTGGGGTTTTATTCCACATGGCATTATTTGTAGTCACCTAAATTGGGTTCTGAAGGCCCCACAGCTCTGGAGTGGGAGGGGCCTAATTTAGCGCCTCAGTTACGCAGTTTATTCAGACAGATTTCTTTGCATGCTGCTTCACATGGGTCCAGAGACTGCTTGAGGACTTCAGGAGGCTTGCTTTTCTCAAATCCAATCCTTAAGGGAAGGTAGGGCCACAGCAGGCTGCTGTGGCAAGGTGCTGTAGTTTATTAAACGGTTGTTTGCTTTAGGCGGCTCCGGTTTGGGCATTAAAGGGTTAATCAGGCTGAAACTTGCTGTGCAATCATATCTAAGCATTAGGCACATACATAAATTTCAAAAGATTTGGTTCATATTTCACCGTTTTGTAAAATTGTGTGCGCTTTTATTTTCTTAAAGGCACAGTACCATTTATTGCAAGTTGTGTTTTTTACTTGATAAAGTGTTTTTCCAAGCCTGCTTGTGTATAATACTAATCTGTTAAACATGTCTGACACTAAGGAAAAGCCTTGCTCTATGTGTTCAGAAGCCATGGTGGAACCCCAAGTGCACTAATGTGTCTATACACTTTAAAGATCATATTGTGTCACTTAAAAATATAGCCCTAGATGATTCTTTGACTGAAGGTAATGAGGATAGTCCACCTTCCTCTCCCCATGTGTCATCACCAGTTACGCCTGCTCAAGCGATACCTAGTACCTCTAGTGCTTTGGCACCTATTACATTGCAACAACTAGCGACAGTCATGGATAATTCCCTTGCGGCCTTTCTATCCAAACTGCCAGTTTTCCCTAAAAAGCGCAATAGCTCTGTTTTAAGAACAGATGAGGAGCAGTCGGAAGCTTTGGGAGGTTTATCTGATGTACCCTCACAACAGTCTGAAGTAGGGGCGAGGGATGTAATGTCTGAGGGAGAAATTTCTGACTCAGGAAAAGTTTCTCAGCGGGCAGAATCAGATTCACTATTGTTTAAATTTAAATTGGAACACCTCCGCGTATTGCTTAGGGAGGTTTTATCAACTCTGGATGATTGTGACCCTATGGTGGTCCCAGAGAAATTGTGTAAAATGGACAAATATCTAGAAGTCCCTGTATACACTGATGCGTTTCCAATCCCTATGAGGGTGGCGGATATTGTTGCTAGGGAGTGGGAGAGACCAGGTGTACCTTTTGTTCCCCCCCCTATCTTTAAGAAAATGTTCCCCATAACTGATCCCAGGCGGGACGCGTGGCAGACGGTCCCTAAGGTAGAGGGGGCAGTTTCAACACTAGCCAAGCGCACAACCATACCAATTGAAGACAGTTGTGCTTTCAAAGATCCTATGGATAAAAAATTGGAAGGTTTACTAAAGAAAATATTTGTTCAACAAGGTTTCCTTCTCCAACCTATTGCCTGCATTATTCCTGTAACTACTGTAGCGGCTTTTTGGTTTGAGGCGCTGGAGGATTCGCTCCAGAGGGAGACTTCATATGACGAGGTCATGGATAGAATTAATGCTCTAAAACTGGCTAATTCTTTTATCACTGATGCCGCTTTGCAATTAGCTAAGTTAGCGGCGAAAAATTCTGGTTTTGCCATTATGGCGTGCAGAGCACTTTGGCTCAAGTCATGGTTGGCCGACGTATCGTCCAAAACAAAATTACTAAATATTCCTTTCAAGGGAAAGACCCTTTTCGGGCCCGAGTTGAAAGAGATTATTTCGGATATCACTGAGGGAAAGGGCCATGCCCTCCCGCAAGATAGGCCTTTTAAGGCTAAAAACAATGCTAATTTTCGTTCCTTTCGCAACTTCAGGAGCGGTCCTGCTTCAACCTCTGCAACCGCAAAGCAAGAGGGTAACGCTTCACAGCCCAAGGCAACCTGGAAGCCTTTGCAGGGCTGGAACAAGGGTAAACAGGCCAAAAAGCCTGCGGCTGCTACTAAGACAGCATGAAGGGGTAGCCCCCGATCTGGGACCGGATCTGGTAGGGGCAGACTCTCTCTCTTTGCTCAGGCTTGGGCAAGAGATGTTCCCGATCCCTGAGCATTAGAGATCGTTGCTCAGGGATATCTTCTAGAATTCAAGGACTCTCCTCCAAGGGGAAGGTTCCACATTTCTCGTCTGTCTACAGACCAGACAAAGAAAGAGGCGTTCTTACGCTGTGTAGAAGATCTACTCAAGATGGGAGTGATATATCCAGTTCCAATTACAGAACAAGGTCTGGGTTTTTACTCAAACCTGTTTGTGGTTCCCAAAAAGGAAGGAACTTTCAGGCCAATCCTGGATCTAAAAATTCTAAACAAATTCCTCAGAGTTCCATCATTCAAAATGGAGACCATTCGGACAATCTTACCGATGATCCAGAAAGGTCAATATATGACTACCGTGGATCTAAAGGATGCGTACCTTCATATTCCTATCCACAAAGATCACCATCAGTTCCTAAGGTTCGCCTTTCTGGACAAGCATTACCAGTTTGTGGCCCTTCCCTTCGGGTTGGCCACCGCTCCCAGAATTTTCACAAAGGTGCTAGGGTCCCTTCTAGCGGTACTAAGACCGCGGGGCATTGCAGTAGCACCTTATCTGGACGACATCTTAATACAGGCGTCGTCTTTTCCCAGAGCCAAGGCTCATACGGAGATTGTTCTGGCCTTTCTAAGGTCTCACGGGTGGAAGGTGAACACCGAAAAAAGTTCTCTGTCCCCGCTCACAAGGGTTCCCTTCCTGGGAACACTAATAGACTCGGTAGAAATGAAAATATTTCTGATGGAGGTCAGAAGGTTAAAGCTTTTAACTACTTGCCGAGCTCTTCATTCCATTCCTCGGCCATCTGTAGCTCAGTGCATGGAGGTAATCGGCTTAATGGTAGCAGCTATGGACGTAGTCCCTTTTGCTCGAATTAATCTCAGGCCACTGCAATTGTGCATGCTCAAACAGTGGAATGGGGATTATGCAGATTTGTCTCCTCAAATCCAACTGGACCAAAAGACCAGAGATTCTCTTCTCTGGTGGTTGTCTCAGGATCACCTGTCTCAGGGAATGTGCTTCCGCAGACCGGAGTGGATCATTGTAACGACCGACGCCAGTCTGTTAGGCTGGGGTGCCATCTGGGACTCCCTGAAAGCTCAGGGCCTATGGTCTTGGGAAGAGTCTCTTCTCCCGATAAACATTTTGGAACTGAGAGCTATATTCAACACGCTCCAGGCATGGCCTCAGCTAGCGGCGGCCAAATTCATCAGATTTCAGTCGGACAACATCACGACTGTAGCATACATCAATCATCGGGGAGGAACAAAGAGTTCCTTAGCGATGAAGGAAGTAACCAAAATAATCAGGTGGGCGGAGGATCACTCTTGCCATCTATCTGCAATTCACATCCCAGGAGTAGACAACTGGGAAGCGGATTTCCTAAGTTGTCAGACTTTTCACCCGGGGAATGTGGGAACTCCACCCGGAGGTTTTTGCCCAGTTGACCCAGCTATGGGACATTCCAGAATTGGATCTGATGGCGTCTCGTCAGAACACCAAACTTCCTCTTTACGGATCCAGGTCCAGGGACCCCAAGGCGGCATTGATAGATGCTCTGGTAGCGCCTTGGTCCTTCAGTCTAACTTATGTCTTTCCACCGTTTCCCCTTCTACCTCGGCTGGTAGCCAGAATCAAACAGGAGAAGGCTTCGGTAATTCTGATAGCGCCTGCGTGGCCACGCAGGACTTGGTATGCAGACCTAGTGGACATGTCATCTGTCCCACCATGGACACTGCCAACGAGGCAGGATCTTCTAATACAGGGTCCATTCAAGCATCCAAATCTAGTTTCTCTGCAGCTGACTGCTTGGAGATTGAACGCTTAATTCTATCCAAGCGTGGTTTCTCTGAATCAGTCATAGATACTCTGATCCAGGCTAGAAAGCCTGTCACCAGGAAAATTTACCATAAGATATGGCGGAAATATCTTTTTTGGTGTGAATCCAAGGGTTACTCGTGGAGTAAAATTAGGATTCCAAGGATATTGTTGTTACAAACTGCTATTTGTAACTGGCCCTTTAAATGGAAAATTGCCCTGCTTCCCTGGATTTTGGAGAAGCCTATTTGCCAGCTTCCTTCCTCATGACTATGGCCCCTGGAAGATTGTGCCCCTGAGAACATATTAACTTTTATTGGGTGTGTATGGCCCTTTGAGAACCGTCTGGGGACATATTGTGACTTTGGTGAACAATGCCCCTTTAAGACTATGTCCCCAGACCTGTGAAATGACTTGTCCCTGGCTTTCTCCCACTTGGTTCAGTGGATAGGGCTTGCTGAACCAAGTGCCACACAGGCAGAGTGTTCCACAGAGGGGGAGCACTATTGCAAAGGCATTGGTTTTCATTGTGTGCCATTAAGAGTTAATTTTGTTCAATTCTAAATACAAGTTTGCTGGGATCAGCTCTAATTAAGTTTAGTGATAAAACATTCCCATTGTCTAATCAGACTGCTAGTGATAAGGTGGACTGCATTGTTTTATTGTGTGTAATGTTATCTGCTGAAGTAATGTATCAAATGTGTGATTGGGGGATTTTATGCCTCCCCCTGAGAGTGTCCTTTTTTTTGCATGTAACCTCAATAAAAAGCAGGCTGTGTGCTCCAGCACATCAGACCTATTTTGACCCTCTAACTTGCAGCTTTGACTCATGTTTGTAGGGGACAGCTATATCACTACAGGGATTGCTATGTTTTTCATACTCCCTTAGCTACAGGGATTGCTACAGAAGGAAGAGGTTCACCTACTGGAGCCTGGTCGTAGGTCCAGGGCGCAGAGCAGACGGCGAGATACCAGCCCAGCAGCGGTGGTTCAAAGAGTCTGCATTACGTATGGTGGCTACGCAGTAGTTAGAGTGTCTACGGTGCTGCTGCTCCTTTGGTGAGCGCTAGGAGCATCCTTTTTCTACGGTCCAACTTCCAGCCAGCCTGGAGGCAACCGTAACATTTGGCGGCAGCGGTGGGATAGCGTCCTAGCGCAAGGAGCAGCACACCAACAGCACTGGTATCGTAGGAGAGTTATTGAGGGCAACGCTAGCCACTGCGCAGCGTCCCTACCTACAGCAGCATGGAGCTGACAAGATACTGGTCAGAACCCTGTGAAGAGCACCTCAACCGGATCCGTCGCTATGAGGGCGCGGATTTCGTTCCAGAGGTAAAGAGGCGGCTAGTCCGATATGGTCTAGACCCTGCGCAGGAGGTAGTCAGTCATCCGAAAATTGGCTACTGAGAACGAAGCGGCACGAGCCTTTGAGCGCCAACTGTGGAGTTTGGGGGTATGGACACCTGCTCTCCAGCGAGAAAATGAGTTACAGGGGGCAGAGACAGTTGGTCCTGTCCCCCAGCAGCAGAGGAATATGCAGGGAATTGGGAGCCCAGACTCCATCCCCCAGCGGCAGGCTGAGTTACAGGGGGCAGAGACAGTTGGTCCTGTCCCCCAGCAGCAGAGTGAATTGCAGGGAATTGGGAGCCCAGACTCCATTCCCCAGCGGCAGGCTGAGTTACAGGGGGCAGAGACAGTTGGTCCTGTCCCCCAGCAGCAGAGTGAATTGCAGGGAATTGGGAGCCCAGACTCCATTCCCCAGCGGCAGGCTGAGTTACAGGGGGCAGAGACAGTTGGTCCTGTCCCCCAGCAGCAGAGTGAATTGCAGGGAATTGGGAGCCCAGACTCCATTCCCCAGCGGCAGGCTGAGTTACAGGGGGCAGAGACAGTTGGTCCTGTCCCCCAGCAGCAGAGGAATATGCAGGGAATTGGGAGCCCAGACTCCATTCCCCAGCGGCTGGAAGTATGTATGGGAGAGGAGCTTGTAACCCCCTCTCCCCAGCGGCAGCTTAACGCACCAGGGGGAGACAGTAAGCCCCACAACCATGCAGATGGGACCGTGGTCTCTGCACTTACAGCACAGGAGGCAGAGACAGTTGCTCCTGTCCCCCATCAGCAGAGTGAGATGCAGTGGATTGGGAGCCCAGTCTCCATTCTCCAGCTAACTCCTAACTCGGGCCCAGGGTTAACAGTGGAGATGTTAACCCCCACTGACCCCCACGTTCCCTTTGCCACCGGGCAGGACTATGCCCCCATGCCCCCAGCAGAAGAGCTAGCATTAGGACAGAGCGCTGCTGGCCTCTGCCCTACAGACCCCCTTGTTACAGGGCTGGCCTGCAAACCCCTCACCCCAGCAGAAGCGCTGGCATCAGGACAGAGCGCTGCTGGCCTCTGCCCTACAGACCCCCTTGTTACAGGACTGGCCTGCAAACTCCTCACCCCAGCAGAAGTGCTGGCACCAGGGCAGAGTGCCGCTGGCCTCTGCCCCCCAAGTACCACCAGCTGTTTGCCCAGCTGCGCCAGGAAGGCCGAGGATGCTACTCTTTCATCCAACAACCTGGAACCTACAGGCCAGAACTACTTATTGTGGGGGGGCTACTTTGCTGCTAATGTTTATTTGTGGGTGGGTTGCGAGACTAACTTAGGCACTGACCGACAGAAGGTCAGGTGCCTGGTTAGTCTCCCTCCAAAAGGGGAGATATGTTACAAACTGCTATTTGTAACTGGCCCTTTAAATGGAAAATTGCCCTGCTTCCCTGGATTTTGGAGAAGCCTATTTGCCAGCCTCCTTCCTCATGACTATGGCCCCTGGAAGATTGTGCCCCTGAGAACATATTAACTTTTTTTTTTTTTTTTTAATAAAACCTTTATTCGCAATTTTGAGTCACATACAAAATTATTTAAATAAACAGCATATCAATGTAAGAAACTTGTACATTCCACCAGAGCTGACATAAGTCTCTTAAGTGTCTCTCCAGTATCCTGGTGGAGGCAATAAAGTATGGACTATAGATCCGGAATTTCCTTCAAGTGTCTCTTAGCGGCAATGCAAACTTAAGGTTT
The DNA here is from genome assembly GCF_027579735.1 of Bombina bombina. Lineage (NCBI taxonomy): Eukaryota > Metazoa > Chordata > Amphibia > Anura > Bombinatoridae > Bombina > Bombina bombina. The sequence goes on along the minus strand of NC_069505.1, from coordinate 475,082,570 downwards.
TTATGATACAACAATAAACAAAAAATAACACAATCTTTGTTGCTAATACACTGTAAGATAAATTACCAAACTATGGCCCAGGGTTAAATCATGCTTTTCATCTCATGTCTCATATCTCATGTCTCTCTTCTCAAGTGGCCTCTTATTTTTTATTTTTTTTTTCCTTTTTTTTTCTTTACTTTAACTTCACCTATTCTCATTGTTTCTCGGGGCATCCCTGATTTTAGATAGATGTTTTGTTAGACCTACGGCTTAAATCTATACTGTTCCCATAAGAACACAATGTCATGATATACATTCAATCTACTATTGGTGTAATAGTGATATCTCTCCATTTTAATGATAAAATCTACTTGTTCTATCCAGTTATCAAGTGTCGGAACATACGTTGATTTCCAATGTCTTGGAATTAATTTTTTAGCAGCATTAATCATTATCTGTGTTAACGCGCGCCTTATTTGACATGTAACATTAGATAAGTCATTGAAAATCACAACCTGTGAGGTCGGTTCTAGTGTTAAACCTATAACCTTTCCAATCTCCAGAAAAATAGCTCTCCAGTACGGTTGGATTAGATCACAGTCCCACCAAATGTGAAGCATGGTACCCACCGGTCCGCACCCCCTCCAGCATCTATTGTTTGCAGTTTTAAACATGTATTTTAGTCTGTTGGGGGTTAAATACCACCTCAGCAGGACCTTTAGATTAGTTTCCATGCAGGAGGATGAGTGTGAGGATTTTGCAGTAAATGTCGACCACTGTTTCCACTGTTTAAGGGTTATCTCCCTGTTCATTTCTGCCTCCCATTTTCGGACATATATAGGTCTAGTAGGGAGGTGCGTGTCTCTAATACACTTATATATTTTAGATATTGTGCCTGATCCCGAGTAATTAATACCTGCACATATCATCTCGAAGGTAGTTAGCGGTCTTAGAAAGTCTGTTCTATGTTTGTGTGTATATATATAGTGTCTAACCTGATGTAATCTGAACCAAGAAGAGAAGCAGTTGTGGCCTCGCTCTTGCAAGGTTTGTCCATCTAACATTTTACCCTTCTGCACTAATGTGCCAATTGGGATAAGGTCATCTAGCGTATTCATCCCTCCAGCCCTCCGCCCCAATTCAACCTTGTCCTTTCCCAGTTCTGTGTTGTATAGTAAAGTAGTCAATGGGGAGTATGGTGTCGAAATTTTTTGGAATTTGTTTCTATAAGTTGTCCAGGCCGCCCACGTCTCGTGAGTGATAGTGTATAGCCTGTTGGTTGCTATCGGTATGGCACTGGGTTGTGGTGCCCAGCATAGGCCTCCCATATGTGGTATATTCAGTAGCTGACCCTCTAATTGGACCAGTTTTTTATATGAAAATTTATTTTGGTGGCACCAATCTACAATTCTACCTAATGATACGGCTGCTTTATACCAATATAAATTTGGTACTCCCAGTCCCCCTCCTTCTCTAGGAGCATACATAACATTTTGGGATATCCTAGGGGGTCTCTTCTGCCAAATGTAGGAGTTCAGAATTGTTTGTAACTTATGTATTTCCCTATTAACATTCCCCAGTGGTAGGGCTTGGAAAAGATAAAGGGCCTTAGGTAGTAACATCATCTTCGCTGCCGAGATCCTACCCAGCCACGATATATTTTGTTTGGGTAACCATCTAGAGGTTAGGGATTGGAATTCGGTTATAAGTCTCCCATAGTTAAGTTTACGTAGGGCAGTCTCACTTGAGGTCAAGTATACACCCAGATATTTCAAGGATGTCAAATTAATCTTATAGGGACTATTGTTTCTGATGTCATCTAATAAATCTATTGAGAGGTTTATAGGGTACAACTCTGACTTTGATGGGTTAACCAAAAAGTCTGAAAACGAGTTATAATAAGTTAATTCTGCCTGAGCCTCTTTAAGGGATTCTGCTGGGTCTGACAGTGTCATCAAGACATCGTCAGCAAACATTGCTAATTTGTAAGAGGTATTATGTACCTCTATACCTCTTATCTTCGGGTTAATACGAATCCTAGCTGCGAGGAGTTCTAAGGACAAAACAAATAACAACGGGGACAAAGGGCAACCCTGTCTGGTCCCGTTACGTATCTCAAAGGCATCCGACAGTAGACCATTGACCCTTACTTGCGCGGATGGATTGGTGTATAAAGCTAGAATTTGGGAGATAAATTTAGAAGGGAAACCGAATTTAAGTAGTGTGGAATGCAAGAAGATCCAATCTAGCCTGTCGAATGCCTTTTCTGCATCCGTCGAAAGGAGAACAGCAGGGCTTTTCGAAACTTTAATTTGATCCATTAAAGTAATAACCTTGCCCACATTATCTCTAGCCTCCCTCCCCTTCACAAATCCCACCTGGTCAGCATCAATCAGTGTGGGGAGTAAATCATTCATCCGATTAGCTAGTATTTTTGCATACAATTTTATGTCTACATTTAGTAGGGATATAGGTCTAAAGTTAGCTGGAGTCGTAGAAGGTTTCCCCGGCTTGGGGATGACCGTTATATGGGCCTGTAACATGGTGTCTGGGAACCTGCCGCCATCTGCTATGGAGTTAAATAATTTAGCAAGGTGTGGGCCTAGTTGGGTTTTGAAAGTTTTGTAATAGAAGTCAGAAAACCCATCGGGCCCTGGAGCTTTTTTTTATTTCATAGCCGAGAGTGCTGAAAGAATTTCTTTCTCACTAATGGGCAACTCCAGTGTTCGAGTCTCCTCGTCAGATAGTTTTGGTAGGGTAATCTCCTCAAGATATTTAGTGCATTTCTCTTTGTGGGTGTCTAAGGGTCTGTTTGTATTAATATTGTAAAGCTTGTGGTAATATTCTTGAAATATCTTAGCAATCCTAACCGTATCTTCTACTTTTGTACCTGAATTTGTCAACAGTGAGTGTATGTAGGAGTTGTGCTGTTTTCGCTTAAGGGCTCTAGCCAAATATTTACCCGTCTTGTTGCTTTCCCCGTAAAATTTCTGTTGTAGGAAAAAGGCTTTCCTCTGTGATTCAAATTGGAGATGCTCATTTAATAATTTCCTTTTCTCACTAAGAGCTTGTATAGTGTTATCATCTTTGGGATTAAGTTTTGCCAAATAATCCAGTTCAGTAATCTCTCCTGCCAGTTTCAGGTATTCTCCCCTGCTGGCTCTTTGCTTAGTTGCTTTAACTTTAATAAGCTCTCCCCTAATATACGCCTTGTGGGCTTCCCAGAGTGTGTCTGATTTAATTTCTGGAGTATCGTTAATGGAAAAATATGTGTCCAATTGCTGAGCCAGGTTTTCAACTAGCTGAGGGTCTAGTAACAGTGAGTCATCTAGCCTCCAGTTGAAGGGGCGGATTGGTGCATAAGGCCAACACATGATACATTCCACTAAAGAGTGGTCTGACCATGCGGTGTGTTTTATGGTGCAATGCTTGACATAGGACAAAGCTAGATGGTCCGTTAAAATATAGTCTAGTCGGGAGTAACTCTTATGTGGAAATGAAAAAAAGGTATAATCCCTGACCCCAGGATGTATACAACGCCAGGTATCATGGAGGGTTAGCGTCTTGATAGATTGCCATATTGATTTCAAAACTTTGTGCGGGACACAGGTGCTAGGGTTGGAGCTATCTAGAAGTGGGTCAAGTGGGATATTGAAGTCACCGCCGACTACTATTGGGCCTTTGGATATATTAAAAATTTTCTGGGATATTTGTTTAAAAAACTTATCTTGGTGGTGGTTCGGGGCATACAGGTTAACTAAAGTGATCGGTTTACCAAATAACAGGCCCACAATACATAAAAACCTGCCTTCTTTATCTTTCTCAGTTTGTAGTATTTTAAAGGGGATAGTCCTATGGATAAGGATACTGACCCCGTTAACCTTTTTATCTCGATGGACACTATGAAAATGCTGGGGAAAGTGGGCAGAAAAATACCTTGGGATACAATTTGATTTAAAGTGGGTTTCCTGCAAAAAAAGAATCTTACCTCCCTTTTTATGTAAATCTTGTAGGGCAATTGTTCTTTTGTGTGGGATGTTGAAACCTTTAACATTTTGGGTGAGAATATTTATATATTGGTCGTTACCTTGTGTGTTCATCGATATACCTTGATTTCTACTATACTCCTCTCCACCTGAGACACTTTGAGAACAGAGACATCATGCACGTACCCTGGGCTTAGTAAAAACAGCAAAAACAAAAGATTAACATCGTCAAACCACTGAGCTAGAGCCATAATACTGTCAAAACAATAGTTCAACAGCAGAAAGATTCACAAAAGAAAAAAGGTAGGGGGAATTAGCCAAGTTAGGCCAAGCTTAAAAATATAGAATAGTTGGAATAGAGTGTAGTCAATGCAAACAATAAGCCATATATTACCTTCATGTTTCAGGTCATTCAATTCTTATACCTTGTACTAAGATACCTGTGTTTAACTACCTTTAAGCTAACATCTATATAACATATCTAGTAGGGTCTAGCTCATCCAACACCCCATAATTTTACACTTTGGGTCTTATACTCCTTCAGCTTGTCTTATATGGGTGTTAGAAAACCCAGACCCAATTTTATAATAACATTGTGCATGCAATACAACAACACTAGAACATAATTTGAACTCTATAAATTCACTCATGAAACATATCTCAACACACTACATAAAGAAACGCTTCTGGTCACAGAATGGAGCGTGAACTCTCCTGGATGGGAACATCCAGAGTACAATGTCTCTAGGCACTGATTCAGGTTATCTCCTGTCTTGTAGTAACATTGTTATTCTGTTTAGAGATGGACTTCTCATTTCTTCGAAAAGTAGCCTTCTGCCACTCCGGTCTTTGCGGGAGTGGAGTTCTTTTATTGGAAGAGTTATCCTGTGATGTTCCTAGATTCTCGCCAGCCCCAGGTGGATCCAACTGCAGTTCCTTGTAAACTTGAGGAAAATCCTCTGGGGCTTGGCAGAAAATTTTCCTGCCTTTCCAAAGAATTTGCAGGTTAAAAGGATGTCCCCATCTGTATGGTATGTTCTTTTGACGAAGTCTGGAAGTAAGTGGCCACATGTCTCTCCTTTTTTGGAGGGTCCTGGAAGATAGGTCTTCAAACAATTGAAAGTTGATGTCTCTGTATTGTATAGGGTGTTTTTGCCTTGCCTTTTTCATTATCATCTCTTTTATAGGATAGCTGGTGATTTTAACAATTACATCTCTCGGTGGCTGGCCTTCCGGAGGTCTCGCTCTCAGGGCTCTGTGTATTCTGTCGAGGGCAAATGTAGAATCATCACCCTCATCTACAATAAAGGCGAAAAGTCCTTGGACATAAGTTTCGAGATCGTGAGCCAAGACCTCCTCAGGGACACCTCTAATCCTTATGTTTTGTCGACGGCTCCTATTCTCCAGGTCGTCCACCTTGTTTTCCAATTGCAGTATTATAGAATCTTGTTGTGATATCCTGTCAGTAAAGGTATGGAACAGCTTATCATGTTGACTCGAATCACCTTCTAGCTTATCTACCCTTTGTCCTATCTCCGCCAAATCTTTTTTCACATCCGCTATTTCCTCGCGAATGCACTGTTTTACCTGTTGAACCAGGGATGTAAAGTCTTTCTTAGAAGGCAAGGAATCTAACAAAGCTTTGGGAATAGTGATTGGGTGTGTAGTAGATTCAGAGTCAGACTCTGAGGACGAAAAATCTTCTCTCCCTCCAGCCTCCATTTCTATATTGCCTGTTGCAAGCTGAGAATCAAGGCTTTTAAAGAATTTATTTACAGAGGGTACGCCGTTCACTTTTTTCTTGCCGGGTTTATCCCCCATGGTTCCTTTTTTGGGAGACATGTCAGCCTAATTTCTTGTTATAGAAGTGAGGTAAATCCTCGTAGCCGCTTGGTAAAAACCAGGGCTATAGCTGAGCTAGGGATTCTGTATGAGCCTTATAATACCGCTAAGTATATAGCAAAAACAACACGTTGTATGGTAATATAAAAAACAGGAGTCGTATAGCACAAAAGTTAATGGCACTGCATAGGGAGAGTCACCAGAAAGTATTTTCAGTCTTTTGTTAAATAATGCCTTACTGCACCAGCTCCAGTAAACACAGCTTCAACTAACGGTCACTTTGTTAGGCATATCCTTATAGCTCCCCAAGCATAGTGTGTGTTGGAGTGGGATCGTGCGATGTTTGAGGAGTAGGCCCACATCTAATTAACTGTGACGCACTATGAAATTTACTTCGTCCGTCATTATTTATATCGTTCTAGGTCGAATTGGCACCATCTAACAAAATTGGCCATATAGCATACCAATATCTCTGAGGCTGTGTATGGTTACACTCCGTGTCTGCGGCCTTAGCGCCTGTGATGTGTGTATGGCGCTTGGTGTGTTAGGTATACAGTTCTTACCGCTCGATGCCTCCAATCTGAGTGATGTCTTGTTCCGAGTCGCAATTGTCAGTTGCGGAATAAGCGGGTCATTTGGGGTTAATACCCCAGTCGAATTGCAGAGCAGTCTTGGTCGGTAGAAATCGAGCCCCTGCAATCCGCAGGCTGGAGTGCTGCAGAATGCCCGTATAGTGTGCAGGGGTCTCCGTTGCTGATCTTAGCGTTGCAGTGCTTCTGTTAGGAACACAGATGTAGCAAAGGTGTTTTTAAGGGTAGACTTGATTAAGTTTACCTAGGATTCGTCTAGTTATAGGTAGCTTGGCCTTCTTTACAGCACGGAGCTCACTCTGGTGCAGCCATCTCTGTTGAGCGCTGGCTCCGCCCCCCAACATATTAACTTTCATTGGGTGTGCATGGCCCTTTGAGAACCGTCTGGGGACATATTGTGACTTTGGTGAACAATGCCCCTTTAAGACTATGTCCCCAGACCTGTGAAATGACTTGTCCCTGGCTTTCTCCCACTTGGTTCAGTGGATAGGGCTTGCTGAACCAAGTGCCACACAGGCAGAGTGTTCCACAGAGGGGGAGCACTATTGCAAAGGCATTGGTTTTCATTGTATGCCATTAAGAGTTAATTTTGTTCAATTCTAAATACAAGTTTGCTGGGATCAGCTCTAATTAAGTTTAGTGATAAAACATTCCCATTGTCTAATCAGACTGCTAGTGATAAGGTGGACTGCATTGTTTTATTGTGTGTAATGTTATCTGCTGAAGTAATGTATCAAATGTGTGATTGGGGGATTTTATGCCTCCCCCTGAGAGTGTCCTTTTTTTTGCATGTAACCTCAATAAAAAGCAGGCTGTGTGCTCCAGCACATCAGACCTATTTTGACCCTCTAACTTGCAGCTTTGACTCATGTTTGTAGGGGACAGCTATATCACTACAGGGATTGCTATGTTTTTCATACTCCCTTAGCTACAGGGATTGCTACAGAAGAAAGAGGTTCACCTACTGGAGCCTGGTCGTAGGTCCAGGGCGCAGAGCAGACGGCAAGATACCAGCCCAGCAGCAGTGGTTCAAAGAGTCTGCATTACGTATGGTGGCTACGCAGTAGTTAGAGTGTCTACGGTGCTGCTGCTCCTTTGGTGAGCGCTAGGAGCATCCTTTTTCTACGGTCCAACTTCCAGCCAGCCTGGAGGCAACCGTAACAATTGTCTTTTCTCCAAGAAGGATTGGAGAAAGGTTTGTCAGCTATTTCCTTAAAGGGACAGATATCCGCTCTGTCTATCCTTTTACACAAGCGTCTGGCAGAAGTACCAGACGTTTAAGCGTTTGTACAGGCTTTAGTCAGAATCAAGCCTGTCTATAGACCTGTGGCTCCTCCATGGAGTCTAAATTTAGTTCTTTCAGTTCTTCAAGGGGTTCCGTTTGAACCTTTACATTCCATAGATATTGTTATTATCTTGGAAAGTTTTGTTTTTGGTAGCTATATCTTCTGCTCGAAGAGTTTCAGAATTGTCTGCTTTGCAGTGTTATTCACCCTATCTGGTGTTCCATGCAGATAAGGTAGTTTTGCGTACCAAACCTGGTTTTCTTCCTAAGGTGGTTTCTAATAAGAATATTAACCAGGAAATTATTGTTCCTTCCCTGTGTCCTAATCCAGCTTCTAAGAAGGAACGGCTTTTACACAATCTTGATGTGGTCCGTGCTTTGAAATTCTATTTACAAGCAACTAAAGATTTCAGACAAACATCATCCTTGTTTGTCGTTTATTCTGGTAAGAGGAGAGGTCAGAAAGCGACTGCTACCTCTCTTTCCTTCTGGCTGAAAAGCATCATCCGATTGGCTTATTAGGCAGCAGCCTCCTGAACGAATTACAGCTCATTCCACCAGAGCTGTGGCTTCCACATGGGCTTTCAAGAATGAGGCTTCTGTTGAACAGATTTGTAAGGCAGCGACTTGGTCTTCACTGCATACTTTTGCCAAATTTTACAATTTCGATACTTTTGTTTCTTCGGAGGCTATTTTTGGGAGAAAGGTTTTGCAAGCAGTGGTGCCTTCCGTTTAGGTTACCTGTCTTGTTCCCTCCCTTCATCCGTGTCCTAAAGCTTTGGTATTGGTATCCCACAAGTAAGGATGAATCCGTGGACTGGATACACCTTGCAAGAGAAAACAGAATTTATGCTTACCTGATAAATTACTTTCTCTTGCGGTGTATCCAGTCCACGGCCCGCCCTGGCAATTAAGAGAAAGTAATTTATCAGGTAAGCATAAATTCTGTTACCCATTTCCCAGTTTTGCATAACCAACACAGTTATATTAGTATATTTTTTACCTCTGTAATTACCTTGTATCTAAGCCTCTGCAAACTGCCCCCTTTAGTTCAGTTCTTTTGACAAACTTGCATTTTAGCCAATCAGTGCTCACTCACTCCCTCCTAGGTAACTTCATGTGCATGAGCTCAATGTTATCTATATGACACACATGAACTAATTCCCTCTAGTGGTCAAAATGCATTCAGATTAGAGGCAGCCTTCAAGGTCTAAGAAATTAGCATATGAACCTAGCTAGGTTTAGCTTTCAACTAAGAATACCAAGAGAACAAAGCAAAATTGGTGATAAAAGTAAATTGGAAAGTAGTTTAACATTGCATTCTCTATCTGAATCATGAAAGTTTGTTTTGGACTTGACTGTCTCTTTAATATCTGTATAAAAGGTTTGAGGGAGGGGTTGTGTGTGTGAGATAGATGATACCTCTCTATAATACTTAATATCTGTATAAAAGGTTTGAGGGAGGGGTTGTGTGTGTGAGATGGATGATACCTCTCTATAATACTTAGGGCCCCATCCGATATGCAGCGTTGCCCGCAGAAGCCGGCGACGCCAGATTTTGCACGGGTTTGGTATCACATATACGGCGTAACATAGAAGTTACGCTCGTATATTTCTGCCTTCGCCCGTAGTTTTTTGGCCCATAGACTGATATACAAAAGCCGCGCAGTTTGGTATCCAATATACAGCGTAAGGACTTACGTGGCGAAAAATGGAGAAATCTTACTTCATTTTCACCTCGCCACAAAATGCAGGGGTAGCAAGCCTTGCGCTGAGTATTTGAGCACCGTAACTCCCTAAACTGCCTGCAAAATAAAACCTAACACCTAATGCATGCGCAATGTCTATCTACCTGTCAACCGCAATCCCCCACCGCAATACCTAATAAAGTGTTTAACCTCTAAACCGCCGCTCCCGGACCCCGCCGCCACCTACATTAAATGTATTACCCCCTAATCTGACCCCCCTACACCACCGCCACCTATATTATATTAACCCCTAATCTGACCCCCCTACACCGCCGCCACCTATATTAAATATATAAACCCCTAAGCTGACCCCCTACACTGCCCCCACCTATATTAAATATATTAACCCCTAAGCTGACCCCCCTACACCGCCGCCACCTACATAAAATATATTACCCCCTAAGTCTAACCCTAACACCTCCTAACTTAATTATTATTTAAATAAATCTAAATAATATTAATATTATTAACTAAATTATTCCTATTTAAAACTAAATACTTACCTATAAAATAAACCCTAAGATAGCTACAATATAATTAATAATTACATTGTAGCTATTTTAGGGTTTATATTTATTTTACAGGTAACTGTGTATGTATTTTAACTAGGTACAATAGCTATTAAATAGTTAATAACTATTTAATAGCTACCTAGTTAAAATAACTACAAAATTACCTGTAAAATAAATCTTAACCTATGTTACAAATACACCTAACACTACACTATCAATAAATTAATTCAATAAACTACAATTATCTAAACTAAAATACAATTAAATAAACTAAACTATATTACAAAAACAAACACTAAATTACAAAAAAATAAAAAAATATTACAAGAAGTTTAATCTAATTACATCTAATCTAAGCCCCCTAATAAAATAAGTCTAACCCCCAAGTGGTCCTTACCTGTCCTGAAGACCGGCAGAGAAGGTCCTGTTCCAGGCGGTGAAGTCTTCTTCCAAGCGGCGACCTCTTCTTCTTCTTCCAGGAACCAGCCGGCACGGAGCGGAGGAGTTGAAGATCGATGACCGCGGAACTGAAGACCGGCGATGCTGGAACTGAAGACCGCGGAGCCATGGAGTGTGGAGGATCCTCTTCATACGATCTCCGCCGTACGATGAATAGGAATTCAATGTACGCGATTAAAAATGGCGTCCCTTGAATTCCTATTGGATGATTTGAGCCTTCAAATTCAAATCAGCCAATCGGATGAGAGCTACTGTAATTCTATTGGCTGATTTGAATAGCCAATAGAATAAGAGCTACTGACATTCTATTGGCTATTCAAATCAGCCAATAGAATTACAGTAGCTCTCATCCGATTGGCTGATTTGAATTTGAAGGCTCAAATCAGCCAATAGGAAGTCAAGGGACGCCATTTTTAATCACGTACCTTGAATTCCTATTCAGTGTACGGCGGAGATAGTATGAAGAGGATCCTCCACGCTCCATGGCTCCGCGGTCTTCAGTTCCAGCGTTGCCGGTCTTCAGTTCCAGAGTCGACGGTCTTCAGCTCCACGGTCATCGGTCTTCAACTCCTCCGCTCTGCGCCGGCTGGTTCCTGGAAGAAGAAGAGGTCGCCGGTTGGAAGAAGACTTCACCGCCTGGAACAGGACCTTCTCTGCCGGTCTTCAGGACAGGTAAGGACCACTTGGGCGTTAGACTTAGGTTTTTTTAAGGGGGGATCGGGTGGGTTTTAGAGTAGGGGTGTGTGGGTGGTGGGTTATAATGTGGGGGGGGGATTGTTCTTTTTTTTACAGGTAAAAGAGCTGATTACTTTGGGGCAATGCCCCGCAAAAGGCCCTTTTAAGGGCTGGTAATAGAGCTGATTACTTTGGGGCAATGCCCCGCAAAAGGCCCTTTTAAGGGCTATTTGTAATTTAGTTTAGGGTAGGGAAATTTTATTATTTTGGGGGGCTTTTTTATTTTATTAGGGGGCTTAGATTAGGTGTAATTAGATTAAACTTCTTGTAATATTTTTTTATTTTTTGTAATTTAGTGTTTGGTTTTCTTGTAATATAGTTTAGTTTATTTAATTGTATTTTAGTTTAGATAATTGTAGTTTATTTAATTAATTTATTGATAGTGTAGTGTTAGTTGTATTTGTAACTTAGGTTAGGATTTATTTTATATGTAATTTTGTAATTATTATTATTTTTATTTATTTTTTTATTTAATTTTTTTATTGAGGACATGAAGTTAATAACATACATCATACATGAAGTAAGCATTGTAAAGATATTCACATCATATCTGAGAGAGATGGGTAAGGTCCTCATTTTACATCCCCTTATAACCATATGTTAGGTCACTCTTGGACCAAAGTTGATAGTCTTGTTAAAGTCCAGGGGTTATTGTAAAGCAAAACAGTGAGTAAACATAAAAAACAAGAAACTAAAGAAAAATACAAAAAACAAAGGTCACTCCCAGGCCGCACACCCAGCATAAATATAATTCTCCTGTATAACGCTTTAGCAAAACATTCAAACAATCAGACTGCAAGGAAGAGAGACCTAGCCATATATGTGGATGCTAGATGTATAAGCATATGTTAGTTTCAAGTGAACTTTAGAGTGATGTGATTTATAATAAATATAGTGTTGTGTGAGTTACTAAAATAATATCTTTTTCGTTTTGTTTTGGGGGTAGTGAAAATTAGCTGTCTGCCAGCGTGGGCAAGATATATAATCAAATGCTATGGGCATAGATTGACCTCATTAGGGTTATGACAGCAGTGCGTAAGGTAGAGGGGAATAGGATTATGCGCAATAACCATATTACCTTGTATATTGTGATTAGTAGGTACTGCCCACGGCCCCGGCCGCTGGCCATGAGGCAGGTCTCCTACCTTGTTGAGAAGGTACAAGCTACATATATCCCCCGTCTGTACTGTTGAGCCTACCTCTGTGGGTTATCATGAAGAGCTGTAAATTAAACTGTATGAATAACAATATGCTGCTAAGAATACATCTGTAATCTAATTTGATAATCAGGAATATCAAGCTTCTGAATAGGCATAACAAAACATGCAATATTAGAGCATCTATAGAATGCTTCATTTATAAGGATGAAAACAACATTTGGAATTTAGATAACCAGAGCAAACAGAGAATACATATATGGCATCAAACATTCTTTAAATTAACCCCCACTGTCCACATCTCTTCCAATGACGTGTAATGGGAGACAAAATGAAGGTATAAAAGTTTTCAGAGCGGTGGGATTTTTGTGGTGTGGTTCTTTAGGCATATGCTGAGATTTTAATAGAGCATACGCCTCACCTATGATAGTCTCATGGGGTTTCAGTGTGGATGCGTTATAAACACAGCTAGGCAGTTCCCATTGCGCCAAATGTTCAACATTAACGTTGTAATCGTCCATTTGCCCACACATAGATATGAGAGCCCAGTCTTTAAAGCTATTTGAAAAGGTAGGTCTCTCAATTATGTCTGTTGCGTTAAGCCAAATCGTTGCCCCTTTATCAAGCGAGTCTGGCTTCTGTGTCATACCTTTCTTGGCTGCTAGCAGATTACATGCGATGTCCTTCCATTTGTCTCCGTGTTTGGCTTCAGTGCTCTTTGTATTATTTGGATAGTCTGGAACTTTTAAGAGGTGCCGGGAGCTTTTATGAATTGCGTGGGGGGGGCTGCATGCAAATGCCGGGGCTACAAGCCAATGGCGGCCCGTTAGCTGGAATATGCCCTTTTTCCTCCATGGTTGCTGCATAGACCGACATAGGCCTAACAGCCGGATTACCTCCCTTCTCCTTCAGCTGCGACGTGGTTTAATGGCCGTGGGTCAGTAAGGTTGTCTGTTGCTTTCTCCGTGATGTCAAACTCAGGCCTCTGTATTGCTAGTATCGGGTCCGGTATTATGGAGCATAGCGTTTGTTCTAATTCATTAGCGTAAGGACTCTCAGGCTCCGGGTTGTTATTGATGTATTCTGTTACTGTGTGCGCAACAATCTCTGGATCTCCATCGGTAGTTGCGGTTGTAGGGAGATTCTCACATAGCTGCCTCAGGTAGGATTCAGACGGGGCTTTGTCTAGCAGGTTTTGCAAGAGGCGCTCTAGCTTGAAATAATGCGCATCCAAGCGCTGAAGCATGGCCTCGTCCTGCCCGGTGGCCAGTAGTAACGACATAGTGCAACAGTCAGATGTTCTCCCAAGAGATGCGTTGGGTAGGTATTAATTTGGACTGCACAGCCCGGGAGCGACAAGAAACCCGGAAACCGGGGGGGGTCGTCGCCTAGTAGTGAGCCGCCGCTCTAGGCCCCAGTCGTCCGTTCCTCAGCTCCACGATCATACACACAGCAAATATGTCTTGAACCAAACCCTAACAGGGTCAGGCTTTGGTAGAAAGGTGAAGTTCTGTATTGGTGCTGTTTTTTAAGCCTAATAATCGGCGGATTATAGAGGAATCCTCAGGAGCTCTAGGGAAAGCGTCCTTCTCAGAACGCAGCTTGGACACGCCCCCAATTTTGTAATTATTTTAACTAGGTAGCTATTAAATAGTTATTAACTATTTAATAGCTATTGTACCTAGTTAAAATAAATACAAAGTTACCTGTAAAATAAATATAAACCCTAAAATAGCTACAATGTAATTATTAATTATATTGTAGCTATTTTAGGGTTTATTTTATAGGTATGTATTTAGTTTTAAATAGGAATAATTTAGTTAATTATATTAATATTATTATTTAGATTTATTTAAATAATAATTAAGTTAGGGGGTGTTAGGGTTAGACTTAGGTTTAGGGAGTAATATATTTTATATAGGTGGTGGCGGTGTAGGGGGGTCAGATTAGGGGTTATTATATTTAATATAGGTGGCAGCGGTGTAGGGGGTCAGCTTAGGGGTTAATATATTTAATATAGGTGGCGGCGGTGTAGGGGGGTCAGCTTAGGGGTTAATATATTTAATATAGGTGGCGGCGGTGTAGGGGGGTCAGCTTAGGGGTTAATATATTTAATATAGGTGGCGGCAGTGTAGGGGGGTCAGCTTAGGGGTTAATATATTTATTATAGGTGGCGATGGTGTAGGGGGGTCAGCTTAGGGGTTAATATATTTAATATAGGTGGTGGCGGTGTAGGGGGATTAGTTTTGGGGTTAATATATTTAATATAGGTGGTGGCGGTGTAGGGGGATCAGCTTAGGGGTTAATATATTTAATATAGGTGGTGGCGGTGTAGGGGGATCAGCTTAGGGGTTAATATATTTAATATAGGTGGCAGCGGCATAGGGGGGTCAGATTAGGGGGTAATATATTTAATATAGGTGGCGGCGGTGTAGGGGGGTCAGATTAGGGGGTAATACATTTAATATAGGTGGCGGCGGTGTAGGGGGGACAGATTAGGGGGTAATACATATAATATAGGTGGCGGCGGGGTCTGGGAGCGGCAGTTTAGGGGTTAATACATTTATTGTTAGGAGTGAGAGGGGGGATTGCGGATAGAGGGGTATACGTGTCGGGCTACTTTTGGGAGGCGTGTTAGACAGTTACGGGATATTTTATACTTTAGTTAGTTTTTGTAGGCGCAGGCAGTTTCGAAAGTGCCGTAAGTCACTGGCGACTCCAGAAATTTGTACTTACGCTTATTTCTGGACATCGCTAGTTTGTCCGACTTACGGCACTTTAGCAACTGCCGGCAGGGTATATTGGATACCCCGATGTGCGAGGTGAAACTACGGGCGGTGTGGGTTCCCTCGCGCGCGCCGAAAAGTACGCCGTATATCGGATTGCGCCCTTAATATCTGTATAAAAGGTTTGAGGGAGGGGGCTGTGTGTGAGGCAAACCTAACCTCTCATATATCTGTATATAAGGTGCTGTGCCTATAAGACAGAGGGAACCTCTCTATAATAATATATATCTTCATATAAGGTGCTGAATTGTGAGCAATTCATGCCTAGTGAGATATTGTTCACTAGTTGATAAGAACAACTCTCACAGATCTGTTGGTAAATTTATGTGAGCCATGAAAAATTATATTTTTTTTATTTAAAAAATTAAACTGCATTGCATTTCACTATCCTCTTCTAGATTTAATTAAAGGGACATGAAACCCATTTTTTTCATTTATGATTCAGATAGAGCATGCAATTTTAAACAACTTTCTGATTTACTTATATTATCTAATTTGGTTTGTTCTCTTGTATCCTTTGTTGAAAAGGATACCTAGGTAGACTAAGGGGCTGCTGATTGGTAGATTGCATGTATGCTGTTACTGGTTCACACAATGCTTTAAAGGGATATGAACCCCCCAAAAAAATATTTTTATGACTTAGAGCAAATAATTTTAAAAAAGATTTCCAATTCACTTCTATTATCAAATTAGCTGCTTTTCCCCCGTGATATTCTGTGTTGAAGAGATATCTAGGTTGGTGTCTGGTGCGTTACATGGCAGGAAATAGTGCTGCCATCTAGTGCTCTTTTAAACATGGATAATATTATTGTAAAACTGCTGCCCTCTAGTGCTCTTTTTAACATGGATAATATTCTTGTAAAACTGCTGCCCTCTAGTGCTCTTTTTAACATGGATAATATTCTTGTAAAACTGCTGCCCTCTAGTGCTCTTTTTAACATGGATAATATTCTTGTAAAACTGCTGCCCTCTAGTGCTCTTTTTAACATGGATAATATTCTTGTAAAACTGCTGCCCTCTAGTGCTCTTTTTAACATGGATAGTATTCTTGTAAAACTGCTGCCCTCTAGTGCTCTTTTTAACATGGATAGTATTCTTGTAAAACTGCTGCCCTCTAGTGCTCTTTTTAACATGGATAATATTCTTGTAAAACTGCTGCCCTCTAGTGCTCTTTTTAACATGGATACTATTCTTGTAAAACTGCTGCCCTCTAGTGCTCTTTTCTTCTGTTATGTGTGATCAGTCCACGGGTCATCATTACTTCTGGGATATTATCTGCTCCCCTACAGGAAGTGCAAGAGGATTCACCCAGCAGAGTTGCTATATAGCTCCTCCCCTCTACGTCACCTCCAGTCATTCTCTTGCACCCAAAGACTAGATAGGAGGTGTGAGAGGACTATGGTGATTATACTTAGTTTTTAGAACTTCAATCAAAAGTTTGTTATTTTACAATAGCACCGGAGCGTGTTATTACCTCTCTGGCAGAGTTTGAAGAAGAATCTACCAGAGTTTTTCTTATGATTTTAACCGGAGTAGTTAAGATCATATTGCTGTTTCTCGGCCATCTGAGGGAGGTAAAAGCTTCAGATCAGGGGACAGCGGGCAGTTGAATCTGCATTGAGGTATGTCGCAGTTGTTATTTTCTGAATGGAATTGATGAAAAAATCCTGCCATACCGTTATAATGAACATGTATGTATACTCTACACTTTAGTATTCTGGGGATGGTATTTCACCGGAATTACTCTGTAAAAGTACATTAAACCTTTTATTAGGTATTTTTCATGTTAAACGTTTTTGCTGGAATGTAGAATCGTTTGCATTAATGAGGTACTGAGTGAATAAGTATTTGGGCATTATTTTCCACTTGGCAGTTTGCTTGTGTTAATTATGACAGTTTCGTTTCTCTCTCACTGCTGTGTGTGAGAGGGAGGGGCCGTTTTTGGCGCTCTTTGCTACGCATCAAAAATTTCCAGTCAGTTTTTCTGCATGATCCGGTTCATCTCTAACAGAACTCAGGGGTCTTCAAACTTCTTTGAAGGGAGGTAGATTCTCTCAGCAGAGCTGTGAGACTTATATAGTGACTGTGATTTAAAACGTTGTTTAAAATTTAATTAGTGTTATTTTACTAATGGGAACAAACCTTTGCTAAAAAGTTGTGTTGTTTGTTAAGAGTGATGCTATAACTGTTTTTCAGTTCATTATTTCAACTGTCATTTAATCGTTTAGTGCTTCTTGAGGCACAGTACGTTTTTATTAACTAAAATTGTAACCGAGTTGCATGTTTATTGCTAGTGTGTTAAACATGTCTGATTCAGAGGAAGATACCTGTGTCATTTGTTCCAATGCCAAGGTGGAGCCCAATAGAAATTTATGTACTAACTGTATTGATGCTACCTTAAATAAAAGCCAATCTGTACAAATTGAACAAATTTCACCAAACAGCGAGGGGAGAGTTATGCCGACTAACTCGCCTCACGTGTCAGTACCTGCATCTCCCGCCCGGGAGGTGCTTGATATTATGGCGCCTAGTACATCTGGGCAGCCATTACAGATAACATTACAAGATATGGCTACTGTTATGACTGAAGTTTTGGCTAAATTACCAGAACTAAGAGGCAAGCGTGATCACTCTGGGGTGAGAACAGAGTGCGCTGATAATTCTAGGGCCATGTCTGATACTGCGTCACAGCTTGCAGAGCATGAGGACGGAGAGCTTCATTCTGTAGGTGACGGTTCTGATCCAAACAGATTGGATTCAGATATTTCAAATTTTAAATTTAAATTGGAAAACCTCCGTGTATTACTAGGGGAGGTCTTAGCAGCTCTCAACGATTGTAACGCTGTTGCAATACCAGAGAAAATGTGTAGGTTGGATAAATACTTTGCGGTACCGGCGAGTACTGACGTTTTTCCTATACCTAAGAGATTAACTGAAATTGTTACTAAGGAGTGGGATAGACCCGGTGTGCCGTTCTCACCCCCTCCAATATTTAGAAAGATGTTTCCAATAGACGCCACCACACGGGACTTATGGCAAACGGTCCCTAAGGTGGAGGGAGCAGTTTCTACTTTAGCTAAGCGTACCACTATCCCGGTGGAGGATAGCTGTGCTTTTTCAGATCCTATGGATAAAAAATTAGAGGGTTACCTTAAGAAAATGTTTATTCAACAAGGTTTTATATTACAACCCCTTGCATGCATCGCGCCGATCACGGCTGCGGCAGCATTTTGGATTGAGTCTCTGGAAGAGAACCTTAGTTCAGCTACGCTGGACGACATTACGGACAGGCTTAGAGTCCTTAAACTAGCTAATTCATTCATTTCGGAGGCCGTAGTACATTTAACCAAACTTACGGCTAAGATTTCAGGATTCGCCATTCAGGCACGCAGAGCGCTGTGGCTAAAATCCTGGTCGGCTGATGTAACTTCTAAGTCCAAATTACTTAGTATACCTTTCAAGGGGCAAACTTTATTTGGGCCCGGTTTGAAAGAAATTATTGCTGACATTACAGGAGGTAAGGGCCACGCTCTACCTCAAGACAAAGCCAAAGCTAAGGCTAGACAGTCTAATTTTCGTCCCTTTCGGAATTTCAAAGCAGGAGCAGCGCCAACTTCCACTGCACCAAAACAGGGAGGAGCTGTTGCTCGTTTCAGACAAGGCTGGAAGCCTAATCAGTCCTGGAACAAGGGCAAGCAGGCCAGTAAACCTGCTGCTGTCCCAAAGACAGCATGAACCGAGGGCCCCCGATCCGGGACCGGATCTAGTGGGGGGCAGACTCTCTCTCTTCGCCCAGGCTTGGGCAAGAGATGTCCAGGATCCCTGGGCGCTAGAGATCATATCTCAGGGATACCTTCTAGACTTCAAATCCTCTCCCCCAAGAGGGAGATTTCATCTGTCAAGG
Organism: Bombina bombina; assembly: GCF_027579735.1. Classification (NCBI taxonomy): domain Eukaryota; kingdom Metazoa; phylum Chordata; class Amphibia; order Anura; family Bombinatoridae; genus Bombina; species Bombina bombina. Next base: position 475,063,584 of record NC_069505.1, on the reverse strand, counting down.
TTGTCAACAAACCAAATAAAGAAAGACGCGTTTCTACGCTGTGTACAAGATCTATTATTAATGGGAGTGATCCATCCGGTTCCGCGGTCGGAACAAGGACAAGGGTTTTACTCAAACCTGTTTGTGGTTCCCAAAAAAGAGGGAACTTTCAGGCCAATCTTGGATTTAAAGATCCTAAACAAATTCCTAAGAGTTCCATCGTTCAAAATGGAAACTATTCGGACAATCTTACCCATGATCCAAGAGGGTCAGTACATGACCACAGTGGATTTAAAGGATGCTTACCTTCACATACCGATTCACAAAGATCATTACCGGTATCTAAGGTTTGCCTTCTTAAACAGGCATTACCAGTTTGTAGCCCTTCCATTCGGATTGGCTACGGCTCCAAGAATCTTTACAAAGGTTCTGGGTGCCCTTCTGGCGGTACTAAGACCGCGAGGAATTTCGGTAGCTCCGTACCCAGACGACATTCTGATACAAGCTTCAAGCTTTCAAACTGCCAAGTCTCATACAGAGTTAGTTCTGGCATTTCTAAGGTCGCACGGATGGAAAGTGAACGAAAAGAAGAGTTCTCTCTTTCCTCTCACAAGAGTTCCATTCTTGGGGACTCTTATAGATTCTGTAGAAATGAAGATTTATCTGACAGAAGACAGATTAACAAAGCTTCTAAATGCATGCCGTGTCCTTCATTCCATTCAACTCCCGTCAGTAGCTCAATGCATGGAGGTGATCGGCTTAATGGTAGCAGCAATGGACATAGTTCCCTTTGCACGCCTACATCTCAGACCGCTGCAATTGTGCATGCTGAGTCAGTGGAATGGGGATTACTCAGATTTGTCCCCCACTCTGAATCTGGATCAAGAGACCAGAAACTCTCTTCTATGGTGGCTTTCTCGGCCACATCTGTCCAGGGGGATACCGTTCAGCAGGCCGGACTGGACAATTGTAACAACAGACGCCAGCCTTCTAGGTTGGGGCGCTGTCTGGAATTCTCTGAAGGCTCAGGGACAATGGAGTCAGGAGGAAAGTCTCCTGCCAATAAACATTCTGGAATTGAGAGCAGTTCTCAATGCCCTTCTAGCTTGGCCCCAGTTAAAGACTCGGGGGTTCATCAGGTTTCAGTCGGACAACATCACGACTGTAGCTTACATCAACCATCAAGGAGGGACAAGAAGCTCCCTAGCAATGATAGAAGTATCAAAGATAATTCGCTGGGCAGAGTCTCACTCTTGCCATCTGTCAGCAATCCACATCCCGGGAGTGGAGAACTGGGAGGCGGATTTCTTGAGTCGCCAGACTCTTCATCCGGGGGAGTGGGAACTTCATCCGGAGGTCTTTGCCCAAATACTTCAACGTTGGGGCAAACCAGAGATAGATCTCATGGCGTCTCGCCAGAACGCCAAACTTCCTCGCTACGGATCCAGATCCAGGGATCCGGGAGCGGTTCTGATAGATGCTTTGACAGCACCTTGGAACTTCAGGATGGCTTATGTGTTTCCACCCTTCCCGCTGCTTCCTCGATTGATTGCCAAAATCAAACAGGAGAAAGCATCAGTGATTCTAATAGCGCCTGCATGGCCGCGCAGGACTTGGTATGCAGATCTAGTGGACATGTCATCCTGTCCGCCTTGGTCTCTACCTCTAAGACAGGACCTTCTGATTCAGGGTCCATTCAAACATCAAAGTCTAACTTCTCTGAAGCTGACTGCTTGGAAATTGAACGCTTGATTTTATCAAAACGTGGTTTTTCTGAGTCGGTTATTGATACCCTGATACAGGCTAGGAAGCCTGTTACCAGAAAGATTTACCATAAAATATGGCGTAAATACCTATACTGGTGTGAATCCAAAGATTACTCCTGGAGTAAGGTTAGGATTCCTAGGATATTGTCTTTTCTACAAGAAGGTTTAGAAAAGGGTTTATCGGCTAGCTCATTAAAGGGACAGATTTCAGCTCTGTCCATCTTGTTTCACAGGCGTCTGTCAGAAAATTCAGACATCCAAGCCTTTTGTCAGGCTTTAACTAGGATCAAGCCTGTGTTTAAAACTGTTGCTCCGCCATGGAGTTTAAACTTAGTTCTTAACGTTTTACAGGGTGTTCCGTTTGAACCCCTTCATTCCATTGATATAAAATTGTTATCTTGGAAAGTTCTATTTTTAATGGCTATTTCCTCGGCTCGAAGAGTCTCTGAGTTATCAGCCCTACATTGTGATTCTCCTTATCTGATCTTTCACTCAGACAAGGTAGTTCTGCGTACTAAACCTGGGTTCTTACCTAAGGTAGTCACTAACAGGAATATCAATCAAGAGATTGTTGTTCCATCCTTGTGTCCAAATCCTTCTTCAAAGAAGGAACGTCTTCTACACAATCTGGATGTAGTTCGTGCCCTCAAGTTCTACTTGCAGGCAACTAAAGATTTTCGCCAAACTTCTTCCCTGTTTGTCGTTTATTCTGGACAGAGGAGAGGTCAAAAAGCTTCTGCTACCTCTCTCTCTTTTTGGCTTCGTAGCTTAATACGTTTAGCCTATGAGACTGCTGGACAGCAGCCTCCTGAAAGAATTACAGCTCATTCCACTAGAGCTGTGGCTTCCACTTGGGCCTTTAAGAATGAGGCCTCTGTTGAACAGATTTGCAAGGCTGCAACTTGGTCTTCGCTTCATACTTTTTCCAAATTTTACAAATTTGACACTTTTGCTTCTTCGGAGGCTATTTTTGGGAGAAAGGTTCTTCAGGCAGTGGTTCCTTCTGTATAATGAGCCTGCCTATCCCTCCCGTCATCCGTGTACTTTTGCTTTGGTATTGGTATCCCAGAAGTAATGATGACCCGTGGACTGATCACACATAACAGAAGAAAACATAATTTATGCTTACCTGATAAATTCCTTTCTTCTGTTGTGTGATCAGTCCACGGCCCGCCCTGTTTTTAAGGCAGGTGCATATTTTTTAAATTATAATTCAGTCACCACTACACCCTTGGTTTCTCCTTTCTCGTTGGTCTTTGGTCGAATGACTGGAGGTGACGTAGAGGGGAGGAGCTATATAGCAACTCTGCTGGGTGAATCCTCTTGCACTTCCTGTAGGGGAGCAGATAATATCCCAGAAGTAATGATGACCCGTGGACTGATCACACAACAGAAGAAAGGAATTTATCAGGTAAGCATAAATTATGTTTTTAACATGGATAGTATTCTTGTAAAACTGCTGCCCTCTAGTGCTCTTTTTAACATGGATAGTATTCTTGTAAAACTGCTGCCCTCTAGTGCTCTTTTTAACATGGATAATATTCTTGTAAAACTGCTGCCCTCTAGTGCTCTTTTTAACATGGATAATATTCTTGTAAAACTGCTGCCCTCTAGTGCTCTTTTTAACATGGATAATATTCTTGTAAAACTGCTGCCCTCTAGTGCTCTTTTTAACATGGATAATATTCTTGTAAAACTGCTGCCCTCTAGTGCTCTTTTTAACATGGATAATATTCTTGTAAAACTGCTGCCCTCTAGTGCTCTTTTTAACATGGATAATATTCTTGTAAAACTGCTGTCCTCTAGTGCTCTTTTTAACATGGATAATATTCTTATAAAACTGCTGCCCTCTAGTGCTCTTTTTAACATGGATAATATTCTTGTAAAACTGCTGCCCTCTAGTGCTCTTTTTAACATGGATAATATTCTTGTAAAACTGCGGCCATATAGTGCTACAGACATGTGACACTCATGAGCTTACATCCCTGCTTTCAACAAAAGATAAGGAAGAAAATGTGGTAATCGAATTAAATTAGAAAGTTGTTTAAAATTGCTTGTTCTGTCTGAATCTTGAAAGAGAGAACCTGGGTTTCACAAACCTTTAACTGACTCCCAGTAGTGCATTGCTGATTCTTCAACAAAGGATACCAAGAGAATTAAGCAAATTAGATATTAGAAGTAAATTGAAATGTGTAAAAATGTATCCTCTATCTGACTCATGAAAGAAAAAGTTTGTATTTCATGTCCCTTTTAAAAAATTTTTTTTTACATTTATAGAGCATCTATGTGCAGCCACCAATCATCAGCTACTGAGCATATTTAGATATGCTTTTCAACAAAGGGTATAAAGAGAATGAAGCAAATTAGATAACAGAAGTAAATTGGAAAGTTGTTTAAAATTGTATAATCTGTCCGGTTCATGAAAGAAAACAAAAATGGGTTTCATGTCCCTTTAAGATTGCATAAGAAATCTCTTCTGCATCCCCACCCCCTGCTGTATCAACCAATAACTTAGGAGCAGGCGTTGTCAGTCAGCCCAGTCGGATCAGTTCGGTAATTTAAAGGAACATTACACCCACATTTTTTCTTTCATGATTCAGATATAGAATACAAGTTTATTCAACATTCCAATTTACTTCTATTATCTATTTTGTTTCATTCTTTAGATATCTTTTGTTGAAGGAATAGTGAGCCAATCACACAAGGCTTCTAGGTGCAGCCACCAATCAGCAGATACTGAGCCTATCTAGATATGCTTTCCATTATTATTATTATCAGGTATTTGTAGAGCGCCAACAGATTCCGCCAAAGGATATCAAGATAATGAAGCAAATTTGCCAATAGAAGTAAATTAGAAAGTTGTTTATAATTGCATGCTCTATCGGAATCATGAAAGAAACAATTTGGGTTTCATGTCCTTTTAACTACACCAACTCTACGATGTTAGAGAAGTTAGGAAGCAGCAGCCTTATTTCCAGGCTCACATGAGCAAGACTGTACCGTAAGCTTCACAAATGGAGCACATAGTATCTTGTCAGGGGACAGAGGTGATCTACCAGTATACTGAGAATCCCAACAGGATTTAAAGGGACAGTCTAGTCAAAACTGTTATTGTTTAAAATAATAGATAACACATTTACTACCCAGTCCCCAGCTTTGCACAACCAACATTGTTATATTAATATACTTTATAACATTTAAACATCTAACTTTATACCTGTTTCTACGCCACTACTACAGCCTCTTATCACATGCGTTTTTATTTGCTTTTCACAAGACACTGCTAATCCATGTGTGCCATATAGATAACGTTGTGCTCACTCCTGTGGAGTTGTGGCTGACACAGCACTAATTGGCTAAAATGCAAGTCAATAGATAATAAATAAAAAGTCATGTGATCAGGGGGCTGTCAGAAGATGCTTAGATACAAAGTATATTAATATAACTGTTGGTTAATCAAAACTGGGGAATGGGTAATTATCTATTTTTTGCAAACAATCATTTATTTTGGATTAGACTGTCCCTTTAAACTTTCATGATTCAGATAGGGCAACAATTTTATGCAACTTTCCAATTTACTTAAAGGGGCAGTCTACTCCAGAATTGTTATTGTGTAAAGATAGTTAATCCCTTTATTACACATTCCCCTGTTTTGCATAACCAACACAGTTATATTCATATACTTTTTACCTCTGTGATTAACTTGTATCTAAGCCTCTGCAGACTGTCCCCTTATCTCAGTGCTTTTGACAGACTTGCATTCTAGCCAATCAGTGCTGACTCCTAGGCAACTCCATGTGAGTGAGCACAGTGCTGTTTATATGGCACACATGAACTAACGCACTCTAGCTGTGAAAAACTGCTAAATGCATTGAAGTTAGGGGCGGCTTTTAAGGGATTAGCAAATAGCATATGAGCCTACCTAGGTTTAGCTTTCAACAAATAATACCAAGAAAACAAAGCACATTTCATTATAAAAGTGAATTGGAAAGTTGTTTAAAATTGCATTCTCTTTCTGAATCATGAAAGTTTAATTTTGCCTAGACTGTCCCTTTAATTCATCAAAATTGCTTTGTTCTCTTGGTATTCTTTGTTGAAAGCTACACCTAGGTTGGGTCATAAACTGATTTCTAAGCCTTTGAAGGCTGCCTCTTATCTCAGTGCATTTTGACAGTTTGTCACAGTTAGACACCGCTAGTTCATATGTGCCATGTATAACATTGTGCTCACTCCTATGGATTTATTTATGAGTCAGCGCTGATGAGCTAAAATGCAAGGCTGTCAAAAGAACTGAGATAAGGGGCAGTCTGCAGAGGCTTAAATACAAGGTAATCACAGAGGTAAAAAGTATATTAATATAACTGTGCTGGTTGTGAAAAACTGGGGAATGGGTAATAAAGGGATTATCTATCTTTTAAAACAATAACAATTCTGAATTAGACTGTCCCTTTACACATTTTTTGCAGTTTTGCTGTATATTTACCACTATACTTTGAAACTAAATCATAGTAAGTAAAAGCTGTCACGGATACCGGACTGCAATGGTTAAACACCTACCCCCCTACAACTTCACCCCTGTTGTTTCTCAGTGGTTTTGGGCTCCTCAGAGCAACCACAATGCTAAACTTGTTAAGAGAAGAGCTGATATATGACCAGGAAAACTGGTATATATGACCTGGAACTCCCAGTCGGCCGCCTAACAACAGACACCTGCCTAATCCCTCTCAGACTGGTTTTTAGACTGTGGCATTTGGGGACCGAGAGCTTTAAAATGACACCCTGGATGTGCCACCGCTCCCCCGGGATCACCCCGAAAACTGCCACCCCTGTGTCCTGGGATTCTGTGGGACTGTGGCTGCTATGGAGGTGTTGGTCTGTCTGGAGGGGCGGGAATGGCGGGAAAATTGTTAGATTGTCCAGTATCTTATCAAGATGAGCTTTGTGTATAAAAGGAGTGTGTGTTTTCAATAAAATCAGTTTCTGTCTCACCTGAATGCTAGTAAGTCTAGTTATTTGGGTGGGCTCCTACTAAAATCACTTTCCTGGGCTACATAGCAGCCTGTTCCAGGCGGAGGAAGGACCCTCTGGCAGAGATACCTTGTCTGGGTAGCCCGAGTCTGCCATAGGGTGGGACTCTGAATGCTGATGCTGTCGGGCATCATTGGTGGCTATGGGCTGTGGTCACTTGCCAGCTACATAGCTGCAGTCGGCAGGGAGGAAGCAGGACCCGTTTGGCGGAGCTACCCAGTCGGGGTATCCGTCACATTGGCTGGCAGCGGTGGGATCTTCTTCTTCCACATGATTCCTGCTGACAGGGGAGAAGGGCCACAGTAGCCGGTAACTATCCTGCTGACAGAGGAGAAGGGCCACAGTAGCCAGTAACTATGGAAGTCGAATTTCTATGGAGAGTACAGGAGGCGCTGGCCCAGTTGGACGGTCCTATTTACCAACAGGACGTGCTGGAACAGAGGGACCTGATCCACCGGGACCTCTGGTGGGAGGCTTTTCAACAGGAGCGGGAAAATGGAAAGGTCCTCCCCATGAATGACACGAGGTTCCGGGTTCAGTGGACCGTGAGAGCGCCTTTCCTGGGAAAACAGCCAAAGAAGGAATGGCATTCTGTTCTACATAGACTGGTCCAGCAAGAGATATGGGTGGAGGACGGCTATCAAGCCCTCCAATGGCTCGCTATGCAAGCGCAGCCATGGCTGTAGGATGGCTCCCCCACAGAGGGCTTTGGCTTCGGCGGCCCTGGATTGCTGTTTACAAAAAGGACAGATGACCCACAGTTTGGGAGCGAGACGGACCAGGGTCTGGAGGATATCTCTGGGCTCCAAGAGGAACTGCTGGATCTCTTGGAGGAATCCTGGCTACTAGATGATCTGGATTTTATAATTGACCAGGAAGAGGCACTGGTCAAGGAATACAGGAGGCTGCTAGATCTCGTTAAGCAGCGTGCCATGGGTATACAGATCTGGGGTGCAGCCCTCTGGGATTCATGGAGCTCGACCGTGGAGGAGTGCAACAAAGAAAAATTGAACCAGGGCTGCTGGATCCCGATCAGCAGTCTGGCTCCGAGCTTATGGTTTTGGACCAGGGGGCCACCCTAGCAGAAGCGCTGGCAACAGGGCAGAGAGCCGCCGGCCTCTGCCCAGCCCCTGCAGCAGCTCTGGTAAACCAGGGAGAGGAGGTAGTCGTCCTCCCTCTTCTTACACAGAACCACTTGCAGGGATAAACGGATGTTGATAACTCTCACCAGCGGCAGAACCCCTTCCTGGGAGTGGCGACAGTAGGTCTCTCTCCCCAGCGGCAGAGTCAGGTGCAAAGAGAGGAGACAACCGGTCTCTCTCCCCATCGGCAGAGCCATCCTCAGGGAGAGGAGGTAGTCGTCCTCCCTCCCCTTACTAAGAACCCCTTCCTGGGAGAGGAGACAGTCAGTCTCTCCCCAACGGCAGAGCCATCCACTTGGAGCGGAGGTAGTCGTCCTCCATCCCCGTAAGCAGAACCCCTTGCAGGGAGAGACAGATGTTGATAACTCTCCACAGCAGCAGAACCCCTTCCCGTGAGAGGAGACAGTTGGTCTCTCTCCCCAGCGGCAGAGCCAGGAGCAGGGAGAGGAGACAGTCTGTCTCTATCCCTAGCGGCAGTTGGAACTCCTGGTCGGCTGCCTCACAACAGACACCCGCCCTAACCCCTCTCAGGCTGGCCGGGCTCCTGGAACTCACGGTCGGACACAGAACAGCAGGACACCAGCTAACTTTACCACTGTTCACTCCAGCAACCATGTGCCCCAGAGCTCTGCTCTTTTGGGAATTAGTAGCCCCTAGGGAGGACAATATGTGGGGAAATTACCGGAGGGGAGCTCCTTTGTGAACCGGGTTTTTTTTTTGACACCCCTACCCTCATAACTTCAACGGGCTGGTCTGACCGCAGACTGAGATGGAAGCATAACTGCACAGCTCCGTGCAGGATAACATACAAGGGGGATTTTAAACCTGCAAAAGATGACCAAACTGTCATAGGCAGGCAGGGACAGACCCCTAGGATAATCAGAAGGTGACACTGAGGCTTTTGGCGATCGATACTAGTAATAAACATGGGACACAGCAAAGAGGCCGTTCTGGGAGCAGCTAGAGGCAGCGCCATCTTGCCAGACCACGTGGAGTAGCGCTTCGGTAAAGAAAGCAGCAAGCCAGCGCAAATACACTACCAGTTCCACTGAGGTAATATGCAAAATCCTGGCTAGTCATATGTGAGGATAGAGGCGGCAGGGCTGTTTGAAAGCTACCGGGGGGGGGGGGAGAAAGGGGATTCCCCACACCATCCACATTAACAGACACGCTGTCACCCTACCCTAAAGACAGAACTACTAAGCAGAATAACGGATTGGAAATAAGTCCTTCTCCTGACATTAGACGTTCTCTTATTTGAAGAGGAGTCCAAATGGTGATTACTTTAACACTGTGATTGCTGCAAGGAGGAAAATATAACAGGCTGCAAGGGACCCAAATTGTATATGAGCAAATAGGGCTCACACTGGCTATAACAGAAGTTTAGAACACACTATAAATGCTGAGATCTGCTCTTAGGAACTCTGTTTAAAGATACAGATACACCAATTATAACTACACATCCACCACTTAACATTTTATACTATATAAGTGGACAGTTTTCCTCACTATTGAAGCAACTTCTTGGCCCATATACAATGGCGGCTAGGAAGATGAACAAACCATCTGCAGCGGGAAAATCGGCAGCAGACAGTTTATTTTTTAAATATTCCAAAGGGGAGAAAGTAATTGCACCCCAAGACGTAGAACAAGAGGAGGAGTCAGATGCAGAACAGGGGACACAGGTCAGCACTGACGATACCACACCGGTCACGAGAGCGGATATTCTGGCCCTAGTTTCAAAAAAGGACATAGACAAGAACTTTGAAAAAATGTGGCATAAGATGGATTCCTTTCAAACCACCATCACCAACAGTCTAGCGGAATTAAAGCATGAGATGCTTCACTTAGGCACCAGAGTGTCCGCTTTAGAAGACAATGAAAACAATGTGGAGGAGGTGGTGACCACATTAACACAGAAGTCACAAGATCATCAACAAGAACTAGATACTCTCCAGGATAAACTGGAGGATCTAGAGAACCGCTCACGCCGAAGCAACCTGAGAATCAAAGGAGTCCCGGAGAACATAACGCAGTCTGACCTGCAGAACTACCTAAAGCAATTATTTAGGGCAATCACAGGATGTACAGAAGAAGACTCTTTTCAAATAGAAAGGGCACACCGGGCCCTTAAGGCAAAACCGAAGGGAGACTACCCCCTCCCCCCCGTGATGTAATAGTTAAATTGCTCCGATTCCCGGAAAAAGAAGCAATTCTTCAAGAAAGAGTCCCACTTTCAAATACCAGGGTGTGGTAGTACAATTCTATCAAGATCTATGTGTACGTACTTTACAACGGAGAAGCTCACTCAGACCACTCACCTCATTGCTCAGGAAAAACCAAATAACTTACCGTTGGGGATTTCCTTTTGCATTATACATCCTTTATGAGGGGAAAACCCTGACAATAAAGGACAGACAAGACATCCCAGAAATATGCTCATATATTGGATTAGACACACCAGATCTACCAAAAGAACACAGTGACCCCGAAGAAGAACGACACCCCCGAAGTGAAGACAACAATAAAAGAGCAAAGTGGACCAAAGTAGCAAAGAAGAAACCAAAATGACGTCAGGAAGAAAAGGGGAATGAAGCCTTGCCTACTGCCGTATCTTCAGGCCTTTCGGAATGACAAGTAACAGATAAGTACTTAAAGTGATGTTTGGTTAATAATTGTACATACTTTAAAGACTGTTAAATGGTTACGGGACTCTGGAAAGACCATAAAAGTGATAAAGTAAGCTATGCTGTCATAAGACTGGACACTAAGAAAGGTCTTCAGGACTCACACCCTGAAAGAGTCAGGTTGAAATAACCTTTGTTATTATAGCTTAACCTATATAATATTACTATCCTGCATGTAGTATTTAATTGTTTTTTTTTTATTTTTCATCTTATTTCCTGTGTTAGTAAGATATATAAGGAAACCAAGAGTAATATGCAGGCGTTAAGCCTAATTAATTATTGTTATGAGTTCAAACTGTTCAAAATTTCTATGTGTTGTTCTTTCTATGTGGTCAACTGGGTTACCGATTTTTTTTTTTAGTGAAACTATGTCAGTCTAAGATAACGAGACATATATTATGGTTTAAGAGATTGAGAAATTTTACAATTGTATGCAATGTCTTCCACACTTACTATTCTCTCGCATAATGTGAGAGGCCTAAACACAAATGTCAAACGCAAAATAGCCCTTACTCAATATTTACGAGTGAAAGCCAAGATTATTTTCCTCCAGGAAACTCATTTCACACAAACTTTAACCCCAAATTTCTGGCATAAGTCCTTTCCCACACACTTTCACTCCACCACTGATCAAAAAAAAAGAGGGGTTACTATTCTCATTCACTCCTCCCTAGGTTTTGTAAAAGAAGAAGTTATAACTGACCCAGAGGGTAGATTTCGTATAGTTCGGGGAAGAATACACAACACGAAGGTTACACTCTGCAATATTTATGCCCCGAATGAGCAACAACACTCCTTTTTTAAAACGATCTCTCACCACCTCACTCAATGGTCCCAATCCAGACAATCATAGCTGGGGACTTTAATATTTCTTTACCATCACATAAAAGTAACACTGGGCAAACATTTACAAAGAAACAACAGAGACAAAGCTCGATTGCCAAATCAGTGAAGGAATCATTAGATTTACACAACTTAGTTGACACTTGGGAGATACTCTACGGTCAAACGTCAGACCACACTTTCTACTCACATGCACACAAGACGTACACTAGACTGGATTATGTGATGATTAGCCAGATCATGTTCCCTAACCTCATAAGCGCGTTCATACACCCATGTGTATGGTCGGATCACTCGGTGGTGCAGGTAGACCTGACAGGCATACTTAACTTCTACAGACAGAGATCGTGGACATATGACCCAAACACACTTAATAACGAACATACACTTAACCAAACTATTAAATTAATGGGGGAATATTGGCAACTTAATGAGCATTCCACCAACAATCCGCTGTCCTCTTGGGCTGCGCACAAACCTTATGTAAGAGGGATTCTCATACAGGAAAAATCAAAGCTCATTAGAACCTCTCACAGAAATATAGATCAGTTACAAGCAGAAATACACACATTGGAGGCTATGCATAAACAAAATCTGTCAGGAACCACTTTCAAACAACTTCAGACTAAAAGAATGCTTCTGGCAAAGTTATTAAATGATTCGGCGTTGAGAGCAATCCAGAGACTGAAAACAGTTTACTTTATACATTCAAACAAGCCTGACAGGTATTTAGCCAACAAACTCAGGGAAAGAACTAAAATGCACTTTATTCCATGTATACAGATCCAGGGGGGGAAACAGACGTCTAACCCACAAGAAATAGCAGATACGTTTGCAAATTTTTACGAAACATTATATGATGGTAGGAAAGTCATAAGATCAGATCAGACACAGGGACTGATGACGAGATTTTTACAACAAACCAAAGGTAAGACTCTTGGTGTTACTGATATGGAGGGACTGAATGCAGAGATCTCAGAGCAGGAAATAGTTAACGTGATCAAAGAGATCAAGACAGGCAAAGCAGCAGGACCAGACGGCCTACCTGGCGAGTACTACAAATTATTTAAGATGGCATTAGTTCCCCATTTTAAGAAATTCTGTAATGACATTATGAAAGGGGCAGAGATTCCAATAGTTATTCTAAGAGCCAAGATAGTAGTTATCCCAAAGCCAGGGAAAGACCCCACAGAGTGCAAGAATTATAGACCAATTTCCTTGATCAATCAAGATATAAAAATCCTTACGAAAATATTGGCCAATAGACTCAAGTCAGTACTCCCAGACATCATACACCCTGACCAGGTGGAGTTCATTCAGGGGAGAGAGGCCCCGGATAACATCAGACGGACCATAGATTTAACGGAATACTTGAAGATGACAGGAGCGCCTTCTCTGCTCCTATCGTTGGATGCGGAGAAGGCGTTCGATAGAATAGATTGGACATACATGTTTGAGGTTTTATCGCATTATGGTTTCAAGGGAGAGTTCATACAGGCAGTTAAGGGAATTTATTCGGCACCTTCAGCAACAGTTAGTGCTGCTGGCTACCAATCCAGATCCATACGTATTTTAAATGGCACGCGACAGGGTTGCCCCTTATCCCCACTGCTGTTCGCAATTTGCATCGAACCGTTGGCAGCCCGAATAAGACAGTCAGAGGACATTAGAGGAGTTAAATTAAGGGGATCTGAATACAAGCTCTCGCTGTTTTCAGACGATATCTTGCTGACATTAACTAAGCCCTTAGACTCCTTGACGCACTTATATCAGATTCTGCAGGAATTCTCTGAAATCTCAGGATACAAGGTTAACTTGGACAAATGCGAGGCCTTGCCATTGTCGATCCCCTCCCACACAAAAAAAACTAATAGAAACTAATTTTGAAATCACATGGGCTAGACACTCACTTCCCTATCTGGGAACCAAATTAGCAGACTCAATGGATAAATTATATAAACTCAATTATATCCCATTATATAAAATTATTAGACAAGATCTAAAAAAGTGGAAAAAGGGCAATTTTTCATGGTATGGCCGTCTGTCAATTATTAAAATGAATGTATTCCCCAGGTTGCTGTACTTGTTCAGGGCACTACCTATTATTATACCCCCCCTGGATCTGCAGAAATTACAATCCGACCTCCACTCCTTTTTACGAGGAGATAGAGGGGCGAGAATAGCATCACAGGTCCTGGCCCAACACAGACAATTGGGAGGAGTTGGGGTGCCAAATTTAACGGATTATTACCGAGCTTCAAGGATATCTCAAGCCTCGCTTTTAAGCAAGCAGACACATAATGTGGTCTGGACAATAATAGAGAAAGAACTATTTGGCCAGGACAACTCAGATAGTATACTATGGGACTCTGGACAGAGACCAAGACAGGACCGTAGTGGGACTCCCATCATTTCAGACACAATATCCTTATGGAATTCTCTCACAAAGACCCAAGACCTCTTGCCTCCACATACGTGGGTTAAACCCTTGAGATACCTTCTACCCAAAGAAACACAGAGACAGATAGGTAAATGGATAAACAAGGGGCTTTATAGAGTTGCAGACTTTATGATAAGTGGTCGTATAATCACTTTCAATCAGCTACAAGAAATCCTACAACCAGATAAATTACACTGGTACATATATTTACAGATAACATCAGCCCTAACTAAATACATTAAACATTATAAACGACAACCAAATACAAATCTCGAAAAGGCTTGCAAGTCGACAGATAGGGAAAAACATATGATATCCAAACTCTATATTGACATTCAGGAAGGCAAACATAAACTTAAGCCCAAAATAGTCTTAAAATGGGAAGAGGACCTGGGAATTACACTCCCGGAAGAGGAATGGTGCCAGATTTTCCATGAATCCTGTAGAGGCTTAATAAGTGCTGATCTTAGGGAAAATGCCATCAAAACCACATTTAGATGGTACTTGACCCCGTTACATACATCCCATTTCTCCAATAACAAAACCAAGCTATGTTATAGAGGTTGTGGAGAGAGGGGCTCATATAAGCATATGTGGTGGGAATGCGGGTTAATCAGACCCACGTGGAACAGGTTAAATGAGTTACTGAGCCAATTACTGGAAGAAAATATAACTTTGACCATGTTCCAGGCACTTCTGAATGGAGGGTATCCGAGGTTTATACCACCAATTAATAAATTTATTAAAATTATGTGTTCAATAACTAGAGTTTGCATAGCTCGGTACTGGAAGGAGGGAGCCCCTACATGGAAGGAGGTAAGGGATAAGATCCAAGATGTTTATACAATGTCAGAGGGAGCCTCAAGGATTCAGGGTACTGCAGACCAGTTCCAGAAGATCTGGTATTATTGGAGCTTAAATAGTGCCTCAAGGAACAGGTGAAATAGGAATAAGATAGGTAGGCATAAAACAGCTGGACAGATAGACAGACATGTGAGTCAGGTTACTTGTTTAGAGACCCAGATGAAGATGTTCATAAGATGCCGTAAAATGAAAGACGACCACATAGAATAGTTGTATTAGTTTTTTCTTTTCTTTCATGTAATTAACAAGAGTCCATGAGCTAGTGACGTATGGGATATACATTCCTACCAGGAGGGGCAAAGTTTCCCAAACCTTAAAATGCCTATAAATACACCCCTCACCACACCCACAAATCAGTTTTACAAACTTTGCCTCCAAGGGAGGTGGTGAAGTAAGTTTGTGCTAGATTCTACGTTGATATGCGCTCCGCAGCAAGTTGGAGCCCGGTTTTCCTCTCAGCGTGCAGTGAATGTCAGAGGGATGTGAAGAGAGTATTGCCTATTGAATGCAGTGATCTCCTTCTACGGGGTCTATTTCATAAGGTTCTCTGTTATCGGTCGTAGAGATTCATCTCTTACCTCCCTTTTCAGATCGACGATATACTCTTATATTTACCATTTCCTCTACTGATTCTCGTTTCAGTACTGGTTTGGCTTTCTACAAACATGTAGATGAGTGTCCTGGGGTAAGTAAGTCTTATTTTCTGTGACACTCTAAGCTATGGTTGGGCACTTTATTTATAAAGTTCTAAATATATGTATTCAAACATTTATTTGCCTTGACTCAGAATGATCAACTTTCCTTATTTCCAGACAGTCAGTTTCATATTTGGGATTATGCATTGAATTATCATATTTTTTCTTACCTCAAAAATTTGACTTTTTTTCCTGTGGGCTGTTAGGCTCGCGGGGGCTAAAAATGCTTCATTTTATTGCGTCATTCTTGGCGCGGACTTTTTTGGCGCAAAAATTCTTTTCCGTTTCCGGCGTCATACGTGTCGCCGGAAGTTGCGTCATTTTTTGACGTTATTTTGCGTCAAAGATGTCGGCGTTCCGGATGTGGCGTCATTTTTGGCGCCAAAAGCATTTAGGCGCCAAATAATGTGGGCGTCTTTTTTGGCGCTAAAAAATATGGGCGTCATTTTTGTCTCCACATTATTTAAGTCTCATTATTTATTGCTTCTGGTTGCTAGAAGCTTGTTCACTGGCATTTTTTTCCCATTCCTGAAACTGTCATTTAAGGAATTTGATCAATTTTGCTTTATATGTTGTTTTTTTCTTTTACATATTGCAAGATGTTCCACGTTGCAACTGAGTCAGAAGATACTACAGGAAAATCACTGCACAGTGCTGGAGCTACCAAGCTAAGTCTGCTATAAACTTTTGGTATCTGTTTTCTCCAGCTGTTATTTGTCATGTCAAACTTATTAATGCAGATAAAATTTCCTTTAGTACTGTTACATTACCTGTTGCTGTCCGTCAACATCTAATTTTCAGAGTGTTCCTGATAACATAAGAGATTTTATTTTTTAAATCCATTAAGAAGGCTATGTCTGTTATTTCTCCTTCTAGTATACATAAAAGTCTTTTAAAACTTCTCTTTTTTTCAGATGAATTTTTAAATGAACATCATCATTCTGATACTGATAATGGTTCTTCTGGTTCAGAGGTTTCTGTCTCAGAGGTTGATGCTGATAAATCTTTGTATTTGTTCAAGATGGAATTTATTCGTTCTTTACTTAAAGAAGTGTTATTTGCATTAGAAATAGAGGATTCTGGTCCTCTTGATACTAAATGTAAACGTTTAAATAAGGTTTTTAAATCTCCTGTAGTTATTCCAGAAGTGTTTTATCTCCCTGATGCTATTTCTGAAGTAATTTCCAGGGAATGGAATAATTTGGGTAATTTATTTACTCCTTCTAGACGTTTAAGCAAATTATATCCTGTGCCATCTGACAGATTAGAGTTTTTTGGGACAAAAATCCCTAAGGTTATGGGGCTGTCTCTACTCCTGCTAATGTACTACTATTCCTATGGCAGATAGTACTTCATTTAAGGATCCTTTAGATAGGAAAATTGAATCTTTTCTAAGAAAAGCTTACTTATGTTCAGGTAATCTTCTTAGACCTGCTATATTTTTAGCGGATGTTGCTGCAGCTTCAACTTTTTGGTTAGAAGCTTTAGCGCAACAAGTAACAGATCATAATTTTATAGCATTATTATTATTCTATAACATGCTAATAATTTTATTGGTGATACCATCTTTTGATATCATTAGAGTTGATGTCAGGTATATGTCTCTAGCTATTTTAGCTAAGAAAAGCTTTATGGATTAAACTTGGAATGCTGACATGTCTTCTAAGTCAACTTTGCTTTCCCTTTCTTTCCAGGGTAAATAATCATTTCGTTCCTTTCCTCACAACAAGGAACAAAAGCCTGATCCTTCATCCTCAGGAGCGGTATCAGTTTGGAAACTATTTCCAGTTTGGAATATATCCAAGCCTTATAGAAACCTATAGCCAGCTCCTAAGTATCTATGAAGGTGCGGCCCTTATTCCAGCTTAGCTGGTATGGGGCAGATTACGTTTTCTTCAAAGAAATTTGGATCAATTCCGTTCTTAATCTCTGGTTTCAGAAACATTGTTTCAGAAAGGTACAGAATTGGCTTCAAGTTAAGGCCTCCTGCTAAGAGATTCTTTTCTTTCCCGTGTCCCAGTTGACACAGCAAGGCTCAGCATTTCTGAAATGTGTTTCAGATCTAGAGTTGGCTGGAGTATTTATGCCAGTTCCAGTTCTGGAACAGGGGCTGGGGTTTTATTTTATCTCTTCATTGTACCAAAGAAGGTCAATTCCTTCAGACCAGTTCTGGATCTATCATTATTGAATCGTTATGTTAGGATACCAACATTCAAGATGGTTACTGTAGGACTATCCTGCCTTTTGTTTAGCAAGGGCATTATATGTCTACAATAGATTTACAGGATGTGTATCTGCATATTCCGATTCATCCAGATCACTTTTAGTGTCTGAGATTCTCTTTTTAGACAAGCATTACCAGTTTTGTGGCTCTACTGTTTGGCCTAGCCTCAGTTCCAAGAATTTTTTTCAAAGGTTCTCGGTGCCCTTCTTTCTGTAATCAGAGAATAGGGTTTTGGTATTTCCTTATTTGGACGATATCTTGGTACTTGCTCAGTCTTCTCATTTTCGAAGAATCTCATACGAATCGACTTGTGTTGTTTCTTCAAGTTCATGGTTGGAGGATCAATTTACCAATCAGTTCATTGATTCCTCAGACAAGGGTAACCTTTTTAGGTTTCTAGATAAATTCAGTGTCTATGACTCTGTCCTTGTCAGACAAGAGAAGTTTAACATTGATATCAGCTTGTCAAAACCTTCAGTCACAATCATTCCCTTTGGTAGCCTTATGCATGGAAATGTTGGGTCTTAAGACTGCCGCATCAGATGCGATCTCCTTTGCTCGTTTTCACATGCGACCTCTTCAGCTCTGTATGCTGAACCATTGGTGCAGGGATTACTCAAAGATATCTCAATTAATATCTTTAAACCGATTTTACGACACTCTCTGACATGGTGGACAGATCACCATCGTTTAGTTCAGGGGGCTTCTTTGTTCTTCCGACCTGGACTATAATCTCAACAGATACAAGTCTTACAGGTTGGGGAGCTGTGTGGGGGTATCTGACGGCACAAGGGGTTTGGGAATCTCAGGAGGTGAGATTTCCGATCAATATTTTGGAACTCCGTGCAATTTTCAGAGCTCTTCAGTCTTGGCCTCTTCTGAAGAGAGAGTTGTTCATTGTTTTCAGATAAGACAATGTCACAACTGTGGCATACATCAATCATCAAGGAGGGACTCACAGTCCTCTGGCTATGAAAGAAGTATCTCGATTTTTGGTTTGGGCGGAATCCAGCTCCTGTCTAATCTCTGCGGTTTATATCCCAGGTATGGACAATTGGAAAGCGGATTATCTCAGTCGCCAAACGTTGCATCCGGGCGAATGGTCTCTTCACCCAGAGGTATTTCTTCAGATTGTTCAAATGTGGGAACTTCCAGAAATAGATCTGATGGCTTCTCATCTAAACAAGAAACTTCCCAGGTATCTGTTCAGATCCCGGGATCCTCAGGCGGAGGCAGTGGATGCATTTTCACTTCCTTGGAAGTATCATCCTGCCTATATCTTTCCGCCTCTAGTTCTTCTTCCAAGAGTAATCTCCAAGATTCTGAAGGAATGCTCGTTTGTTCTGCTGGTAGCTCCGGCATGGCCTCACAGGTTTTGGTATGCGGATCCTGTCCGGATGGCCTCTTGCCAACCGTGGACTCTTCCGTTAAGACCAGACCTTTTGTCTCAAGGTCCTTTTTTCCATCAGGATCTGAAATCCTTAAATTTAAAGGTATGGAGATTGAACGCTTGATTCTTGGTCAAAGAGGTTTCTCTGACTCTGTGATTAATACTATGTTACAGGCTCGTAAATCTGTATCCAGAGAGATATATTATAGAGTCTGGAAGACTTATATTTCTTGGTGTCTTTCTCATCATTTTTCTTGGCATTCTTTTAGAATACCGAGAATATTACAATTTCTTCAGGATGGTTTAGATAAGGGTTTGTCCGCAAGTTCCTTGAAAGGTCAAATCTCTGCTCTTTCTGTTCTTTTTCACAGAAAGATTGCTATTCTTCCTGATATTCATTGTTTTGTACAAGCTTTGGTTCGTATAAAGCCTGTCATTAAGTCAATTTCTCCTCCTTGGAGTTTGAATTTGGTTCTGGGGGCTCTTCAAGCTCCTCCATTTGAACCTATGCATTCATTGGATATTAAATTACTTTCTTGGAAAGTTTTGTTCCTTTTGGCCATCTCTTCTGCCAGAAGAGTTTCTGAATTATCTGCTCTTTCTTGTGAGTCTCCTTTTCTGATTCTTCATCAGGATAAGGCGGTGTTGCGAACTTCTTTTGAATTTTTACCTAAAGTTGTGAATTCCAACAACATTAGTAGAGAAATTGTGGTTCCTTCATTATGTCCTAATCCTAAGAATTCTAAGGAGAAATCGTTGCATTCTTTGGATGTTGTTAGAGCTTTGAAATATTATGTTGAAGCTACGAAATCTTTCTGTAAGACTTCTAGTCTATTTGTTATCTTTTCCGGTTCTAGGAAAGGCCAGAAAGCTTCTGCCATTTCTTTGGCATCTTGGTTGAAATCTTTAATTCATCTTGCCTATGTTGAGTCGGGTAAAATTCCGCCTCAGAGAATTACAGCTCATTCTACTAGGTCAGTATCTACTTCCTGGGCGTTTAGGAATGAAGCTTCGGTTGACCAGATCTGCAAAGCAGCAACTTGGTCCTCTTTGCATACTTTTACTAAATTCTACCATTTTGATGTATTTTCTTCTTCTGAAGCAGTTTTTGGTAGAAAAGTTCTTCAGGCAGCGGTTTCAGTTTGAATCTTCTGCTTATGTTTTTTGTTAAACTTTATTTTGGGTGTGGATTATTTTCAGCAGGAATTGGCTGTCTTTATTTTATCCCTCCCTCTCTAGTGACTCTTGTGTGGAAAGATCCACATCTTGGGTAGTCATTATCCCATACGTCACTAGCTCATGGACTCTTGTTAATTACATGAAAGAAAACATAATTTATGTAAGAACTTACCTGATAAATTCATTTCTTTCATATTAACAAGAGTCCATGAGGCCCACCCTTTTTTGTGGTGGTTATGATTTTTTTGTATAAAGCACAATTATTCCAATTCCTTATTTTATATGCTTCGCACTTTTTTTCTTATCACCCCACTTCTTGGCTATTCGTTAAACTGATTTGTGGGTGTGGTGAGGGGTGTATTTATAGGCATTTTAAGGTTTGGGAAACTTTGCCCCTCCTGGTAGGAATGTATATCCCATACGTCACTAGCTCATGGACTCTTGTTAATATGAAAGAAATGAATTTATCAGGTAAGTTCTTACATAAATTATGTTTTTTTTTCTTTTTTCAGTTTTGTTAATCAACATAGTTTATAGTTTAACTTGTTAAAATTTTGAATAATAATCCTAAGGTATGACCCCGAGTATATGGAGTGGACACAATCCCAACTAGATTGTAAGTTACATCAGAAACGATAGGGTATTAAAGGTATTTATTTGTGTTAATCACCAACTATTGCAGACATGACCCTAAAAGGATAAACAGAAAACTGTTTCAACGTTTATAATTATTGTATTGTTTTATTATGCTTTTGGAATACAACCTGAGTAAGATCAAAGATTACAATGTGATTGCTCATGAATGTAAAATGTATTTGCCTTATGGATTGAAATAAAAACTCTTTTAACATAACTTCAACGGGCTGTATCTCCAGTCCCCAGTGACAAATCACGCTGATTTTTGGACTGTGTGGACATCTGGGGACCGAGAGCTTTAAAATGACACCCTGGAAGTGCCGCCGCTCCCCCGGGATCACCCCTAAACCGCCACCCCTGTGTCCTGGGATTCTGTGGGACTGTGGCTGCTATGGAGGTGCCGGTCTGTCTGGAGGGACGGGAATGGCGGGAAAATTGTAGGATTGTCCAGGGTCTTATCAAGATGAGCTTTGTGTATAAAAGGAGTGTATGTTTTACAATAAAGAGAGTTCCTGTTTCGCCTCAATGCTAGTATGTCTAGTTATTTGGATGGGCTCCTGCTAAAATCACTTTTCTGGGCTACATAGCAGCCTGTTCCAGGCAGAGGAAGGACCCTCTGGCAGAGCTACCTAGTCTGGGTAGCCGGAGTTTGCCATAGGGTGGGACCCTGAATGCTGGTGCTATTGGGCATCAGGGGTGGCTACAGGCTGTGGTCACTTGCCAGATACATAGCTGCAGTTGACAGGGAGGGAGCAGGACCCGTTTGACAGAGCTACCCAGTCAGGGTACCCGGGGTATCCATCACATTGCTTTTAGTAAATAAAAATCATTTTGTTATTGAACATTATCTTTTTTTATCTATACACAGGAAATAGGTAAATGAGGATAAGGGGTAGATTTATCATAGTGCGAGCGGACATGATACGATGTAGTGTATCATGTCCGCTGCACATCGATAAATGCCGACAGCCTACGCTGTCTGCATTTATCATTGCACCAGCAGTTCTTGTGGACTGCTGGTGCAATGCCGCCCCCCTAATCGGCCGCTAGCAATGGGTGTCAATCAAACTGATCGTATTTGATTGGGTTGATTTCTGTCCGCTGCCTCAGTGCAGGCGGACAAGTTATGGAGCTGCAGTCTTTAGACCGCTGCTTCATAAATTCTGTTTCCAGCGAACCTTCACATGGGGCATTAAGCTCCATACGGAGCTTGGTAATTCGGCACCTAAAAATATAACCAAATGATTTAGATGTCAGTGAAATGGCAGTTTCTATGATGGAGACACATTAAAAGTTATAATAAAAAAGTCTCATTGTTGAATACATATCCACTGCTCAGTACATCATTTTAAATGGATTTTACCTTTTTCTTTCTTTTTTTTTTAAAATTCATTTTTGCAGTGTCAATTACTTCCTGTCACAGCCCTAGAAGGAGGCTGTTGTCTTTACAGGAAGGCTTAAAAACCTGTACTCAGGCCTCCCCAACAGGCCAGGTTTTCAGGATTACCTTGGATGAGAGCAGGTATAATAACCGTGTTTATTAATCAGCTGATTATTTCACCTGTGCTCTAGTTCAGACATCCTCAACATCTGCCCTGTTAAGGAGGTCTGAGGACAGGTTTGAAAACCCCTGTTCTAGAGTAACTTGAGCTGGTTTACTATTCAGATTATGCTAGAGAGATAGAGGAAGCCTGTTTTGCTCATGCTCAGAAGAGGCAGAATGCAACTTAGATTAAAAAATGCCTGCTCTCTTATTTCCCTGAGGGAAGGGGCTACTAAAGGACCAGGACTAGGTCTTGGACTGAGTCACGTGTGACCAATAAGAAGATGACTGAGAGGAACCAAACCTCAGAAATCTACATGCTGACTGGGAAGGTGAGGATGACCACATGGGCTGTTTATGGTTACTGGCCGACATTGTACACTAGAATTTTCTTTACATAAATGTTTTGTAGATGATCCATTTATACAGCCCATCTGGGAGTGTTTTTGTAACAATGTATAGTTGTGCTTATTTTTAAATAACATTGTGCTGATTTTCAGTCTCCTTACCAAGCCCCAAAGTTTAAGCTGTATACTGATGTCTACAGACTTCAGATGGCTCCTGTTTGTATAATGGGTCTTTTCATATGCAGGGGAAGGGAATGCTCTCAGTCCCTTTCAGTGGGTGTCCCAGCCTAACCTCAGCAACAGTTTATAGTAGTGTCTATTACATTTAAACATTAGTTTAAAGGGACAGGAAAACCCCCAAAAATGTCCATAATTCGGATAGAACATACAATTTTAAAAACTTTCAAATTTACTTTTATTATCACACATGCTTCATTCTCTTGTTATCCTTTGCTGAAGGAACAGCATTGCACTTCTGGCAGCTAGCTGAACACATCTAGTTAGCCAATCACAATAGACAAATGTGTTCAAGCACCAATTAGCAGTTAGCTCCCACTAGTGTAGGATACGTGCATATTAATTTTCAACAAGTGATACCAAGAGAACAAAGCACATTTGAAATTCGAAGTTATTTTAAAAGTGTCTTAAAATTGCATGCTCTATCTGATTATTGCAAGTTTTCATTTTGACTTTCCTATCCCTTTTAAGGAACAAATGGAGTTTGATGAAGTTGCAGTTTATTTCTCTGAGGAAGAGTGGGTCTGTTTAACTGAAGAACAAAAAAAACTTTATAAGGATGTGATGATAGAGAATTACCGGACCCTCAGCTCTATAGTTAAGAGTTTTAGATCATTCTCGAGATCAAGGTTTGACAATTTTATACTGTGCATCTGAGTCTTATTGATTCTGCAAATATAATACATGGTAGAGACTTTGGGCTGGATTAACAAGCAGTGGATGCTGCTGTCTCTGCCCGAAGTTTCCGGCTCACCGTAAGACCACTGCTCCTTAATGTGTCCGCCACCTTTTAGAATCATCCATATCCGATACAATTGGGATGATTGGCAGCCTCTGCTAGTGTCCGATTGGCCGTGAATGTTCCGGGGGCAGCATTGCACAAGCATTTCACAAGAAATACTTGTGAAATGCCGACAGTGTATGGTGTCAGCATTTAGCGATGTCCGCCCGGCATATAATAAATCTACCCCATAGGTTCTAACAGAGCACATATTGATATTGTCCTTATGAATATATAACTTGCCTTGCTTCTCGATATGCCAGGAGGATAAGTTTCACGTTTTTTTCTATTATATATGGTTTAAAGGGAAAGAGCGAAAAAACGGCGAGTCTCCAGGTGTATTTCAATCAAATGTATATTGGCAGATAGAGGCGCTGGTTCTAAGGGATCTCCAAAGGATTTTTCTCCATGTTTTACAATTTTCCCAGGTGATTTCACAATCTTCCCAAGAAGGGGTTCTGTCTGTATCTGTGTTCAAAGAATATCACATTGACATAGTATGTCTGGGCACCTTAATACATAAGTGCAGTATTCTCTCAGAGTAATATCAGGCAAACAGCTCCACAGGGGATTTCACAAAAAACAGCAGGTGATTTCACAAAAAACAGCAGGTGATTTCACAAAAAACAGCAGGTGATTTCACAAAAAACAGCAGGTGATTTCACAAAAAACAACGATCAGGAAAGGAAAAAAACTGGCTTTTTAGAAAATAAAATATATGTTTATTTTGCTCAACGCAAAAGCGTTTTAATATGATTTTCTGTAAGCTATACAAAGTTTTTAAATAGCTCTTGAAAAAGATGGTATAGCCGTTGAAACGCTTTTGCGTTGAGCAAAATAAACATATATATATTTTTTTTTTTTTTAAAAGCCAGCTTTTTTCCTTTCCTGATCGTTGTTTTTTGTGAAATCACCTGCTGTTTTTTGTGAAATCACCTGCTGTTTTTTGTGAAATCACCTGTGGAGCTGTTTGCCTGATATTATTCTGTGAGTATACTGCACTTATGTATTAAGGTGATCAGACATACTATGCCAATGTGATATTCTTTGAACACAGATACAGACAAAATTCTTCTGGGAAAATTGTGAAACATAGAGAAAAATCCTTTGGAGATCCCTTAGAACCAGCGCCTCTATCTGCCAATATACATCGTTTGTACAGCTTTGAGAGAGACAGTTTGGAAGGCAGCGGTTCTAACTAAAGGGAAGTAACTATCCTATTGTATACTCTTTTTTTTTTTGTTCTGTATTTAAATATAAAAAAGGATCTTTATTATGGAGAGTAAAAGAAGTTTAAAAACAAACATAATGAGGTCACAGCATGAGACGTCTTACGCGTTTTGGCAGATCACTGCCTAAATCATAGACAATAGACATAGATGATTTTTTAAAAAAAAGTTTCCAATCAGTGCTGACTCCTAGGTAACTCCCTGGGCATGAGCACAATGTTATCTAAATGACACACATGAACTAATGCCCTCTAGTGGTGAAAAACTGTCAAAATGCATTGAGATAAAAGGCGGCCTTCAAGGGCAAAGAAATTAGCATATGAAACTACCTAGGTTTATCTTTCAACAAAGGATAACAAGAAAACAAAGCAAAATTGGTGATAAAAGTAAATTTGAAAGTTGTTTAAAATTACATGCCCCTTTTTTTTTTCTCTCTCCTCCCTCCTCGTTTCATCTAACTTAAATCGCACAAAAAAAATTTAAGATAATCTCGTGGAATGTGGGGGGGATTTCTACCCCTATTAAACGAAAAGCCATATTGACACAATTAAGGAAATTTCAAACGGATATAGGATTTATTCAAGAAACTCATCTAAACTCAGAGGAATCCTGCAAACTGAAAGCCTCATGGGTCAGAAATGTATTTTTGTCATCAAGTATTGGGGAAAAAAATGGGAGTGGCTATTTTAATAGGGAAAAGGATTCAGCTTGAAGTTGTGCACTTTGAGCCTAATCCGGGAGGTAGATATGTCCTGCTGAAGGTCAAAATTGCTCAAAAAATGTATACACTGTGCAATATATATGGTCCCAATACCTTTGACTTGGAATTTTGGAACAATATCCAATCTAAACTCCTATATAGTGAAGGGCATTTCATTTTTGGCGGGGACTTTAACATGGCACCGCAATGTCCATTAGATAGACTTCGAAAAAATATGAAACAGATAAAGCAGAAAAAGGATAATTTAGAACTTAAAATGTTCAATAAAATAAAACAAAATTTAGCAATCCGGGACATTTGGAGAAGCCAGAATCCTGATATTCAGGACTTTACATGTCTTTCAAAAGCGCATAAAACCCTTTCCCGAATTTATTTATTTTTAATAGATGAGCGTCTTGGATCTCTAACGGTAAAAGCAGGGATTATGCCTATTCTATTATCCGATCATGGGCCTATCACTCTTGAAATCCAGCTTAAACAATTAAAACCTAAACTATCGCAATTCTTTTTTCCATATTTTCTATCTTCAGATCTGAAGTTTAAAACCTGGCTTAGGTCCAAATATGAGGAATTTGTCCACTTCAATCTTAATTACATAGACCGTCCTGAAATATTTTGGGAAACTGCAAAAGCAGTACGTAGAGGACAAATCTTGGCATACAACGCAATTCTATCTAAAAAAATGAGGTTAAGGGATAAGGAAATGCGAAAAGCACTGACTAATTCGTATAACAAATTTCTGTTGGATAAAAATCCCCTAAATTGGGCAAAATATGTGCGTGCCAAAGAAGCTAGGGATACATTTATAATGGCTCAGGAAGCACAAAAAGAACTAAGGACTCAAGCCAAAATGTATAGATATGGTAACAAATCTGGAAAGATGCTGGCTTAAAAATGAGAAAAAAAACAAACAAATATTGAAGAACTTTATTATAAGGGAAAGCGAATACTGAACTCAGGTGCACTTGCGGAATATTTTCAAGAATTATATACCTGTAAAGGATACGATACGGGGAAGTCCACAGAGTTCTGGAGCAAAATTGTGTGTCCTACCTTAACAGACGAATTAATTGACAATCTCAACTCTCCTATTTCTAAAGAAGAAGTTGAAAATGTGATCCATACATTATCTGCCAATAAAGCTGCAGGACCAGATGGGTTACCTAGTGAGTTTTACAAGATTTTATCTGCAGAAATCTCTCCTCATCTGACCAACCTATACAATGATATCTATATCAATGGCAAATTAGTCACACCTTCATTTTCATCTTCTTTTACGACCTTAATACTTAAAGGAGGGAAGGACCCGACGAAAAAGAATCGTATAGGCCAATAGCCCTCTTAAATTCAGATTATAAGATTCTAACTTGTATTCTAGCATCCAGGTTACAGTTCATTCTTTCAAAAATAATCCATACAGATCAAGCAGGGTTTTTAAACAAACGGAACTCAACAGCAAAAATTAGAGAGGTTTTAGTCACATTGGAATATCTTGAGAAAACATTGGTATCTGGAGTGGGGAGAGAGGAACTACCTGATATGGCTATCCTATCTATAGATGCAGAAAAAGCCTTTAATTCCGTTACCTTTAAACATTTAAATACATCTCTGATGAAATTTGGGATCAAGGGCAAATTCCCTGAATTTATAGAGAACTTATATAAACAACCGTACACAAGACTGATAGTTAATGGCATTGTTTCCTCCCCAATCAAATTGGAGAGAGGAACACGCCAGGGATGTCCTCTCCACTTCTTTTTGACATTGCCATTGAGCCCTTGGCAATTAATCTAAGACAAAGCATGGAAGGCATAAAGATCCTAAATCATGAGATGAAAATCGGACTCTATGCAGATGATGTACTTTTATACCTGTCAAATACTAAAATCGATATTGCTAAACTTTTGCAGATAATTGAGCATTTTGGTACCTTTTCAGGGTATAAGGTGAATGTAACTAAATCAGAAATCTTATGGATTCGGAGGAACAGTGATTCATGTTCAGATAACCCATTTAAAATAGTAACAGAATCATTTAAATATTTAGGAATAAATATTCTGATTAAATCTGGGGATCTGTATAAACTTAATATACCTCCAATAATAAAACAAATTAAGGAGAAACTTAGAATTTGGCAAAACTTACCTTTGTCAATTTCGGGCCGAGTAGCACTATTCAAAATGGTCCTTCTCCCGAAATTATTATATGTACTTCAAAATGTTCCCTTAATTTTGCTAAAGAAAGATGTTCGTCTGATTAATAGCTTAATTGGACAATCCCTTTGGCAGGGGAAAAGAGCCCGGATCTCTCTCACTAAACTCTCTCTGCCAACTGAATTTGGAGGTCTGGCGCTGCCAGATATAAGAGCATATAACCTCAATTTTTTGGCACGTATATCAAGCGATTGGATCTTCTCCAAAAACTATGTTTTAAATAATCTTCTTGAAATAAATATATGTAATCCATATCTTCCTATAGCATTGCTTCATTCTTCCCCCAAAGAGCTACCAACAGAGAAATTAAGGGACTCAAAATGATTTCCAATCCCATTAAGGCATGGTGGAAAATATCAAAACTCCTCTCAGTTAATAGTAGGATATCGAATTATCTTCCCCTAAAAGGGAACCCGAAATTTCAACCTGGGTTAAACTCTGAGGTCTTTGGAAGATGGCATAATATTGGCTTAAATAAGTTATCCTATTTGATAGATAAGGATAGAAAGAATGTTAAAACATTTGCGGGATTGAAAGTAGAGTTTAACCTACCCAATAAAGATTTCTTTGGTTAATTCCGAAACAAAGTGCCTTATCTGCAGATATGCAAAGAAGCAGGTTGGTGTTGGACATTAGGTAAATTAGAAAATTGGCTTACACTTACAAGAAATGATCGATTCTCCATCTCCCCATGCTATCATCTTCTTGGCACTAACAGGGGAGTCCCTATCTTGGCAAATCTAGCACTAGCATGGACTTCACTCTCAGCACAGAATACTATAGATCCAAAGACTTTACAGTATTCAATAGACAAAATAGCAAAGACTACGCTCTCCGCCACTTTGCGGGAGGCGCATACTAAGCTTCTTTATAGAGCATATTTCACCCCGGAAAAAGGCTACAGGATCCATAACTTGGAATTTAACAGATGTCCCAAATGTTCACTCCCAGCAGCAATGTCCAAAAATAAGAATTGTGTGGCATAAATTAGAATTTTGGTTGAATAGGGTGTTGAAAATCCCCTCATTGACTTTATCTCTATATCAGATTATATTATGTTTAGGGAATTTAAAGGAACGACATATAAATTAAATGTGGAAAATGCGAACAGTGCCCAGTATCTCTGAAATTAAGAACTGCCTGAAAAAACAGTGTATACTGGAACAAAGGGATACAGATATAGATAATGAAGCGGTCATTAAGAACTTTTTTAATAAATGGGCAGGGTATATCAAAACACTCCCTGAGAATGAAATGGAATATATGGTTTTCCCATTTCAAAACTCAGAAATAGTCCTGTTGGGAATTTGGTGAGTGGAGTCGGGGGAGGAGAAGGTAAATTATGGTCTTTTTTTTTTTTTCTTGTGTCGTGTTTTGTCTTGTCTTGTTTTTTTTTTTGTGTGTGTGTGTCTGTAGGTGTTTTGGTTTGTTTTCTTGGGGTGGGGTTATGACAAAACTAAGGAGAAAAAAACCCAACAAAAGGTGTTTTTTGAAAATATGTATTTTTATGGTTTGGGCTACAAAGATAGTAAATTTCCTTTTGTCTGGCATTATGTATTATGTTTTATCTTTGTAAAATTGTCTGAATATTGGAAGACATTATTTTTTCTTTTGAATTATGTCCGCAGCATTGTATAACATTGCCTTTTGTTGGTTAATAAATAATAATTATTAAAAAAAAATGACATGCCCTTTCTGAATCATGAAAGCTTATTTTTGACTAGACTGTCCCTTTTAAAAAAAAAAAGTAATCCCTCACAATATGCACTGTGTTTGCTTTGAACTTTGAGCTCCATGCTGTTAGTCTCCAATATACACATCAACTTTTGCATATAATTTCTATAGCCCAAGATCCATCAGGGAACACTAGAAATGTAAAGGGACAGTCTAGACGAGACAGCCTCAAACTTGGCCCTCCAGAGGTTTTGAAACTACATTTCCCATGATGCTCAGCCAGCATATCAGCTGGCTGAGAATCATGGGAAATGTAGTTCCAAAACCTCTGGAGGGCCAAGTTTAAGGGTGTCTGGTCTAAACCCAATACATCATTTTAATTACTTATTGTTACCAGAGAAGCATCCTGCAACTGGTCCCACATCTATAAACTTGTAAGAAGTACAGGAACATTTAAATGTTTATAGCTTGTTAGGAGTGGAAAATGGCCACCAAGCTCCGCCCACCTATTGCATGTATATTTTGGTACATTAAGTCTCCCCAATCATGATCGACTTGTGAATACATACAACACGCACACGCTGATTTGTGCAATTAGAAATAGCTACATGAAATATATTAAACGTGCGCTGCTAAACTGTCATACAAGAAAAAAGCTGACTGGACAAGAAGAAAGCTGTGGGCGGAGTTTTCCGGTCATTTTTGGCTGCTAACAAACAATGATTATTTAAACGTTTTATGTACTTGTTACAAACTTATAGATGTGGAACCCGTTGCAAGATGCTTATCTGGTATGTAACAATCTATACTATAATCGTGTTTGCAACGCGTCCGTCGCCTTTTTAAAGGAACGCATGCAGCCAAAAGAATCCACCTGGATGCAGCGTAAGGAAACCCGAAGCCTTAAAAAAAACATAAAAACACGTAACCGCCCACACAAAAGAACTAAAAAACGCGTAACCGCCCGCAAGAAAAAAAACAAAATACGTAACCGCCCGCGCGAAGTATAACAAAAAAAAATAATCTCACGCACAAAGTATTAACAAACAACTAAACCACCAACCTCCACATCGCAAAACAATAAAGTAATTAACCCCTAATCTAATAATATTTACTCCTATACTGCCGAACCCCCCACATCGCAATAAACCTAATTAATCTATTAACCCCTAATCCGCAAATAACATAATTAAAATATTTACTCCTATACTGCCGAACCCCCGACATCGCAATAAACCTATTTAACCTATTAACTCTTAAACCGCCAACTCCCCACATTGCAAGAACCTAAATAACCTATTAACCCCTAAACCGCCAAACCCCCACATTGCAATAAACCTATTTAACCTATTAACTCTTAAACCTAAATAACTTATTAACCCCTAAACCGCCAAACCCCCACATTGCAATAAACCTAATTAATATATTAACCCCTATACCGCCAACCCCCCCACAAAGCAAATAACTAACGCCTAGATTTAGAGTTCTGCGTTAGCCGTCAAAACCAGTGTTAGGGGGTCCTAACGCTGGTTTTGGCCGCCCGCTGGTATTTGGAGTCAGTCAGGAAAGGGTCTAACGCTCACTTTCCAGCCGCGACTTTTCCATACCGCAGATCCCCCTACTCCATTTGCGTATCCTATCTTTTCAATGGGATCTTTCTAACGCCGGTATTTAGAGTCTTGGCTGAATTGAGTGTTAGAAATCTAACGACAAGACTCCAGCCGCAGAGAAAAGCCAGGAGTTAAGAGCTTTCTGGGCTAACGCCGGTTCATGAAGCTCTTAACTACTGTGCTCTAAAGTACACTAACACCCATAAACTACCTATGTACCCCTAAACCGAGGTCCCCCCACATCGCCGCCACTCTATTAAATTTTTTTAACCCCTAATCTGCCGACCGCACACCACCGCCACCTACATTATCCCTATGTACCCCTAATCTGCTGCCCCTAACATCGCTGACCCCTATATTATATTTATTAACCCATAATCTGCCCCCCCCAACGTCGCCGCTACCTACCTACACTTATTAACCCCTAATCTGCCGACCGGACCTCACCGCTACTATAATAAAGTTATTAACCCCTAATCCGCCTCACTCCCGCCTCAAAAACCCTATAATAAATAGTATTAACCCCTAATCTGCCCTCCCTAACATCGCCGACACCTAACTTCAAGTATTAACCCCTAATCTGCCGACCGGACCTCGCCGCTACTATAATAACTGTATTAACCCCTAAAGCTAAGTCTAACCCTAACACTAACACCCCCCTAAGTTAAATATAATTTTATTCTAACGAAATTAATTAAATCTTATTAAATAAATTATTCCTATTTAAAGCTAAATACTTACCTGTACAATAAACCCTAATATAGCTACAATATAAATAATAATTATATTGTAGCTATTTTAGGATTTATATTTATTTTACAGGCAACTTTGTATTTATTTTAACCAGGTACAATAGCTATTAAATAGTTATTTACTATTTAATAACTACCTAGTTAAAATAATTACAAAATTACCTGTAAAATAAATCCTAACCTAAGTTACAATTAAACCTAACACTACACTATCAATAAATAAATTAACTAAACTATCTACAATTATCTACAATTAAATACAAATAAATACACTAACTAAAGTACAAAAAATAAAAAAAGAACTAAGTTACAAAAAATAAAAAAATAATTTACAAACATTATAAAAATATTACAACAATTTTAAGCTAATTACACCTACTCTAATAAAATAACAAAGCCCCCCAAAATAAAAAAAATGCCCTATCCTATTCTAAAATAAAAATTGTAAAGCTCTTTTACCTTACCAGCCCTTAAAAGGGCCTTTGGCGGGGCATGCCCCAAAGAATTCTGCTCTTTTGCCTGTAAAAAAACCCCATATAATACCCCCCCCAACATTACAACCCACCACCCACATACCCCTAATCTAACCCAAACCCCCCTTAAATAAACCTAACACTAAGCCCCTGAAGATCTCCCTACCTTGTCTTCACCACGCCGGGTATCACCGATCCGTCCAGTGATACCTGGCTGATAGGATTCTATCAGCCAATCAGAATTAAGGTAGAAAAAATCTGATTGGCTGATTGAATCAGCCAATCAGATTCAAGTTCAATCCGATTGGCTGATCCAATCAGCCAATCAGATTGAGCTTGCATTCTATTGGCTGATCGGAACAGCCAATAGAATGCAAGCTCAATCTGATTGGCTGATTGGATCAGCCAATCCGATTGAACTTCAATCTGATTGGTTGATTCCATCAGCCAATCAGATTATTCCTATCTTAATTCTGATTGGCTGATAGAATCCTATCAGCCAATCAGAATTCAAGGGACGCCATCTTGGATGACGTCCCTTAAAGGAACCTTCATTCGTCGTTAGTCCGTCGGTGAAGAAGGATGGCTCCGCGTCGGCTGCTTGAAGATGGTCCCGCTCCACGCCGGATGGAAGAAGATAGAAGATGCCGCCTGGATGAAGATGTTTGCCGGTCCGGATGTCCTCTTCTTGCCCGATAGGATGAAGACTTCGGACCCTCTTCTGGACGGATCGGTGATACCCGGCATGGTGAAGACAAGGTAGGGAGATCTTCAGGGGCTTAGTGTTAGGTTTATTTAAGGGGGGGTTTGGGTTAGATTAGGGGTATGTGGGTGGTGGGTTGTAATGTTGGGGGGAGGTATTGTATGGGTTTTTTTATAGGCAAAAGAGCAGAATTCTTTGGGGCATGCCCCGCAAAAGGACCCTTTAAGGGCTGGTAAGGTAAAAGAGCTTTACAATTTTTATTTTAGAATAGGGTAGGGCATTTTTTTATTTTGGGGGGCTTTGTTATTTTATTATAATGTTTGTAAATTATTTTTTTATTTTTTGTAACTTAGTTCTTTTTTTATTTTTTGTACTTTAGTTAGTGTATTTATTTGTATTTAATTGTAGATAATTGTAGATAGTTTAGTTAATTTATTTATTGATAGTGTAGTGTTAGGTTTAATTGTAACTTAGGTTAGGATTTATTTTACAGGTAATTTTGTAATTATTTTAACTAGGTAGCTATTAAATAGTAAATAACTATTTAATAGCTATTGTACCTGGTTAAAATAAATACAAAGTTGCCTGTAAAATAAATATAAATCCTAAAATAGCTACAATATAATTATTATTTATATTGTAGCTATATTAGGGTTTATTGTACAGGTAAGCATTTAGCTTTAAATAGGAATAAGTTATTTAATAAGATTTAATTTATTTAGATAGAATAAAATTATATCTAACTTAGGGGGGTGTTAGTGTTAGGGTTAGACTTAGCTTTAGGGGTTAATACAGTTATTATAGTAGCGGGGAGGTCCGGTCTGCAGATTAGGGGTTAATACTTGAACTTAGGTGTCGGCGATGTTAGGGAGGGCAGATTAGGGGTTAATACTAGTTATTATAGGGTTTTTGAGGCGGGAGTGAGGCGGATTAGGGGTTAATAACTTTATTATAGTAGCGGTGAGGTCCAGTCGGCAGATTAGGGGTTAATAAGTGTAGGTAGGTAGCGGCTACGTTGGGGGGGGCAGATTAAGGGTTAATAAATATAATATAGGGGTCGGCGGTGTTAGGGGCAGCAGATTAGGGGTACATACAGGCAGTCCTCGGGTTACAGACTTAAGTACAACTCATACTTACATACAGAGAAAATAGAGCTTTATTGACCATCCTTCTTTCCAGGATAATCCAAAATACTGAAAATCCAATTGTCACAAGGACAGAAAGTGATGTGAAATTTTCTGAACAGGGGCACAGATAGCAAAACAAACTTTATCCTATGCTATCCAAAACAAAAAAAAAATGTTTGGCTAGAGTTTCACCTAAAAAAAGTGCCTGTTCCAACTTACATACAAATTCAACTTAAGAACAAACCTAAAGTCCCTATCTTGTACGTAACCCGGGGACTGCCTGTAGTTATAATGTAGATTGCGGCGGTGTACGAAGCGGCAGATTAGGTGTTAAAAATAATATGCAGGGGTCAGCGATAACGGGGGCAGCAGATTAGGGGTTAATAAGTGTAAGGTTAGGGGTGTTTAGACTCGGGGTACATGTTAGGGTGTTAGGTGCAGACTTAGGAAGAGTTTCCCTATAGGAAACAATGGGGCTGCGTTAGGAGCTGAACGCTGCTTTTTTGCAGGTGTTAGTTTTTCTTTTCAGCTCAAACTGCCCCATTGTTTCCTATGGGGAAATCGTGCACGAGCACGTTTTTTAAGCTGGCCGCGTCCGTAAGCACCCCTGGTATTTAGAGTTGCAGTGGCGGTAAATTATGCTATACGCTCCCTTTTTGGAGCCTAACGCAGCCCTTCTGTGAACTCTAAATACCAGCAGTATTTAAAAGGTGCGGGGGGGGAGGGAAATACATGCGTAGCTAACGCACCCCTTTGACCGCAGAACTCTAAATCTAGCCGTAATTTAATTACTAAGCCCCCTAACCTAACACCCCCTAAATTAACCCCCAATTACTACTAAATAACAATTAAAATAAAAAATCATAACATTAAATTACAAAAAATAAAAAGTCTAACATTACATAATTTTTTTAAAAAATTATACCTAATCCCTATGAAAATAAAAAAGCCCCCCCAAAATAAAAACACCCCCTAATCTAAACTACCAATAGCCCTTAAAAGGGCCTTTTGTAGTTCATTGCCCTAAGGTAAACAGCTCTTTTACATTTAAAAATTACTAAATCCCCCTAACAGTAAAAACCCCCTACCCACCAAACCCCCCCAAAAAAAAAAAAAAACTAACACTAAAACTAAACTACCCATTGCCCCTAAAGGGGCATTTGTATGGGCATTGCCCGTAAAAGGGCATTCAGCTTTTTTACTGCAATTAAAAGGGCAATCACCTCTTTTTCAAGCCCATTAAATCCCTAATCTTAAAAATAAAATAAAAAACAAAAATAAAAAAAAATCCTAAAACTAAGGACCAAATAGGTACTCATCGTTCCTGAAGTCCGACGGAGAAGGTCTTTTTCCAGGCGGCTCCATCATCTTCTGTCTTCATCCAGAGCGAAGGCCACGGGGAGCGGAGGTGCGGAGCTGGCTTCCCTGATGCACGGATCCTCAGTGGCGGTCCTTAACGGCAGAGGTCCTCGGCAGGGTGGAGGCTCTTCTTCATGCGATCGTCCGTACTACACTGAAGATTGAATGCAAGGTACCCCATATTTATTGGGGTACCTTGCATTCCTATTGGCTGAAATTTTGAAATCAGCCAATAGGATGAGAGCTACTGAAATCTTATTGGCTGATTCGAACAGCCAATAGGATTTCAGTAGCTCTAATCCTATTAACTCATTTCAACATTTCAGCCAATAGGAATGCAAGGTACCCCAAATTGAATGCGGTACCTTGCATTCAATCTTCAGTGTACAACACCGCCGTTGAGGATCCACGCATCAGGGAAGACCGCTCTGCACCTTTACTCCGTGCCGCCTTTGTTCTGGATGAAGATAGAAGATGATGGAGCACCCCCTGGAAGAATACCTTTTCCGCCGGACTTCAGGAATGGTGAGTACCTATTAGGGGCATAGAGGCCCATTTATCAAGCTCCAGATGGAGCTTGAGGGCCCGTGTCTCTGGTGAGTCTTCAGACTCTAAAGACCGCTGCTCCATAACGCAGTCCGCCTGCTCTGAGCAGGTGGACAGAGACCTCCGAAATTCAACCCGATCGAGTATGATCGGATTGATTGACACCTTCCTGCTGGTGCCCAGGGGGGCGGGATTGCACCAGCAGCTCACAAGAGCTGCTGGTGCAATGCTGAATACGGAGAGCGTATTGCTCGCCGCATTTAGCGAGGTATGTCGGACCTGATCTGCACTGTCGGATCAGGTCCGACATACCTTTGATAAATACCCCCCTTAGTTTTAGGCTTTTTGGGCTTGAAAAGAGCTGATTGCCGTTTTAAGGGCAGTAAAAGAGCTGGATGCTCTTTTAAGGGCAATGCCCATACAAATGCCCCTTTAGGGGCAATGGGTAGTTTAGTTTTTTTTTTGTTTTTTTTTTTTATAATATTTTTATTGAGGATTAAAAATAGACATACAGGAATCCCATTGTGAGATAACATAGATATACGGGCAAGATGTTGCAAGACAGTTAATCAACATATACACAAATAGGTACCGTAAAAGCAAAATAAAGTGGGATACAATGATGTAGTCAAAAATCTAAATAGTACCTGTGAAATAAAACAAAGAATATCAAATTCTAATCCTCAGTCCCCCCCCCCCCCCCATAACACAAGTGAGGCAACTTTTGGACCTCAAACACATATATTATAAAGAATAACAGGAGGGTTACAATAATATATGGTCACTTTTGGACCTTGAAAACACTATTGAGACACATCACTTACAAGTATGACATATACCTCTAGTTTGTATAGTTTATAGAAACAAACCTCAACTTTCAAGATACAAAAGTAATTAACCTCTATAAAAAACAAATATATGGAGAGCAACATAAGACAAAGAGCTCATAAAGATATATTGAGAAAACATAATTTATGTAAGAACTTACCTGATAAATTCATTTCTTTCATATTAGCAAGAGTCCATGAGCTAGTGACGTATGGGATATACATTCCTACCAGGAGGGGCAAAGTTTCCCAAACCTTAAAATGCCTATAAATACACCCCTCACCACACCCACAATTCAGTTTAACGAATAGCCAAGAAGTGGGGTGATAAGAAAAAAGTGCGAAAGCATATAAAATAAGGAATTGGAATAATTGTGCTTTATACAAAAAAATCATAACCACCACAAAAAAGGGCGGGCCTCATGGACTCTTGCTAATATGAAAGAAATGAATTTAGCAGGTAAGTTCTTACATAAATTATGTTTTCTTTCATGTAATTAGCAAGAGTCCATGAGCTAGTGACGTATGGGATAATGACTACCCAAGATGTGGATCTTTCCACACAAGAGTCACTAGAGAGGGAGGGATAAAATAAAGACAGCCAATTCCTGCTGAAAATAATCCACACCCAAAATAAAGTTTAATGAAAAACATAAGCAGAAGATTCAAACTGAAACCGCTGCCTGAAGTACTTTTCTACCAAAAACTGCTTCAGAAGAAGAAAATACATCAAAATGGTAGAATTTGGTAAAAGTATGCAAAGAGGACCAAGTTGCCGCTTTGCAAATCTGATCAACCGAAGCTTCATTCCTAAACGCCCAGGAAGTAGAAACTGACCTAGTAGAATGAGCTGTAATCCTCTGAGGCGGAGTTTTACCCGACTCAACATAGGCAAGATGAATTAAAGATTTCAACCAAGATGCCAAAGAAATGGCAGAAGTTTTCTGGCCTTTCTAGAACCGGAAAAGATAACA
Source organism: Bombina bombina (assembly GCF_027579735.1). Lineage (NCBI taxonomy): Eukaryota > Metazoa > Chordata > Amphibia > Anura > Bombinatoridae > Bombina > Bombina bombina. Next base: position 475,025,595 of record NC_069505.1, on the reverse strand, counting down.
AATAAACTAGAAGTCTTTCGGAAAGACTTAGTAGCTTCAACATAATATTTCAAAGCTCTAACAATATCCAAAGAATGCAACGATTTCTCCTTAGAATTCTTAGGATTAGGACATAATGAAGGAACCACAATGTCTCTACTAATGTTGTTGGAATTCACAACTTAGGTAAAAATTCAAAAGAAGTTCGCAACACCGCCTTATCCTGATGAAAAATCAGAAAAGGAGACTCACAAGAAAGAGCAGATAATTCAGAAACACTTCTGGCAGAAGAGATGGCCAAAAGGAACAAAACTTTCCAAGAAAGTAATTTAATGTCCAATAAATGCATAGGTTCAAATGGAGGAGCTTGAAGAGCCCCCAGAACCAAATTCAAACTCCAAGGAGGAGAAATTGACTTAATGACAGGCTTTATACGAACCAAAGCTTGTACAAAACAATGAATATCAGGAAGAATAGCAATCTTTCTGTGAAAAAGAACAGAAAGAGCAGAGATTTGTCCTTTCAAGGAACTTGCGGACAAACCCTTATCTAAACCATCCTGAAGAAACTGTAATATTCTCGGTATTCTAAAAGAATGCCAAGAAAAATGATGAGAAAGACACCAAGAAATATAAGTCTTCCAGACTCTATAATATATCTCTCTGGATACAGATTTACGAGCCTGAAACATAGTATTAATCACAGAGTCAGAGAAACCTCTTTGACCAAGAATCAAGCGTTCAATCTCCATACTTTTAAATTTAAGGATTTCAGATCCTGATGGGAAAAAAGGACCTTGAGACAGAAGGTCTGGTCTTAACGGAAGAGTCCACGGTTGGCAAGAGGCCATCCGGACAAGATCCGCATACCAAAACCTGTGAGGCCATGCCGGAGCTACCAGCAGAACAAACGAGCATTCCTTCAGAATCTTGGAGATTACTCTTGGAAGAAGAACTAGAGGCGGAAAGATATAGGCAGGATGATACTTCCAAGGAAGTGATAATGCATCCACTGCCTCCGCCTGAGGATCCCGGGATCTGGACAGATACCTGGGAAGTTTCTTGTTTAGATGAGAAGCCATCAGATCTATTTCTGGAAGTTCCCACATTTGAATAATCTGAAGAAATACCTCTGGGTGAAGAGACCATTCGCCCGGATGCAACGTTTGGCGACTGAGATAATCCGCTTTCCAATTGTCCATACCTGGGATATGAACCGCAGAGATTAGACAGGAGCTGGATTCCGCCCAAACCAAAATTTGAGATACTTCTTTCATAGCCAGAGGACTGTGAGTCCCTCCTTGTTGATTGATGTATGCCACAGTTGTGACATTGTCTATCTGAAAACAAATGAACAACTCTCTCTTCAGAAGAGGCCAAGACTGAAGAGCTCTGAAAATTGCACGGAGTTCCAAAATATTGATCGGAAATCTCACCTCCTGAGATTCCCAAACCCCTTGTGCCATCAGATACCCCCACACAGCTCCCCAACCTGTAAGACTTGCATCTGTTGAGATTATAGTCCAGGTCGGAAGAACAAGAAGCCCCCTGAACTAAACGATGGTGATCTGTCCACCATGTCAGAGAGTGTCGTAAAATCGGTTTAAAGATATTAATTGAGATATCTTTGAGTAATCCCTGCACCATTGGTTCAGCATACAGAGCTGAAGAGGTCGCATGTGAAAACGAGCAAAGGAGATCGCATCTGATGCGGCAGTCCTAAGACCCAACATTTCCATGCATAAGGCTACCAAAGGGAATGATTGTGACTGAAGGTTTTGACAAGCTGATATCAATGTTAAACTTCTCTTGTCTGACAAGGACAGAGTCATAGACACTGAATCTATCTAGAAACCTAAAAAGGTTACCCTTGTCTGAGGAATCAATGAATTGATTGGTAAATTGATCCTCCAACCATGAACTTGAAGAAACAACACAAGTCGATTCGTATGAGATTCTTCGAAAATGAGAAGACTGAGCAAGTACCAAGATATCGTCCAAATAAGGAAATACCAAAACCCTGTTCTCTGATTACAGAAAGAAGGGCACCGAGAACCTTTGAAAAAAATTCTTGGAACTGAGGCTTGGCCAAACGGTAGAGCCAAAAAACTGGTAATGCTTGTCTAAAAAGAGAATCTCAGACACTAAAAGTGATCTGGATGAATCGTAATATGCAGATACACATCCTGTAAATCTATTGTAGACATATAATGCCCTTGCTAAACAAAAGGCAGGATAGTCCTACAGTAACCATCTTGAATGTTGGTATCCTAACATAACGATTCAATAATGATAGATCCGGAACTGGTCTGAAGGAATTGACCTTCTTTGGTACAATGAAGAGATAAAATAAAACCCCAGCCCCTGTTCCAGAACTGGAACTGGCATAAATACTCCAGCCAACTCTAGATCTGAAACACATTTCAGAAATGCTGAGCCTTTGCTGTGTTAACTGGGACACGGGAAAGAAAAAAATCTCTTAGCAGGAGGCCTTAACTTGAAGCCAATTCTGTACCTTTCTGAAACAATGTTCTGAAACCAGAGATTGAGAACGGAATTGATCCAAATTTCTTTGAAGAAAACGTAATCTGCCCCATACCAGCTGAGCTGGAATAAGGGCCGCACCTTCATAGGTACTTAGGAGCTGGCTATAGGTTTCTATAAGGCTTGGATATATTCCAAACTGGAAATAGTTTCCAAACTGATACCGCTCCTGAGGATGAAGGATCAGGCTTTTGTTCCTTGTTGTGAGGAAAGGAACGAAAATGATTATTTACCCTGGAAAGAAAGGGAAAGCAAAGTTGACTTAGAAGACATATCAGCATTCCAAGTTTAATCCATAAAGCTTTTCTAGCTAAAATAGCTAGAGACATATACCTGACATCAACTCTAATGATATCAAAAGATGGTATCACCAATAAAATTATTAGCATGTTATAGAATAATAATAATGCTATAAAATTATGATCTGTTGCTTGTTGCGCTAAAGCTTCTAACCAAAAAGTTGAAGCTGCAGCAACATCCGCTAAAAATATAGCAGGTCTAAGAAGATTACCTGAACATAAGTAAGCTTTTCTTAGAAAGGATTCAATTTTCCTATCTAAAGGATCCTTAAATTAAGTACTATCTGCCGTAGGAATAGTAGTACATTAGCAGGAGTAGAGACAGCCCCATAACCTTAGGGATTTTTGTCCCAAAAAACTCTAATCTGTCAGATGGCACAGGATATAATTGCTTAAACGTCTAGAAGGAGTAAATAAATTACCCAAATTATTCCATTCCCTGGAAATTACTTCAGAAATAGCATCAGGGAGATAAAACACTTCTGGAATAACTACAGGAGATTTAAAAACCTTATTTAAACGTTTACATTTAGTATCAAGAGGACCAGAATCCTCTATTTCTAATGCAAATAATACTTCTTTAAGTAAAGAACGAATAAATTCCATCTTGAACAAATACAAAGATTTATCAGCATCAACCTCTGAGACAGAAACCTCTGAACCAGAAGAACCATTATCAGTATCAGAATGATGATGTTCATTTAAAAATTCATCTGAAAAAAGAGAAGTTTTAAAAGACTTTTATGCATACTAGAAGGAGAAATAACAGACATAGCCTTCTTAATGGATTTAAAAAATAAAATCTCTTATGTTATCAGGAACACTCTGAAAATTAGATGTTGACGGAACAGCAACAGGTAATGTAACAGTACTAAAGGAAATTTTATCTGCATTAATAAGTTTGACATGACATGCAATACAAACAACAGCTGGAGAAACAGATACCAAAAGTTTATAGCAGATACACTTAGCTTGGTAGCTCCAGCACTGGGCAGTGATTTTCCTGAAGTATCTTCTGACTCAGTTGCAACGTGGAACATCTTGCAATATGTAAAAGAAAAAAACAACATATAAAGCAAAATTGATCAAATTCCTTAAATGACAGTTTCAGGAATGGGAAAAAAATGCCAGTGAACAAGCTTCTAGCAACCAGAAGCAATAAATAATGTGACTTAAATAATGTGGAGACAAAAGTGACGCCCATATTTTTTAGCGCCAAAAAAGACGCCCACATTATTTGGCGCCTAAATGCTTTTGGCGCCAAAAATGACGCCACATCCGGAACGCCGACATTTTTGACGCAAAAAAAGTCAAAAAATGACGCAACTTCCGGCGACACGTATGACGCCGGAAACAGAAAAAAAATTTTGCGCCAAAAAAGTCAGCGCCAAGAATGACGCAATAAAATGAAGCATTTTCTGCCCCCGAGAGCCTAACAGCCCACAGGGAAAAAGTCAAATTTTTTAAGGTAAGAAAAAATGATTGAAACAAATGCATTTATCCCAAATATGAAACTGACTGTCTGAAAAATAAGGAATGTTGAACATTCTGAGTCAAGGCAAATAAATGTTTGAATACATATATTTAGAACTTTATAAACAAAGTGCCCAACCATAGCTTAGAGTGTCACAGAAAATAAGATTTACTTACCCCAGGACACTCATCTACATGTTTGTAGAAAGCCAAACCAGTACTGAAACGAGAATCAGCAGAGGTAATGGTATATATAAGAGTATATCGTCGATCTGAAAAGGGAGGTAAGAGATGAATCTCTACGACCGATAACAGAGAACCTATGAAATAGACCCCGTAGAAGGAGATCACTGCATTCAAATAGGCAATACTCTCCTCACATCCCTCTGACATTCACTGCACGCTGAGAGGAAAACCGGGCTCCAACTTGCTGCGGAGCGCATATCAACGTAGAATCTAGCACAAACTTACTTCACCACCTCCATCGGAGGCAAAGTTTGTAAAACTGAATTGTGGGTGTGGTGAGGGGTGTATTTATAGGCATTTTAAGGTTTGGGAAACTTTGCCCCTCCTGGTAGGAATGTATATCCCATACGTCACTAGCTCATGGACTCTTGCTAATTACATGAAAGAAAGCTATTGTGACCTTATTAGTGTAATATGGTATGACAAAATGTGTTTGTTTATAAATGGGCAGGACTACAACATTAGGTAGCTGGATAATACAGTTAAAAGGAAAGAAAAAAAAAAAAAGAAAGCAAACAAACAAAAAACAACTGTATAGTCACCCAGAATATCCTTGTCACTATAGAGTTAAACTTAAGAGAGCATAGGAGAATACCATATGGACATGAGATTTTATCAGCAACGTATCCAACATGTGAAGTACCCATAATAAAACCTGCCCTTATGAGGCCTATATAGCAGTGCCTGTAAAGTTAGATAAAATATATGAGTATCTTGTACAGTAATTAAGAATATCATGAGTCCTCCTTGAGCATAGTATAGTATTGAGAGGATCAAAGCAAAGTCTGCCAAACATTTTAGGCCTAACAATAATTCCCCTCAAAACTCAAAAGTCTATGGATATCCTAAGGTGTGTATTAATATGGGGTTGCTGAGTCTCTATAATCATAGCTGGATGGACGGGCCACACCAGTGTGTAATAGCCTTAACCAATGCCCATTTTCCTGTGATTCTGACCCCAAATGTGGTTCACAACAGAGTGCTGGAGATCGGGTGTAAAGCGACTGCTCACCACATTCCTGGCGTCTAAGAGACTCCCGGACCCTAGGAAGATGTACTGTTTTCCCATCCGCAGTATGGATGTCATTGTCCTGAGACCGCAGGGCCAAGCTATGTTACCAGCACTCGGGTTATGGCTCAGAATGGGGGCTAGCCATGGCGGTAGACCTCCGGATCGCAGAGCCAGGTTACTGGTGATGGCTCTCTCGCTAGCCTTTTCCTTTGCATGCAATTGCCTTGGAGAGAGTCCACCCAATGAGTCGACATATGTTGGGACCCATGCCGGTTGGAGTGCGCAGTATAGCAGGAAGGTGTCCCTTATATCAAAGTCGGGGCAGCTGACCGCACCACACCGTGAACGGAATATCAATAGGCCTGAATTGGGTGTATTTAGAATGCCAGTCGACAGAGGATTTTCTGTGTTCCTAGCCATCTTCGTTCTCCACGTGGTACCATGTCTCTGCTTACTGATTGCGGAGGGTTCCACAGGGCGCAATAGTGTAGACGCTAGGTAAGACAATGGAGGCTCAGGTTCGTATTGATGGGGGAGCTGTATCCCAGCAGTGCTCTCTCTCCCTTGGTATGATACCATCGGTGAAGGGCTATCTCTCTCGATGATCTGGCAATGTATATCCTTGTTAGGGGATCGCTGAAGCAAAGGTTTAAATGCATCTTTTATAGTGTTGCATAACTCTCTTTCAAAGTTTTCTAGCAAGGTCTGTATTGCTTGGTAAGACTCTTCCATAGCTAAAATTTTCTATAGCGCTCAAGTCGAGGTGATAACCAGAAATATATTGTCTCCTTGTAATTCCCTTGACTGTAGTTTTAGGGATTAGGGACAGCTCACAGAGCTGCTGGACCTGATCTATCAGGAATTAGGGAGGGTAGATGAGGGCCAGGCCGTTTAATAGGCCTCCGCTGTGTACCACATCTAATCCGGTCTGCTGGGCTGAGATTCTATATGAGAAATATAAAAATCTGTTCCCTAGGGATTAATCTTCAAAACTGTTGTGAAGTAAGACAGAGATTGAAAATCCAAGGTGTGACAAATAGCGGATTTATCAACACCAGGTCTCAGCCGTAATTAAAAAGCAGCCATCTTGGTCAGTGTACGGACCCGCCCCCCGGGTAGTTTAGTTTTTCTCCTGTTAAGTGTAGTCAGTCCACGGGTCATCCATTACTTATGGGATTATAACTCCTCCCTAACAGGAAGTGCAAGAGGATCACCCAAGCAGAGCTGCTATATAGCTCCTCCCCTCTACGTCATATCCAGTCATTCTTTTGCACCTAACTAAAGATAGGACGTGTGAGAGGACTGTGGTGTGTTAAACTTAGTTTTTATTTCTTCAATCAAAAGTTTGTTATTTTAAACGGCACCGGAGTGTGTTGTTTGTTCTCAGGCAGCATTAGAAGAAGAATCTGCCTGAGTTTTTCTATGATCTTAGCGGTCGTAACTAAGATCCACTTGCTGTTCTCGGCCATTCTCAGGAGTGAGGTAACTTCAGAACAGGGGATAGCATGCAGGGCCCACCTGCAAGGAGGTATGTGCAGTAAATTATTTTCTAAGGAATGGAATTGACTGAGAAAATACTGCTAATACCGATGTAATGTAAGTGCAGCCTTAAATGCAGTAGTAGCGACTGGTATCAGGCTGTTAAGTATGTATGTATACTCTGAGGTATTTCTGGGGAATGGAATTTCACTAAGAAAATACTGTCAATATTAAAGTAATATTTGAGCCTGCACTGCAGTGAAAGCGACTAGCAGCAGGCTTATTAATAACACTTCATAATTTTCAATTTTAAAACGTTTACTGGCATGTTAATCGTTTTTTCTGAGGTACTTGGTGATAAAACTTTATGGGCATGATTTTTACCACATGGCTGTCGTTTTTTTCTGAATAAAAACAGTTTACTGAGCTTCCCCACTGTTGTAATATGAGTGGGAGGGGCCTATTTTAGCGCTTTATTGCGCAGTAAAAATTTAGTCACAGTCTTCCTATTTCTTCCTCCATGATCCAGGACGTCTCTACAGAGCCCAGGGGTCTCCAAAACTAATTTTGAGGGAGGTAATCAGTCACAGCAGACCTGTGACAGTGTGTTTGACTGTGATAAAAACGTTTATTATTTTAACTGTTATCCGTTTTGGGTATTAAGGGGTTAATCATCCTTTTGCTGGTGGGTGCAATCCTCTGCTAACTTTATACATTTTCTGTTAAAATTTGGTTGTTTTAACATATTTGGTTCATTGTTAATTCAACTGTGTCACATTTTTATGTTTCTTAAAGGCGCAGTAGCGTTTTTTATATAGCTTGTAAATTTATTTAAAAGTTTTTTTCCAAGCTTGCTAGTGTTATTGCTAGTCTGTTAAAACATGTCTGACACAGATGAATCTGTTTGTTCACTATGTTTAAAGGCCAATGTGGAGCCCAATAGAAATTTGTGCACTCAATGTATAGATGTTACTTTGAATAAAAGTCAAACTTTATATGTTAAAAGAATATCACCAGACGAGGGGGAAGTTATGCCGACTAACTCTCCTCACGTGTCAGTACCTTCGCCTCCCGCTCAGGAGGTGCGTGATATTGTGGCGCCAAGTACATCAGGGCGGCCCATACAAATCACTTTGCAAGACATGGCTAATGTTATGACTGAAGTACTATCTAAATTGCCAGAATTAAGAGGTAAACGCGATCACTCTGGGGTAAGAACAGAGTGCGCTGATAATAGTAGAGCCATGTCTGATACTGCGTCACAATTTGCAGAACATGAGGACGGAGAGCTTCATTCTGTGGGTGACGGATCTGATCCAAGTAAACTGGATTCAGACATTTCAAATTTTAAATTTAAGCTTGAGAACCTCCGTGTATTACTAGGGGAGGTATTAGCGGCTCTGAATGATTGTAACACGGTTGCAATTCCGGAGAAAGTATGTAGGCTGGATAAATATTTTGCGGTACCGGCGTGTACTGACGTTTTTCCTATACCTAAAAGGCTTACAGAAATTGTTAACAAGGAGTGGGATAGACCCGGTGTGCCCTTTTCACCCCCTCCTATATTTAGAAAAATGTTTCCAATAGACGCCACCACACGGGACCTATGGCAGACGGTCCCTAAGGTGGAGGGAGCAGTTTCTACTCTGGCTAAGCGCACCACTATCCCGGTGGAGGATAGCTGTGCTTTTTCAGATCCAATGGATAAAAAATTAGAGGGTTACCTTAAGAAAATGTTTGTTCAACAAGGTTTTATATTACAACCCCTTGCATGCATCGCACCTGTCACTGCTGCGGCGGCATTCTGGTTTGAGTCTCTGGAAGAGACCCTTAGCACAGCTCCATTGGATGAGATTATGAACAAGCTTAAAGCCCTTAAGCTAGCTAATTTATTTCTGATGCCGTAGTACACTTAACCAAACTTACGGCTAAGAACTCCGGATTCGCCATTCAAGCGCGCAGAGCGCTGTGGCTTAAATCCTGGTCAGCTGATGTGACTTCTAAATCTAAATTGCTTAATATTCCTTTCAAAGGGCAGACATTATTCGGGCCCGGCTTGAAAGAAATTATCGCTGACATTACTGGAGGTAAGGGCCATGCCCTGCCTCAAGACAGGGCCAAACCAAAGGCTAAACAGTCTAATTTTCATGCCTTTCGTAACTTCAAGGCAGGAGCAGCATCAACTTCCTCCGCTCCAAGACAGGAAGGAACTGTTGCTCGCTACAGACAGGGCTGGAAACCTAACCAGTCCTGGAACAAGGGCAAGCAGGCCAGGAAACCTGCTGCTGCCCCTAAGACAGCATGAAGTGAGGGCCCCCGATCCGGAAACGGATATAGTGGGGGGCAGACTTTCTCTCTTTGCCCAGGCTTGGGCAAGAGATGTCCAGGATCCCTGGGCGTTGGAAATCATATCTCAGGGATATCTTCTGGACTTCAAAGCTTCTCCTCCACAAGGGAGATTTCATCTTTCAAGGTTATCAGCAAGCCAGGTAAAGAAAGAGGCGTTTCTACGCTGTGTACAAGACCTCTTACTAATGGGAGTGATCCACCCAGTTCCGCGGTCGGAACACGGGCAAGGATTCTATTCAAATCTGTTTGTGGTTCCCAAAAAAGAGGGAACCTTCAGACCAATCTTGGACTTAAAGATCCTAAACAAATTCCTAAGAGTTCCATCGTTCAAAATGGAAACTATTCTAACCATCTTACCCATGATCCAAGAGGGTCAGTACATGACCACAGTGGATTTAAAGGATGCCTACCTTCACATACCGATTCACAAGGATCATTACCGGTATCTAAGATTTGCCTTCCTAAACAGGCATTACCAGTTTGTAGCTCTTCCCTTCGGGTTAGCTACGGCTCCAAGAATCTTTACAAAGGTTCTGGGCTCTCTTCTGGCGGTACTAAGACCGCGAGGCATAGCGGTAGCTCCGTACCTAGACGACATTCTGATACAAGTGTCAAGTTTCCAAACTGCCAAGTCTCATACAGAGTTAGTTCTGGCATTTCTAAGGTCGCATGGGTGGAAGGTGAACGTAGAAAAGAGTTCTCTATTGCCACTCACAAGAGTTCCCTTTCTAGGGACTCTTATAGATTCTGTAGAAATGAAAATTTACCTGACGGAGGACAGGTTATCAAAACTTCTAAATGCTTTCCGTGTCCTTCATTCCATTCAACACCCGTCAGTGGCTCAGTGCATGGAAGTAATCGGCTTAATGGTAGCGGCAATGGACATAGTACCATTTGCGCGCCTGCATCTCAGACCGCTGCAATTATGCATGCTAAGTCAGTGGAATGGGGATTACTCATATTTGTCCCCTCTGCTAAATCTGGATCAAGAGACCAGAGATTCTCTTCTATGGTGGCTTTCTCGGCCACATCTGTCCAAGGGGATGCCCTTCCGCAGGCCAGATTGGACGATTGTAACAACAGACGCCAGCCTTCTAGGTTGGGGCGCAGTCTGGAATTCCCTGAAGGCTCAGGGATCATGGACTCAGGAGGAGAGACTCCTTTCAATAAACATTCTGGAATTAAGAGCAATTTTCAATGCTCTTCTGGCTTGGCCTCAGTTAGCAACTCTGAGGTTCATCAGGTTTCAGTCGGACAACATCACGACTGTGGCTTACATCAACCATCAAGGAGGAACAAGGAGTTCCCTAGCGATGATGGAAGTCTCAAAGATAATTCGCTGGGCAGAGTCTCACTCTTGCCACCTGTCAGCGATCCACATCCCAGGCGTGGAGAACTGGGAGGCGGATTTTCTAAGTCGCCAGACCTTTCATCCGGGGGAGTGGGAACTTCATCCGGAGGTGTTTGCCCAACTGCTTCATCATTGGGGCAAACCAGATCTGGATCTCATGGCGTCTCGCCAGAACGCCAAGCTTCCTTGTTACGGATCCAGGTCCAGGGACCCGGGAGCGGTGCTGATAGATGCTCTGACAGCACCTTGGGTCTTCAACATGACTTATGTGTTTCCACCTTTCCCGATGCTTCCTCGATTGATTGCCAGGATCAAACAGGAGAGAGCATCAGTGATTCTAATAGCGCCTGCGTGGCCACGCAGGACCTGGTATGCAGATCTAGTGGACATGTCGTCCTGTCCACCATGGTCTCTGCCTCTGAGACAGGACCTTCTGATTCAGGGTCCTTTCAAACATCCAAATCTAATTTCTCTGAGGCTGACTGCATGGAGATTGAACGCTTGATTCTATCAAAGCGTGGATTCTCGGAGTCAGTGATTGATACCTTAATACAGGCTAGGAAACCTGTTACCAGGAAAATTTACCATAAAATATGGCGTAAATACTTATATTGGTGCGAATCCAAGAGTTACTCATGGAGTAAGGTTAGGATTCCTAGGATACTGTCTTTTCTACAAGAGGGTTTAGAAAAGGGTTTATCTGCTAGTTCATTAAAGGGACAGATTTCAGCTCTGTCTATCCTTTTACACAAACGTCTGGCAGAAGTTCCAGACGTTCAGGCCTTTTGTCAGGCTTTGGCTAGGATTAAGCCTGTGTTTAAGACTGTTGCTCCGCCGTGGAGCTTAAACTTAGTTCTTAACGTTCTGCAAGGTGTTCCGTTTGAACCCCTTCATTCCATCGATATCAAGCTGTTATCTTGGAAAGTTCTGTTTTTAATGGCTATTTCCTCGGCTCGAAGAGTCTCTGAGTTATCGGCCTTACATTGTGATTCTCCTTATCTGATTTTTCATTCAGACAAGGTAGTTCTGCGTACTAAACCTGGGTTCTTACCTAAGGTAGTCACTAACAAGAATATCAATCAAGAGATTGTTGTTCCATCATTGTGCCCTAACCCTTCTTCAAAGAAGGAACGACTTTTGCACAATCTGGACGTCGTCCGTGCCCTGAAATTTTATTTGCAGGCAACTAAAGATTTTCGTCAAACTTCTTCCCTGTTTGTCGTTTATTCTGGACAGAGGAGAGGTCAAAAAGCTTCAGCTACCTCTCTCTCTTTTTGGCTTCGTAGCATAATACGTTTAGCCTATGAGACTGCTGGACAGCAGCCTCCTGAAAGGATTACAGCTCATTCTACTAGAGCTGTGGCTTCCACTTGGGCCTTTAAGAATGAGGCCTCTGTTGAACAGATTTGCAAGGCTGCAACTTGGTCTTCACTTCACACTTTTTCAAAATTTTACAAATTTGACACTTTTGCTTCTTCGGAGGCTGTTTTTGGGAGAAAGGTTCTACAGGCAGTGGTTCCTTCTGTGTAAAGATCCTGCCTGTCCCTCCCGTCATCCGTGTACTTTTAGCTTTGGTATTGGTATCCCATAAGTAATGGATGACCCGTGGACTGACTACACTTAACAGGAGAAAATATAATTTATGCTTACCTGATAAATTCATTTCTCCTGTAGTGTAGTCAGTCCACGGCCCGCCCTGTTTTTACGGCAGGTCTAAATTTTAATTAAACTCCAGTCACCACTGCACCCTATAGTTTCTCCTTTCTCGTATGGTTTCGGTCGAATGACTGGATATGACGTAGAGGGAAGGAGCTATATAGCAGCTCTGCTTGGGTGATCCTCTTGCACTTCCTGTTAGGGAGGAGTTATAATCCCATAAGTAATGGATGACCCGTGGACTGACTACACTACAGGAGAAATGAATTTATCAGTTAAGCATAAATTATATTTTTTATTGTTAGGTTTTTTTAATTTTAGGGGGTGTTTGTTTATGGGGGGGGGTTTACTGTTAGGGGGATTTAGTAATTTTTAAATGTAAAAGAGCTGTTTAACTTAGGGCAATGACCTACAAAGGGCCCTTTTAAGGGCTATTGGTAGTTTAGTATTAGATTAGGGGGTGCTTTTATTTTGGGGGGGGGGGGGTTATTTTTATAAGGGTATTAGTTAGGTTTAATTTTTTTATTTTGGATAGCATTGTTTAGTTTTTTGTAACTTTAGCTTGGGGCTTTGTATTTTTTTAAACATAGACTGCCCTCTGGGCAGGCTTATCGTCGCCTAGTAAGTAATAAAGAATAAGTATTGGGCCTAGACTGTCCCTTCAAGGAGTAGTTTTTGAGGTCCCAATGACAAAATATCATGTCACAAAAACCTCATAAATTAAATGGAGAAACGTACACTGTATATTAGATAGGAATACTTTGATAGAAGTTTCTCTTATGATTAATATCTTTAGGATAAGGCCGGGGCACATTAGCTGCCTGTTTACTGAAGATGAAATTCATGATAGATTTTGCTGTAGGGCGTGTTTGATCTATTATACTACTGACAGTCTAGGTGATGAGTGTGATAGTGCCTTAATCCAGTGTGCGGGGGATACGGCATCTAGTTAGCTGTACTATCCACCATGTCAAATATGAAAAAAATAGTCTTTTCTAAGGGGTGGCTGATTTATTAGGTAAGCGATCACCCATGGGGATGCAAAATATTTATATAGAGCTTTGGTTTATAGACACGTTGTCTTCACTGCAGTGTTATAAATTATTGTTTAGTCTCTTCTTAAAGGACCAGTGAATACAATAGATTTGCATAATAAACAAATACACGATAAATTGCACTTAGTCTGAACTTCAAACGAGTAGTAGATTTTTTTTCCTGACAAATTGAAATTTTTTGTCTATTTCTACTCCTCCTGTATTATGTGACAGCCATCAGCCAATCACAAATGTATATATGTATATTATGTGAATTCTTGCACATGCTCAGTAGGAGCTGGTGACTCAAAAAGTGTAAATATAACAAGACTGTGCACATTTTGTTAATGGAAGTAATTTGGAAATTTGTTTGAATTTGCATGTTCTATCCGAATCATGAAAGTTTAAATTTGACTTGAGTGTCCCTTTAACAAAGATGTTTTGCTCCACCTTGATAATTATGGAAAGAGATAACTAGAGGAGATAAAAAACATAAATAATGGTGAAAAAAGATGATTATGCAGAGCTAAAGACTGACTTGTCAAGTAGGCAGTGAAATGACTATAGACTGAGTTACTGCAGAGCTAAAGTTTGACTTGTTAAGTAGGCAGTGAAACTACTATAGACTGAGTTACTGCAGAGCTTAAGTCTGACTTGTTAAGTAGGCAGGGAAATTACTAAGTTACTGCAGAGCTAAATACTTTCTTGTTAAGTAGGCAGTGAAATGACTATAGACTGAGTTACTGCAGAGCTAAAGACTGACTTGTTAAGTAGGCAGTGAAATGACTATAGACTGAGTTACTACAGAGATAAAGACTGACTTGTTAAGTAGGCAGTGAAATGACTATAGACTAAGTTACTGCAGAGCTAAAGATTGGCTTGTTAAGTAGGCAGTTAGACGACTATATAGACTGAGTTACTGCAGAGCTAAAGACTGACTTGCTAAGTAGGCAGTTAAATGACCATAGACTAAGTTACTGCAGAGCTAAAGACCGACTTGTCAAGTAGGCAGTGTATACAAATGTATATATGTATATTATGTGAATTCTTGCACATGCTCAGTAGGAGCTGGTGACTCAAAAAGTGTAAATATAACAAGACTGTGCACATTTTGTTAATGGAAGTAATTTGGAAATTTGTTTGAATTTGCATGTTCTATCCGAATCATTAAAGTTTAAATTTGACTTGAGTGTCCCTTTAACAAAGATGTTTTGCTCCACCTTGATAATTATGGAAAGAGATAACTAGAGGAGATAAAAAACATAAATAATGGTGAAAAAAGATGATTATGCAGAGCTAAAGACTGACTTGTCAAGTAGGCAGTGAAATGACTATAGACTGAGTTACTGCAGAGCTAAAGTTTGACTTGTTAAGTAGGCAGTGAAACTACTATAGACTGAGTTACTGCAGAGCTAAAGTCTGACTTGTTAAGTAGGCAGTGAAATGACTAAGTTACTGCAGAGCTAAAGACTTTCTTGTTAAGTAGGCAGTGAAATGACTATAGACTGAGTTACTACAGAGATAAATACTGACTTGTTAAGTAGGCAGTGAAATGACTATAGACTGAGTTACTGCAGAGCTAAAGTTTGACTTGTTAAGTAGGCAGTGAAACTACTATAGACTGAGTTACTGCAGAGCTAAAGTCTGACTTGTTAAGTAGCCACTGAAATGACTAAGTTACTGCAGAGCTAAAGACTTTCTTGTTAAGTAGGCAGTGAAATGACTATAGACTGAGTTACTGCAGAGCTAAAGACTGACTTGTTAAGTAGGCAGTGAAATGACTATAGACTGAGTT
The DNA here is from genome assembly GCF_027579735.1 of Bombina bombina. Classification (NCBI taxonomy): domain Eukaryota; kingdom Metazoa; phylum Chordata; class Amphibia; order Anura; family Bombinatoridae; genus Bombina; species Bombina bombina. The sequence goes on along the minus strand of NC_069505.1, from coordinate 475,010,379 downwards.
ACTACAGAGATAAATACTGACTTGTTAAGTAGGCAGTGAAATGACTATAGACTAAGTTACTGCAGAGCTAAAGATTGGCTTGTTAAGTAGGCAGTTAGACGATTATATAGACTGAGTTACTGCAGAGCTAAAGACTGACTTGCTAAGTAGGCAGTGAAATGACCATAGACTAAGTTACTGCAGAGCTAAAGACCGGCTTGTCAAGTAGGCAGTGAAATGACTATAGACTAAGTTACTGCAGAGCTAAAGACTGGCTTGTTAAATAGGCAGTGAAATGACTATAGACTGAGTTACTGCAGAGCTAAAGACTGACTTGTTATGTAAGGCAGTGAAATGACTATAGACTGAGTTACTGCAGAGCTAAAGACTGACTTGTTAAGTAGGCAGTGAAATGACTATAGACTGAGTTACTGCAGAGCTTAAGTCTGACTTGTTAAGTAGGCAGGGAAATTACTAAGTTACTGCAGAGCTAAAGACTTTCTTGTTAAATAGGCAGTGAAATGACTATAGACTGAGTTACTGCAGAGCTAAAGACTGACTTGTTAAGTAGGCAGTGAAATGACTATAGACTGAGTTACTACAGAGATAAAGACTGACTTGTTAAGTAGGCAGTGAAATGACTATAGACTAAGTTACTGCAGAGCTAAAGATTGGCTTGTTAAGTAGGCAGACGACTATATAGACTGAGTTACTGCAGAGCTAAAGACTGACTTGCTAAGTAGGCAGTTAAAGGACCATAGACTAAGTTACTGCAGAGCTAAAGACCGACTTGTCAAGTAGGCAGTGTATACAAATGTATATATGTATATTATGTGAATTCTTGCACATGCTCAGTAGGAGCTGGTGACTCAAAAAGTGTAAATATAACAAGACTGTGCACATTTTGTTAATGGAAGTAATTTGGAAATTTGTTTGAATTTGCATGTTCTATCCGAATCATTAAAGTTTAAATTTGACTTGAGTGTCCCTTTAGCCCCTTAATGACCGGACCATTTTTCAATTTTCTTACCCTTAATGACAATGGCTATTTTTACATTTCTGCAGTGTTTGTGTTTAGATGTAATTTTCCTCTTACTCATTTACTGTACCCATACATATTATATACCGTTTTTCTCGCCATTAAATGGACTTTCTAAAGATACCATTATTTTCATCATATCTTATAATTTACTATAAAAAAATGTAAAATATGAGGAAAAAATTAAAAAAAAACACACTTTTTCTAACTTTGACCCCCAAAATCTGTTACACATCTACAACCACCAAAAAAAAAACATTCTAAATAGTTTCTAAATTTTGTCCTGAGTTTAGAAATATCCAATGTTTACATGTTCTTTGCTTTTTTTGCAAGTTATAGGGCCATAAATACAAGTAGCGCTTTGCTATTTCCAAACCACTTTTTTCCAGAATTAGCGCTAGTTACATTGGAACACTGATATCTTTCAGGAATCCCTGAATATCCCTTGACATGTATATATTTATATTTAGAAGACATCCCAAAGTATTGATCTAGGCCCATTTTGGTATATTTCATGCCACCATTTTACCGCCAAATACGATCAAATAAAAAAAAAAACTTAAATTTTTCACAATTATTTTTCACAATTATTTACAAACAGCTTGTGCAATTATGGCACAAATGGTTGTAAATGCTTCTCTGGGATCCCCTTTGTTCAGAAATAGCAGACATATATGGCTTTGGCGTTGCTTTTTGGTAATAATAAGGCCGTTTAATACTGCTGCGCACCACACTTGTAATATGCCCAGCAGTTAAGGGGTTAATTAGGTAGCTTGTAGGGTTAATTTTTAGCTTTAGCGTAGAGATCAGCCTCCCACCTGACACATCCCACCCCCTGATCCCCCCCTGACCCCCCTCAAACAGCTCTCTTCCCTCCCCCACCTCACAATTGTCACTGCCATCTTAAGTACTGGCTGAAAGTCTGCCAGTACTGAAATAAAAATAATTTATTATTATTTTTTTAATTTTTTCATACAGTCTGCAGTGATGGATCCCCCCTTACCCCACAACCTCCCTGATCCCCCCCAATACATCTCTCTAAACCTCCCCCTCTAACTATTTGCCGCCATCTTGGGTACTGTCTGCCAGTACCCAATTTGCCCCCAAAAATAGTTTTTTTTTACTTTTTTATATGTAATACTTGTTTTCTGTAGTGTAGCTGGCCCCCCTAAACGATCTACATCCCTCCCCCTCCCAGATCCCTTACTAAAGAGCTAAGATCCCCCTGCTTCCACATCAGTCTTTTTTTTTTACTTTCATTTTCGGCATAATTTGTGTGCGCACGCACGCACGCGCACCCGATCCCCCACCCCCCGGCCGCAAACGCCGCTCCGGTAATAACAGCAAAAGAAGTCAGATCGCTTTGGGAAATTAACTGAGGCTAATACAGATAAAGGCTGCTCCCACCAACCAACGAAATTGTTAGTATCAGTGGCCGATGCAGAAAGGGCCACAGAGCGGCCCTTTCTGCATCGGAATGTAAAATAGGGGATTGCAGTGATGCCTCAATATTGAGGCATCACTACAATCCCTTGGAAGCAGCTGGAAGCAATCGTGATCGCTTCCAGCACTTCAGACAACAGAGGACGTACCAGGTACGTCAATTGTCATTAAGGGAGTTTTTTCCTATGACGTACCTGGTATGTCCTCTGTCATTAAGGGGTTAACAAAGATGTTTTGCTCCACCTTGATAATTATGGAAAAAGATAACTAGAGGAGATAAAAAACAAACATAAATAATGGTGAAAAAAGATGATTATGCAGAGCTAAAGACTGACTTGTCAAGTAGGCAGTGAAATGACTATAGACTGAGTTACTGCAGAGTTAAAGTTTGACTTGTTAAGTAGGCAGTGAAACTACTATAGACTGAGTTACTGCAGAGCTAAAGTCTGACTTGTTAAGTAGGCAGTGAAATGACTAAGTTACTGCAGAGCTAAAGACTTTCTTGTTAAGTAGGCAGTGAAATGACTATAGACTGAGTTACTGCAGAGCTAAAGACTGACTTGTTAAGTAGGCAGTGAAATGACTATAGACTGAGTTACTACAGAGATAAATACTGACTTGTTAAGTAGGCAGTGAAATGACTATAGACTAAGTTACTGCAGAGCTAAATATTGGCTTGTTAAGTAGGCAGTTAGACGATTATATAGACTGAGTTACTGCAGAGCTAAAGACTGACTTGCTAAGTAGGCAGTGAAATGACCATAGACTAAGTTACTGCAGAGCTAAAGACCGGCTTGTCAAGTAGGCAGTGAAACTACTATAGACTGAGTTACTGCAGAGCTAAAGATTGACTTGTTAAGTAGGCAGTGAAATGACTATAGACTGAGTTACTGCAGAGCTAAAGACTGGCTTGTTAAATAGGCAGTGAAATGACTATAGACTGAGTTACTGCAGAGCTAAAGACTGACTTGTTAAGTAGGCAGTGAAATGACTATAGACTGAGTTACTGCAGAGCTAAAGACTGGCTTGTTAAATAGGCAGTGAAATGACTATAGACTGAGTTACTGCAGAGCTAAAGACTGACTTGCTAAGTAGGCAGTGAAATGACCATAGACTAAGTTACTGCAGAGCTAAAGACCGGCTTGTCAAGTAGGCAGTGAAATGACTATAGACTGAGTTACTGCAGAGCTAAAGACTGACTTGTTAAGTAGGCAGTGAAATGACTATAGACTAAGTTACTGCAGAGCTAAAGATTGACTTGTTAAGTAGGCAGTAAGATGACTGTAGACTGAGTTACTGCAGAGATAAAGACTGACTTGTTAAGTAGGCAGTAAGATGACTACTGTATATAGACTGAGTTACTGCAGAGCTAAAGACTGGCTTGTTAAGTAGGCAATGAAACGCAAATTTAAAGGAAGGAGATGTCCCCTTTTTTTCCTCAATTGATAGACAAAGGCTACAAAGTGAGGATGATATATCCGGCTAAATTATTAGTGGAGATTAATGGCAATACATGTACATTCAACAATAGTAAAGAAGCTAGAGCTTTTCTCACCAAAGAGAAAGTGTAAACTATTAATCCTACGAGTTTTGCTCTAATTGCAATGTCTACAATGTGTGATTTAAAATTGGTTATTTTCTTATTTTTGTTGTTGTCCGGGTTTCGATTTGAAATATTTGTGGGATATATTTGATTACCCAATGTTACTGGTTAGATGTTCTACCCAGATTATTTTAAATTAGGTTTTCTTTGTGGTTTTTTTCTTTTGTTTTTTTTTTCTCTCTCGGCTCTCCACGTCCTGGTTTTCCTCTTTATTAGGACCAAATATTGTTTGCTGAGCAAGGTAGTATGACAGGACTACTTAAGATTCTATTGTGGAATGTGGGCGGAATAACGTCTCCCATAAACCACATTCACCCGACATTGTGTTCTTACAAGAGACACATCTTAAAGATATAGAACTCTCTAAACTTAAGTCACGCTGGGTAGGAAGAGTAATTGCAACCCCCTTTATGAGCCGTAAATGTGGCGTAGCAATTTTACTTAACAAGAATTTAGAATATCAAGTTATTGAAACTGAATGTGACCCTAATAATAGGTTCATAATAATACATATTTCCATCAGAGGTCTTGAGTACACTTTATGTAACGTCTACGGACCAAATCATTTTTCATTGCTCTTCTGGAACACAATTAAAAAGAAATTATATCCATATTGTAGTTTTAGACTGATATTGGGAGGCAATTTTAATATGGTACTTTGCCCCAGAATTTATAGAATGTTTCCTAATAAAGGACAAGATAATAAAGCAACCAAATACTTCAAAGATTTTTGTTTATCCCTTAAACTTAATGATATTAGGAGGATCAAATTTCCAGATACCTCCTCTTTTTCATGTGAGTCCAAATCTCACTCTACATTTTCTAGAATCGATTATATTTTAATATCAGAACTGCTCCTATTGTCCAACTCAAGTCCTATGATCCATGACATCATTATCTCAGACCATGCATTAATTTTACTAGACATATACTAAGTTCAAAGAGAGAACACCCAAAATTTTAGTTTCATATTCCCCCGGTATCTAACAATAGTAAATTCATTTATTGGTTTAAAATGCAATGGCAGGAATACTATCAAAATAATTCTTCTTATCTCAATAAAAATGAAGTATTTTGGGAAGCCTTTAAGGCTGTTCTCAGAGATCAAATCAAGACATATATGTGCCACTATAAGAAGAAACGTTTAATGAAAGAAAAACAACTATCTAACCAGGTTAAAAATTCTTTTAACTGCTATAAGCTACACCCTACTCAGAGCAATTGGTTACAGGACTCCCATAGTAAAACCGAAAGAGAGATATTCACTAAACAACAATGTTTAGAGGCAGAGTTAAAACTTATGAATCACTTTAAAGGCCACTATTGTAACGAGTTACCAAGAATAATAAAAGTATAAACTTTATATCTGCTATCAAGGATGATCAAACGAGATATACTGACAACAAAGATATTAGAGTGTTTTTTTCAACTACTTTCAGAAATTATATGCTGCACAAGATACAGATACTATTAATAGAGATTTGTTTTGGGCTAAGTTAATAACCCCGCAACTCTCTTCATTAGAGCTGGAAACTCTTAATGCCCCAATTTCTAAGGAAGAAATTTTGCTGACGATTAAAAATGCTAAATTGAATAAGGCAGCTGGACCTGATGGGATCCCAATAGAACTTTACAAAATACTCTCTGAAGAGATTAGTAATTTCCTGCAGGTCCTCTTAAATAACTATTATATAACCGCTGCTAATATTTCTAATTATTTCTCTGCAGTGAATATTACGTTAATCCCAAAAAAGGGGAAAGATTCTGAACAGCCTGCCTCTTACAGACCTATATCGGTTCTAAATGCGGATAACAAAATATTTCTCTCCATTATTGCTAACAGACTTAAGGGTTCCTTCCATAAAATAATCAACATAGACCAAACAGGTTTTATGAACGGTTGCAATGTATCCTCTAACCTTCGAAAAGTTTAAATTTTATTATATTATTTTTGGAACCAGGACCCAGCTCAGAAAGATAAGAATGAGAAATTAGGTAAGGATAGAGCCATTTTATCCGTAGACGCGGAGACGGCTTTTGATTCAGTATCTTGGGATCACTTGCTGTATTCGTTAGATAATTTTGGTATCAAAGGACACTGCTTTGAATTCATCTCTAAGATGTACAAAAACCCTTATTCTTCGCTTCTTATAAACGGTAATCTTTCTAAATAAATTTTTTTAGGACGCAACAAGGATGCCCACTGTCCCCTTTGCTATTCAACATCTCAATTGAATCGTTGGCCATATGGCAACATCAAGAACTTGTTGGAATAAGAGTTGGCACAAAGGCTTTTAAAATCTCGCTCTACGCGGATGATCTGCTTATCTTCTTAGAAGAATCAACTAAATCTATCCCGAGAATCCTATATATCCTAGCGTTCTTTAGTTCCTTTTCGGGATATAAGATTAATCTTCAAAAAAGTGAACTTCTGTGGATTCAAAAACGTAAGAAGAGCTACTCTGATCATCCTTTTAAAAATTCAGACAGTATTAAATATCTAGGTATACACTTCATAAGAACCCGAAAATGTGGTATAAATTACATTTTCCACCAGTGTTTGAAAAAAGTAATTTTAGACCTTAAAACCTGGGTCACATTCCCTTTATCTCTTCTAGCTCAAATCAATTTAATCAAAATAATTCTATTTCCACACATACTCTATTTATTTCAAAATTTGCCATTATTCATTCCAAATAAAGAGGTTCGGAAGTTTTATTCTGCGTGTTCACAATTTTTATGGAAAGGGCGTAGGGCACATATTTAAATAGCAAAACTTTCTCAATAAAAGGCGAAAGGTGGACTCGCTCTTACTGACATTAAACTATATAATTTGTCCACTTTAGTCAAAATTGCATTGGACTAGCTCACAGAGTCAAACAAAATTTCTTCAGTTGAGATGGAAAGTACTTTTATATCTCCCTTTTCCCCAAAAGCTATACTGCACTGCTCAGTTAAAAAACTTCCTATAAATATATCCAATCATATTATTAAAAATATTATTCTTGCCTGGCAAAAAAAAAGCTGTAATATACTGGATATAGACTATAGATCCTCGAATTTTCTACCAATCCAAGGAAACCCAGAGTTTACACCTGGAATGCATTGTTCAGTATATCGGATCTGGGCCCAAAAAGGACTTAAATATATTCAACAACTATTTTCTTCCTCTGGACAAATTCTTCCTTTTAACAACTTAATAAATATGTTCGAACTTCCTAGACATAGTTTATTTGCGTACTTTCAAGTACGTCATTACATTAAATCCCAAGACTGTGGCTATGATGGTGATTATCAATGGTCTGAGATCAATGAGTGTATAAAAAAGTTTGCAGCAGGCAAATTTACAATTTCTCTTTTATATAATATTATGCTAGCTAAACAGGGACAAATGCTTTTTCACAAATTGGTCATTTCTCTTGTTAAGTGTATCCAGTCCACGGATCATCCATTACTTATGGGATATTAACTCCTCCCCAACAGGAAGTGCAAGAGGATTCACCCAGCAGAGCTGCTATATAGCTCCTCCCCTAACTGCCATTACCAGTCATTCTCTTGCACCCAACGAATAGATAGGATGTGTGAGAGGACTGTGGTGATTATACTTAGTTTCATACCTTCAATCAAAAGTTTGTTATTTTATAATAGCACCGGAGTGTGTTATTCCTTCTCTGGTAGAATTTGAAGAAGAATCTACCTGAGTTTTTCTATGATTTTAGCCGGAGTAGTTAAGATCATATTGCTGTTTCTCGGCCATCTGAGGAGAGGTAAACTTCAGATCAGGGGACAGCGGGCAGATTAATCTGCAAAGAGGTATGTAGCAGCTTATTATTTTCTGACAATGGAATTGATGAGAAAATTCTGCCATACCGATATAATGTAAACTCAGCCTTAAATGCAGTAGCAGCAACTGGTATCAGGCTGTCATGTATGTATATTTTACACTTCAGTATTCTGGGGAATGGCACTTCACTGGAATTATACTGTATGCATAAAACTTTAGCCTAATTTGCAGGGACTAGCAACAGGCTTTTTAATAACACTCAATTTATTAATGTTAAACGTTTTTTGCTGGCATGTAAAATCGTTTAATTTTCTGAGGTACTGGGTGAAAAAATGTTTTGGGCACTATTTTTTTCCACTTGGCAGTCGTTTTATTTAATTTATGACAGTTTACTGATCTCTCTCACTGTATTTTTTTTTTTTTTTTCTGCTATCAGGGTTAGTTATCCTTTGCTAATGGGAGCAATCCTTTGCTAAAATTGTGTTTTTTACAAAGATTTGATGCTATAACTTTTCAGTGTATTAATTTTCAACTGTCATAACTTTTTCTGTGCTTCTTATAGGCACAGTACGTTTTCATATTGTAGTAAATTACTTGAAAAGTATTTCCAAGTTGCTAGTTTATTTGCTAGTGTGTTAAACATGTCTGATTCAGAGGAAGATATCTGTGCTATATGTGCTAAAGCCAAAGTGGAGCCCAATAGAAATTTATGTACTAACTGTATTGATGCTACTTTAAATAAAAGTCAATCTGTACAAATTGAACATATTTCACCAAACAACGAGGGGAGAGTTATGCCGACTAACTCGCCTCACGTGTCAGTACCTGCATCTCCCGCTCGGGAGGTGCGTGATATTGTAGCGCCGAGTACATCTGGGCGGCCATTACAAATCACATTACAGGATATGGCTACTGTTATGACTGAAGTTTTGGCTAAATTACCAGAACTAAGAGGTAAGCGTGATCACTCTGGGGTGAGAACAGAGTGCGCTGATAATATTAGGGCCATGTCAGACACTGCGTCACAATTTGCAGAACATGAGGACGGAGAGCTTCATTCTGCGGGTGACGGTTCTGATCCAAACAAACTGGATTCAGATATTTCAAATTTTAAATTTAAGCTGGAAAACCTCCGTGTATTACTAGGGGAGGTGTTAGCGGCTCTGAATGATTGTAACACAGTTGCAATACCAGAGAAAATGTGTAGGTTGGATAAATATTTTGCGGTACCGGCGAGTACTGACGTTTTTCCTATACCTAAGAGACTTACTGAAATTGTTACTAAGGAGTGGGATAGACCCGGTGTACCGTTCTCACCCCCTCCGATATTTAGAAAGATGTTTCCAATAGACGCCACCACACGGGACTTATGGCAAACGGTCCCTAAGGTGGAGGGAGCAGTTTCTACTTTAGCTAAGCGTACCACTATCCCGGTGGAGGATAGCTGTGCCTTTTCAGATCCAATGGATAAAAAGTTAGAGGGTTACCTTAAGAAAATGTTTGTTCAACAAGGTTTTATATTGCAACCTCTTGCATGCATTGCGCCTGTCACGGCTGCAGCAGCATTTTGGTTTGAGTCTCTGGAAGAGACACTTGAATCAGCTCCATTAGATGAGATTACACACAAGCTTAAAGCCCTTAAGTTAGCTAACTCATTTATTTCAGATGCCATAGTACATTTAACTAAACTTACGGCTAAGAATTCCGGATTCGCCATTCAGGCACGCAGAGCACTGTGGCTAAAATCCTGGTCAGCTGACGTTACTTCTAAATCTAAATTGCTTAATATACCTTTCAAAGGGCAGACCTTATTCGGGCCCGGGTTGAAAGAAATTATCGCTGACATTACAGGAGGTAAAGGCCATGCCCTGCCTCAAGACAGAGCCAAACCTAAGGCTAGACAGTCTAATTTTCGTTCCTTTCGTAATTTCAAAGCAGGAGCAGCATCAACTTCCTCTGCACCAAAACAGGAAGGAGCTGTTGCTCGCTACAGACAAGGCTGGAGACCTAACCAGTCCTGGAACAAGGGCAAGCAGGCCAGGAAACCTGCTGCTGCCCCTAAGACAGCATGAATCGAGGGCCCCCGATCCGGGAACGGATCTAGTGGGGGGCAGACTTTCTCTCTTCGCCCAGGCTTGGGCAAGAGATGTCCAGGATCCCTGGGCGTTAGAGATCATATCTCAGGGATACCTTCTAGACTTCAAATTCTCTCCCCCAAGAGGGAGATTTCATCTGTCAAGGTTGTCAACAAACCAAATAAAGAAAGAGGCGTTTCTACGCTGCGTACAAGATCTTTTATTAATGGGAGTGATCCATCCGGTTCCGCGGTCGGAACAAGGACAAGGGTTTTACTCAAATCTGTTTGTGGTTCCCAAAAAAGAGGGAACTTTCAGGCCAATCTTGGATTTAAAGATCCTAAACAAATTCCTAAGAGTTCCATCGTTCAAAATGGAAACTATTCGGACAATTTTACCCATGATCCAAAAGGGTCAGTACATGACCACAGTGGATTTAAAGGATGCTTACCTTCACATACCGATTCACAAAGATCATTACCGGTATCTAAGGTTTGCCTTTCTAGACAGGCATTACCAGTTTGTAGCTCTTCCATTCGGATTGGCTACGGCTCCGAGAATCTTCACAAAGGTTCTGGGTGCTCTTCTGGCGGTACTAAGACCGCGAGGAATTGCGGTAGCTCCGTACCTAGACGACATTCTGATACAAGCTTCAAGCTTTCAAACTGCCAAGTCTCATACAGAGTTAGTACTGGCATTTCTAAGGTCGCATGGATGGAAGGTGAACGAAAAGAAGAGTTCTCTCTTTCCACTCACAAGAGTTCCCTTCTTGGGGACTCTTATAGATTCTGTAGAAATGAAGATTTACCTGACAGAAGACAGGTTAACAAAGCTTCAAAATGCATGCCGTGTCCTTCATTCCATTCAACACCCGTCAGTAGCTCAATGCATGGAGGTGATCGGCTTAATGGTAGCAGCAATGGACATAGTACCCTTTGCACGTCTACATCTCAGACCGCTGCAATTGTGCATGCTAAGTCAGTGGAATGGGGATTACTCAGACTTGTCCCCTACTCTGAATCTGGATCAAGAGACCAGAAATTCTCTTCTATGGTGGCTTTCTCGGCCACATCTGTCCAGGGGGATGCCATTCAGCAGGCCGGACTGGACAATTGTAACAACAGACGCCAGCCTACTAGGTTGGGGCGCTGTCTGGAATTCTCTGAAGGCTCAGGGACAATGGAATCAGGAGGAGAGTCTCCTACCAATAAACATTCTGGAATTGAGAGCAGTTCTCAATGCCCTTCTGGCTTGGCCCCAGTTAACAACTCGGGGGTTCATCAGGTTTCAGTCGGACAACATCACGACTGTAGCTTACATCAACCATCAGGGAGGGACAAGAAGCTCCCTAGCAATGATGGAAGTATCAAAGATAATTCGCTGGGCAGAGTCTCACTCTTGCCACCTGTCAGCAATCCACATCCCGGGAGTGGAGAACTGGGAGGCGGATTTCTTAAGTCAGACTTTTCATCCGGGGGAGTGGGAACTTCATCCGGAGGTCTTTGCCCAAATACTTCGACGTTGGGGCAAACCAGAGATAGATCTCATGGCGTCTCGACAGAACGCCAAGCTTCCTCGTTACGGGTCCAGATCCAGGGATCCGGGAGCGGTTCTGATAGATGCTTTGACAGCACCTTGGACCTTCGGGATGGCTTATGTGTTTCCACCCTTCCCGATGCTTCCTCGATTGATTGCCAGAATCAAACAGGAGAGAGCATCAGTGATTCTAATAGCGCCTGCATGGCCACGCAGGACTTGGTATGCAGATCTAGTGGACATGTCATCCTGTCCACCTTGGTCGCTACCTCTGAAACAGGACCTTCTGATCCAGGGTCCCTTCAAACATCAAAATCTAATTTCTCTGAAGCTGACTGCTTGGAAATTGAACGCTTGATTTTATCAAAACGTGGTTTTTCTGAGTCAGTTATTGATACCTTAATACAGGCTAGGAAGCCTGTTACCAGAAAGATTTACCATAAGATATGGCTCAAATACTTATATTGGTGCGAATCCAAGAGTTACTCATGGAGTAAGGTTAGGATTCCGAGGATATTGTCTTTTCTACAAGAAGGTTTAGAAAAGGGTTTATCCGCTAGTTCCTTAAAGGGACAGATTTCAGCTCTGTCCATTCTTTTACACAAACGTCTGTCAGAAGTTCCGGACGTTCAAGCTTTTTGTCAGGCTTTAGCTAGGATCAAGCCTGTGTTTAAAACTGTTGCTCCACCATGGAGTTTGAACTTAGTTCTTAATGTTTTACAGGGGGTTCCGTTTGAACCCCTTCATTCCATTGATATCAAGTTGTTATCTTGGAAAGTTCTGTTTTTAATGGCGATTTCCTCGGCTCGAAGAGTCTCTGAGTTATCTGCCTTACATTGTGATTCTCCTTATCTGATTTTTCATTCAGACAAGGTAGTTCTGCGTACTAAACCTGGGTTCCTACCTAAGGTGGTCACTAACAGGAATATCAATCAAGAGATTGTGGTTCCATCTTTGTGTCCTAATCCTTCTTCGAAAAAGGAACGTCTGCTACACAATCTAGATGTAGTCCGTGCCCTGAAATTTTATCTACAGGCAACTAAGGATTTTCGACAAACATCTTCCCTGTTTGTCGTTTATTCTGGTCAGAGGAGAGGTCAAAAAGCTTCGGCTACCTCTCTCTCCTTTTGGCTTCGTAGCATAATACGGTTAGCCTATGAGACTGCTGGACAGCAGCCTCCTGAAAGAATTACAGCACATTCTACTAGAGCTGTGGCTTCCACTTGGGCCTTTAAGAATGAGGCTTCTGTTGAACAGATTTGCAAGGCTGCAACTTGGTCTTCTCTTCATACTTTTTCCAAATTTTACAAATTTGACACTTTTGCTTCTTCGGAGGCTGTTTTTGGGAGAAAGGTTCTTCAGGCAGTGGTTCCTTCCGTATAAAGAGCCTGCCTGTCCCTCCCGTCATCCGTGTACTTTAGCTTTGGTATTGGTATCCCATAAGTAATGGATGATCCGTGGACTGGATACACTTAACAAGAGAAAACATAATTTATGCTTACCTGATAAATTTATTTCTCTTGTAGTGTATCCAGTCCACGGCCCGCCCTGTCACTTTAAGGCAGGTAATTTTTCCATTAAACTACAGTCACCACTGTACCCTATGGTTTTCCTTTCTCTGCATGTTTTCGGTCGAATGACTGGTAATGGCAGTTAGGGGAGGAGCTATATAGCAGCTCTGCTGGGTGAATCCTCTTGCACTTCCTGTTGGGGAGGAGTTAATATCCCATAAGTAATGGATGATCCGTGGACTGGATACACTACAAGAGAAATAAATTTATCAGGTAAGCATAAATTATGTTTTTTTGGTTACAGCTTTTTCCCGGTTTTGAGTCCGCCTATATTAATTACAGTTTTGCTGCATTAGAAAAATTAAATATTTCACTTAGTTGGAAAGAATCACATACTAAGCTATTACAGAACGCATATCTAACCCCTTTTAGATTATCTAAATTTTCTTTAGCTATTAAACAGTGCTGCCCTAAATGTCGCTTGGCAAACGCAGATATTTTACATATGTTTTTTTACTGTCTAAAAATACATCAATTCTGGAGCAAAATGAATCACTGGTATGGACAGCTCTATCAAGATAGATTCAAAATTCAAGCCTATCATGTAATTATTCTTATTCACCCTAACCTAGTAATGGTTAAACCAAATAATATTAGATTATTGAATACTATAATTATGGGGACTAGACCTTTGATTCTGAATAATTGGAAGGACTTGCTTCCTCTGAGATTTTCCAACTTCCGTAATTTGCTTCTTCAACAATTAGTTTTTAAATCATATAATACTCTCTTTTATTTTAAGGACAGAGCTGAAGAACTCTTTAAAATCTGGATCCCTATAATTATTGTATATCCTCATAAAATACAGGAACAATCCTGGCTCCTCTGGGTTATTCAGAAGCCTATCGTAAGTTTTTTTTGGAATAGTTGATAAGAAGTCAAATTTTGGATTTTACAAGGGGCATGTTCAGGTTTTAAACAACTACCAAGGTCAGGGGTGAGAGGTGGAGAGTAGAGAGAGGAGCATTTTTCTTTTCTTTTTTTTATTTAGCTGTTTGTTGATGTAGTATAAAAATCTTCCAACAAGTGTACTGTTATTTCTTTTTTTTATCTCAAGGTGTACTATGATGTTCGTTATCGACTCGGTATCGAGTTACTGCAGAGCTAAAGACTGACTTGTTAAGTAGGCAGTGAGATGACTATTGACTGAGTTACTGCAGAGCTAAAGACTGACTTGTTAAGTAGGCAATGAAATGACTATTGACTGAGTTACTGCAGAGCTAAAGACTGACTTGTTAAGTAGGCAGTGAAATGACTATTGACTGAGTTACTGCAGAGCTAAAGACTGACTTGTTATGTAAGGCAGTGAAATGACTATGTAGACTGAGGAAGACTATCCTACGTTTTATTCATTAATAAGGTCTGGCACCATCTGCTGGTTCCTGTCTCACATAACCAGTGAAATCTGTCTATACAGGATATGTTCATGTGAAACCTTCACTTGTTACAAAAATTGAGCAGGGAATGGAGCCGTTTGTGTGCAGTTTCCTGCGGATTCATAATAAGGAACTTCATATAAACACTAACGGTGAGTAAAAAAATGCTATAGAAAATGGCCTGTGACATTTGTCGTAAGATCACATTTTTTGTTTTGCAAACTGACCTGCTGTGAACTATTTATTATGCCTTTTAACTTTCAGATGGAATTCAGTGTTCAGAACATGTTTATGTGTTCATTTACATAGCTGTACATGGCACATCAACTATATATATATATATATATATATATATATATATATATATATATATATATATATTCAAACTTACAGGCCTAAAACCTCTAGATAGCATCAGCTTCAGCACATATTCTGTCTCTTCCATACAAGTTATAACTAGCACCCCCAGCACACACTATTTATTTAATGAGAGCTAATTGGCATTAATAAACTGCAGGTGAGTTAACCGCAGCTGGATTCCTCACCTGCAATTCTCGGCCACATCCAAACTGTGGCATAGATTACTGGCTCGTAAAACATAATTAATAACACAATTTCAATCATAGGAATAATTTTGTAGAGTTTGTGGGGAAACATGCATTTCATTATAAACAATCCCTTGAGCTCTGTCACAATATATATATACACACACACACACACACACATATATATATATATATATATATATATATATATATATGTGTGTGCATGTAAATAAATAAATATATATATATTACACATACAAGTGCACACACACAGTTATAAAACCTTTTATCCAATCTGCTTGGGACCAGAAAAGTTTTGGAATAGTTAGTATATTGGAATATTTATGTAACCAACCTGATGACAATACTCTGTCACCACTCAAGGGGGCGCTAATATACACAGAATATATATAGTGCTAGATCACTCCTATAATGTCAACAGATTACAAAATACAACAAAAATATAGTATATATATATATAGTGTGATAAAATATACAAAATGATATAACTTATCAGTCCATAGGTGAATCAATCACTGAAAAAAAGTGTTGTCCATTTGGACTTGCTTCCAATGGTCTTTTATTCTTGAATTCACGGCAGCTCCTTCCCAAATAGAAGAGGTTAACTGGAATCTGTGATGGTATAAAACAAACACACAGAAGGGTGCCTCCTAGTGTAATAAAGTACAGATGGTGTACAAATATGTACACATCTGTTATCACATATGTGTACACCATCTGTACTTTATTACACTAGGAGGCGCCCTTCTGTGTGTTTGTTTTATACCATCACAGATTCCATATTGGAATATTTGTGTTCATATCCTCTGATCCACTACCTCTCTCAGTTGGAGCACTGCAAGGTTCTGTCTTGGGCCCCTTGCTTTTTTTGGTCTATTCCTCCTCCCCTAGAAAACCTATATCCTCCTTTGGCTTCCAGTACCACTAATATGGTGATGATACCCAAATCTATCTTTCCTCTCCTGATATCTCCCCCTCTTTACTCAACCAGATTACCAACTGTGTTTGCAATTTCCTAGTGGATGTCCTAACATTATCTTCAAGTCAATCTGTCTAAAACTGAACTGCTTCTTATCCCACCCTCTTCGAGACATCCAACACCTGACATTTTTCTTACAGTTGGAGACTCTATTCTCAATACCTCGCCCCAGGCCCACTGTCTTGGGGTCACACAAATCTGAACTGACGTTCACCCCACATATACAAGAATTCGCCAAATCCTCCTGGGCACACCTGCGCAGCATCTCTATAATTCGAAACTCCCATACTCAAGAAACTACAAAAAACAAAATGTATGCTTACCTGATTAAAGAGACACTCGTCAAAATAAACAGTTTTAAGACACTTTCCAATTTGTTCCATTATAAAATTGTGCACAATTTTGTTATATACACACTTTCTGGGGAACAAAATCCTACTGCACATGTGCACATGCTCACAGGGCATACGTTTATGGGAGGAAAAATAAGTTTGAAATTCAAATAAACATATTTTTTTCTGACACAGCAGGTGTTAAAACATTGTCTCTTTATTATGCACTTGTTCGTTTTGTAATTCTACTGCATTGAGTGGTCCTTTAATTATTTTCTTTCGGAATGAGGATGATCCACAGTCCTCCATAACATATGGGATATATTTCCCGCCACTAGAATTGGGTCAAGAACCCATACAAGAGCTTTGAAACCCTCTCATCTCCCTTTGGATTTACATATAGGAAAGACAAAGCAGGGTCTATAGAGGTGTCATTAAAACTTTCGGCCAAAAATTTAAATGGGCGGGACCTGTGGACCATCATTCTGAAAGAAAATAATTTATCAGGTAAGCATACATTTTGTTTTCTTTCATAAAATGATGATGGTCCACAGTACTCCATAACATATGGGATTAACACCCAAGTCAATGGTCTATGTTTCGGACTGGGTGGGGCATTTTTTCTGGCAGATCTTTTTGAAGCCAACACTGCGGCCTGAATGATTTTCCTGCCAAAAGCTGCTAGCTGAAAAGCAGAATTTTTAAAGTGATAAACGTATGCAGATAAGGCATGATGCAGCTTTGCAACTCTGCTCTAAAGATGTATAATCTTTCAAAAACCCACAATGTTGTAATTGAAGGGTGAGCAGGAGTTGTATGCGAGGAAGAGGGGACAAGGAGGCTGTGTGCAAGGGAGAGGGTGGGCAAAGGCTGCCTGTAAGGTGCAGTGAGCTAAGAGGAGAAACAGGGCTGTGTGTAAAGAAGAAGTGAGAGAATAAGGAGGAGGCTGTATGTAACAGTAAGTAGGTGAGGAGAGTTCTTTGTGTAATGGAGAAATAGAGGAATAAGAGAGTGTGAAGAGACAGGGAGAAGAGGCAGCTGTGTGAGAGGCTGAGAAGGGTAGTGGATATTAGGGAGATGGGAAGAGAGGTTTAGGAGGCTGTGTTTGAGGAGGGAGGGCTAAAAGGATGAACAGAAGCTGGTGTGTGAGGGTTAGTTGATTTGAGAAGGGTGTTGGGTAAAGGTTGCTGAGAAGGTAAGTTAGAGGGAATGAGAGGTAAAAAAAACATGTTGTGTATGGGGGAAATGGAGGTGACAGCATGAGAAAGAGATTGTGTGTGAGATGGGAGAATGAGGAAGTGGTTGCATGTAAGGGAGAGGGGAAATAAAAAGGTGACCAGGGGCTAATGTGAAGGAGAGTTATCTTAGATGGAGCAGATTATACTATATATTATAGGTGATGCCATTGATTATGTCATTAACAGTCATGTGTTGTCATCAGTGATGGCATTTTTGATGTCATGCAATGCTCCTTAGGTAGGAATGGGGGGAAAGTTAGGAATGTTGTTGCTTTTACACTTACTCTGGCTTTATGTATTTTGACTATTAATACTCACACAAACATGTTTTTGGATCCTCTCTAAAAGCCCTATTTCTTGTATGGGGTCAAACATTTCTCTGCAATCACAATCCAATTTGAGTCACTTTTGAACACCTTTTCAGGTTCATCACCTCTAGGCACTTAATACGTCCTTGAAAAAAAATGGTTACAAAATTGTGAAAATGGTGATTTTTTTGTGGCTATTTGGAAACTATCTGCTTTTTTGCATATGTGCAAAACTCTCTGAAATGGCAATAGGAGACATTTTAGTGGTCTATTAACATACAGGCTATCTATTCATCATAGCTCCATTATTTCTAATACAGAGACTGTATGCAGTGACAGGGCACACATATATATATTGTATATGATATCTGCACAGCTAAAAGGATCTGCCGAAAAGTCAGGACAACACCTTCTACAAATGGCCTACATTACTGAACTTGTGGTTACAAAGTGTTCCAGTTTACAAGTTCAATAATATAAGCGCAACCACTTTGAAATGCACTATTGTGACCGTGATTGGACTTCTCGTACAAGTAGGCATGTATTCTATAAAAAAAGCTGGTCAGGAAAGCACAATCTTGTTCAGGTGTCTCCTAAGCAAGGCAGCGTTTTCATGCTTTACAGTTTATGTTAAAATCAAGTATAAGAAGATATTAAGTCCTTTTGATAAATAAAATAATAGTCGCCATTTTGTTTTAAGATCATGCTAAAATAGAAATGGTTCTTGAACATACAATAGAAATAAATAGTGTAGAAAACAATACTTGTCTAAGTTTAAAATCTACCACACAGTGATAGAAAACTGCCCATCCTAACAACTTAAAAGATGCAATCAGATGGTTTAGCAGTGGTGCGGATGAAAACACATTACAATAGTTTCCTATTGTATGTTTCCTATAATCGTGATTGAGCGATCCCCATTTAAAACTTGATTTTAAAGACGCCAGTACTGTTAGTGGCAATCATAACAAGATGAGTGTGACTTAGAATCAAACAAAATAGAAATTCAAAACACACCATTTGTAGATGTTGGGGTCCTGAGGTTACTATAGAAGTATGCCCATCATGCCAAGATAAATATGGTATTCATATGGTTAATGTTGAGGATGGATTCTGATTACTTAACACAAAAAAAATGTTGTTCACGGCTGCAGGCTTTTAACAAATTAAAATAATATTGCATTGTGATCACTCGAGAAACTCAACGACTAATTTGGTCTGAAAGCCAAAAGCCATTTTGTGAGCAAAGATTCTGATTGGCTCCTTTATCTTTCACATATATTTAGGCATTACGTTTTGACCTACATTTATTTAAACTAATCCATTATGTATTGTTTACCTTACTGAAATTAATTGAACACCTAATTTTCTTATAATTTCTTAAAAATTTAATTTTGACATCAATAAATAACTTCACTCTCTTTGTATTTACTTTCAACAGATAAATCATCTAGCTGGGATTTTCCTAATCAAGGTCATAGTGTAAATGCATCTTTAAGTTTCCTTCAAGATGACAGAAGCCATGTGCAAAAAAAATCATTTCCCTACTATGAAAGTGAAAATTTGTGTAACTATCAGCAAATTCATGTAAAAGAAAAGGCATTGTCATGTTCTGAATGTGGAAAATGTTTTACCCAGAAATCAAATCTTCTTAGACATCAGAAAATTCATACAGGAGTAAAATCGTTTTCATGTTTGGAATGTGGGAGATATTTTTCCCGTAAATCAAATATTTTTAGTCATCAAAAAATTCATACAGGAAGGAAGGCATTTTCATGTTCTGTATGTGGTAAATGTTTTACCTGGAAATCAAGTTTTATTAACCCCTTAATGACCACAGCACTTTTCCATTTTCTGTCCGTTTGGGACCAAGGCTATTTTTACATTTTTGCGGTGTTTGTGTTTAGCTGTAATTTTCCTCTTGCTCATTTACTGTACCCACACATATTATATACCGTTTTTCTCGCCATTAAATGGACTTTCTAAAGATACCATTATTTTCATCATATCTTATAATTTACTATAAAAAAAATTATAAAATATGAGGAAAAATGGAAAAAAACACACTTTTTCTAACTTTGACCCCCAAAATCTGTTACATATCTACAACCACCAAAAAACACCCATGCTAAATAGTTTCTAAATTTTGTCCTGAGTTTAGAAATACCCAATGTTCACATGTTCTTTGCTTTTTTTGCAAGTTATAGGGCAATAAATACAAGTAACACTTTGCTATTTCCAAACCAATTTTTTTCAAAATTAGCGCTAATTACATTGGAACACTGATATCTGTCAGGAATCCCTGAATAGCCATTGACATGTATATATTTTTTTTTAGTAGACATCCCAAAGTATTGATCTAGGCCAATTTTGGTATATTTCATACCACCATTTCACTGCCAAATGCGATCAAATACAAAAAATCGTTCACTTTTTCACAATTTTTTTCACAAACTTTCGGTTTCTCACTGAAATTATTTACAAACAGCTTGTGCAATTATGGCATAAATGATTGTAAATTCTTCTCTGGGATCCCCTTTGTTCAGAAATAGCAGACATATATGGCTTTGGCGTTGCTTTTTGGTAATTAGAAGGCCGCTAAAGGCCACTGCGCACCACACGTGTATTATGCCCAGCAGTTAAGGGGTTAATTAGGGAGCTTGTAGGGTTAATTTTAGCTTTAGTGTAGTGTAGTAGACGACCCCAAGTATTGATCTAGGCCCATTTTGGTATATTTCATGCCACCATTTCACCGCCAAATGCGATCAAATTAAAAAAAAACGTTAAATTTTTCACAATTTTAGGTTTCTCACTGAAATCATTTACAAACAGCTTGTGCAATTATGGCACAAATGGTTGTAAATGCTTCTCTGGGATCTCCTTTGTTCAGAAATAGCAGACATATATGACTTTGGCGTTGATTTCTGGTAATTAGAAGGCCGCTAAATGCTGCTGTGCCTCACACGTGTATTATGGCTAGCAGTGAAGGGGTTAATTAGGGAGTTTGTAGGGAGCTTGCAGGGTTAATTTTAGCTTTAGTGTAGAGATCAGCCTCCCACCTAACACATACCACCCCCTGATCCCTCCCAAACAGCTCCCTTCCCTCCCCAACCCCACAATTATACCCGCCATCTTAAGTACTGGCAGAAAGTCTGCCAGTACTAAAATAAAAGGGGTTTTTAAAACTAAGAAATTTTTTTTAACATATTTACATATGCCACTGTGTAGGATCCCCTCCTTTGCCCCCAACCTCCCTGATCCCCCCCAAAACCGCTCTCTAACCCTCCCCTCTGCCTTAATTGGGGCAATCTTGGGTACTGGCAGCTGTCTGCCAGTACCCAGTTTGCAAAAAAATATGGGTTTTTTATTTTTTCCCTGGTTTTTCTGTAGTGTAGCGGTTCCCCTCCCCACAGACCAACCCCCACCACCTAACTGATTTTATTTTACAATTTGTTTTCATTTTCCAACAAATTTTTTTCTGTGTGTAGCGGTTCCCACCCGCTCCCTCCCCGTGCACGCGCCCGCCCCCACCCTCCCGTGCACGCGTCAGTGCGCGCCCCCTGGCATGCCCCCCTCCACATCACGAGGGCCATCAATGGCCGCCTCCCGGTCCAGCTCCCACCCACCAACGCTGTAAGCCACTGATCTCCAGTGCAGAGAGGGCCACAGAGTGGCTCTCTCTGCACCGGATGGCTTAAAAAGGTTATTGCAGGATGCCTCCATATGGAGGCATCACTGCAATAACCGGAAAGCAGCTGGAAGCGAGCAGGATCGCTTCCAGCTGCTTTCCACACAGAGGACGTGCAGGGTACGTCCTCAGGCGTTATATGCCTTTTTTTGAGGACGTACCCTGCACGTCCTCGGTCTTTAAGGGGTTAAACATCAGACTATTCATACAGGAGAGAAAGCATTTTCATGTGCTCAATGTGGAAAATGTTTTACATGGAGAACAAATTTTATTAAACATCAGAAAATCCATACAGGGGAGAGAGAATTTTCATGTTCTGAATGTGGGAAGTATTTTACCTGGAAATTGAATTTTATTAAACATCAGAAAATTCACACAGGAGAAAAGGCATTTTCATGTTCTGAATGTGGGAAATGTTTTATCCAGAATTCAAATCTTATTAGTCATCAAAAAATTCATACAGGAGAAAAAACATTTTCATGTTCTGACTGTGGGAAATGCTTTACTATGAAATCAAGTCTTATTTATCATCTGAAAAATCATACAGGAGAGAAAGCATTTTCATGTTCTGAATGTGAAAAATCTTTTACTATGAAATCAAGCCTTATTATGCACCAGAAAATTCATACAGGAGAAAGAGCATTTTCGTGTTCTGTGGGAAATGTTTTATCCAGAAATCAAGTCTTGTTACTCATCAGAAAATTCATACAGGAGAGAAGGCATTTCCATGTTCTGAATGTGGAAAATGTTTTACCCGGAAATCAAATTTTATTAGACATCAGAAAATGCATACAGGAGTAAGAGGATTTTCGTGTTCCGAATGTGGTAAATGTTTTTCCCAGCAGTCACATCTTCATACTCATCAGACTATTCATACAGGAGCAAAAGAATATTCATGTTCTGAATGTGGGAAAAGTTTTACCCGGAAACCAAATCTTATTAGGCATCAGAAAATTCATCATACAGGAAAGGAAGAATATTCATGTTCTAAATGTGGGGAATTTTTCCATAACTATTCAGAACTAAATAAAAAACATGTGATGAATGCTTTTGCTTGTTAAAGGGACAATCTACTCCAAAATTATTATTGTTTAAAAAGATAGATAATCCCTTTATTACCCATTCCACAGTTTTGCACAGTGAACTGTGTTAGTATACTTTTAACCTCTGTGATTACCTTGTATATAAGCCTCTTTTGACAACCCCCTGATCTACATGACTTTTTATTTATTATCTATTGACTTGAATTTTAGCCAATTACTCATAAATAACTCCACGGGCATGAGCCCAACAGTCTCTATATGGCCCACATGAACTAGCAGTCTCCTGTTGTGAATAGCAAATAAAAAAAGCATGTAATAAGAGGCTGTCTGTAGTGGCTTAGAAACAGACAAAAATTTAGAGGTTATAAATTATATTAATGTAACAATGTTGGTTGTGCAAAGCTGGAGAATGGGTAGTAAAGGCGTTATCTATCTTTTTAAACTATAATAATTTTAGTGTAGTCTGTCCCTTTAATAACATACAAAGTATTTGCTAGCGTTCCAAGTTATATCTAATATACAAAAGGTTAATATCTTTATTGTATCTTTGAAACAATGAAAGGTAAGAACTGCAACTTTAATAATGCAGAAAATTCTCTATATTTTCCGGCTATTTGTGTATTAATAGTTGGAGGATTACCTAGAATCTTTAATTAGGAAAACTCAATGTTCTAATAGCTGCTATATGCTCATCTGATTTGATGGCATTTATCTAAATGCTTTCTGTACTAGCTTATTTTGCATCCAATTGCTAACCATTCAGGCATTCGGTGGCTTCTTTTTGCCTATTGGGTAAAGAATTATGAGGTTGCTAGTTGGATACTGTTCTGTATTTCCTGGTTTCTGATAGGTCAGTTGTTACAAAAGGGGAGTTCTGTTGCTTCATTTTATATAGGGTGAGATTAGTATCCCTTTAAGGGGATTATGGGGTATAAAAAAACTACTTAACACAATATTTTTCTTTTATGATTCAGATAGAGCAGCGATTTTAAGTAACTTTCTAATTTACTCCTATCATTTTTTCTTTGATCTCTTGGTATCTTTATTTGAAAAAGCAGGAATGAAAGCTTAGGAGACAGACTATTTTAGGTTCAGCACATGGCTAGCACTTGCTGATTGGTGGTTAAATGTAGCTCTATCCGAATCATAAAGGAAAAACATTGGGTTTAGTTTCCCTTTACTAAAACAGATTTTATTACAAGACCAGAGACTTCATATTTGCATTACTTTCTTTTACTACTCGTGTGCAGCTTTAAAAGTACATAAACAGTTAAAATAATACAGAGAAAAAAGACTCTATATAACTAGCCAAAGAGAATGCTAGGTTAGAGACCAGAGAAAAAATGGACCAATCAGAGGACCCATATTGACCATAAACAGACCAATGTGCACCCTATCTTCCTCTTTCTTTTGCTGCTCAGCAACATTATAAGTGTGCTTACATTGTTCTCTGATATATATATATATATATATATAATATATTATTGTTATTATATTTTTTCCCTTATTGTATCTTTTTTCCTGTTTCCTTATTACATATTTTATTTATGTTTATGCCTTATATCTAATTCCGTTTTTATTTTCAATTCGTTTTTACTTTTATTTTTTCCTGTTAACGTTTTTTCACTTGCTCGTTTTTCATTTCCTACCCCTTCCTCAATCTACCCTGCTTCAGATATATTTCATTATCTGTTTTTTCGTAACTTCAAGTTTTTTCCCCTCACCTCTGTTCTCAGTCTATCTTCCTCTTGTCACGACGTCCGCCGCCATTTTGTGGGCGTTTGTTTCGTGACGTCACAGCCCGCCTTCTTCTTTACCTCAGAAGAGCTGTCGACGCCTCCTCCATCACCGGCTAAAGTAATTTCTGGCTCCTTGCCTTAGCTTCAGTTTCTGTTCTTCCTCTTTTGTTCCTTAATCACTAATTTTGTTCTCCATTTCTTTTTTAGGTGGCTACTGCCCTCCGGTGGTCTCTTCTCATATTACCATATAAAACATTTTTCTGTCAGAAAAGTTAATCTGACATAAAACGTTTCTTCTGTTATATAAAGTATTTCTCAGAATATTAAATTATTATTTATTGTTGTATTGCTTAAAGGTTCAAGTCTTAATTTATTTATTTTTAAAAATTCTTTATCATTTTTTCAAGTGTGTTTTTTCACTTAATTATTTTAGTATGTCTCTAATCAATTCTTCCCCTAATCCCCTAACAGAGCAATCTGTTCAGAAAATGATTGATAATTCCTTGGGAAAATTAATGTCCCATATGACTTCATTAATGGCAAAAACTTCTGCTAAGAAAGCAATTAAAAAGAAAGCTCATTCTAGCGCTATAAAAGCAAGCAAGAAACGTGTGTAAATCCAAACATACTCTAGCAGAATCCAATCTTCCTTGTGGCAAAGGAAGTAAAACATCCGCCAAACGACCCCTTACTCCCAAGGGGCATAAAAAGGGAGTTTTAATCCAAAAATCCAAACTTATTTCTAAAGATAAAGTTTCAGATTCCTCTACCTCATGTAATTCTGATGATTTTTCTGAGGACTCAGATAATTCTACATCTAATAATTATGAATCAGACTCTTCTTCTGATTCTGAACCTAAATGTAAAAAAATTAAAAAGCATTCTAAAAAATATAAACATTTTGATGAAGATGATTTTAATTTTACAGATGCCTTAGGCAATCCCCGTTTTAATGCAGATACTTTGCATCCCCTATGGATCCTTCTCTCATAAGGGAGTGGGTTCAGCGTATTTTATGTTTTGTTGGTAACACCAACTCTGCCATAATTGTTGAACAAAGAAAAAATATTCTTCGAAAAATTGATCCACAAATTTGTGATTTTGCGGTCAATGAACTCCACTCTGACAAAGATGGTCTCCTCTTTGGGGATGCCTTTTTGAAGGACTTGAACCTTTATGCAAATACCTTTTCAGTTCTCAATAAAGTTAAAACCTCTATGAGGAAAATGATGTATTCTCAAAATTTCTCTGACAGGGCCGGAAAAGGGTAGAGATCGCTTTCCCGGCCGTACCACACATTTATCCAGACCTCACTTTCAGCAAAACTATTCCCCTCAGTTCAAATCTACCAGATATACCAGCGAAGCTAACTCCGCTTACAACTTTTTCCCACAATGTTCCAGACCATGGCATCAAAGAGGTCAACGCATCAGATCATGATCTCGCCCTCCTGCAGGTAAAATTTCCTCTTTTTCCTTCTCCTCCTTCTTTCCCACTAAAAGTTGGTGGAAGAATAGCCTTCTTTGCTCACAATTGGAATCTCATAACTTCGGATCCTTGGATTTTAAAGACAGTTCAAGGGGTTCAAATAGACTTCATATCTCCTCCTGTTCAAATATCATTCCCAAAACCTATTAATTTCTCTCAAAAAGACAAAGTTTTGGTTCAAAAAGAGATAGAAAATCTTCATCAAAAAGAATCAATCTGTGAAAACCCAAATAGTCACCTTGCTTATTTCAGCAACCTATTTCTAGTAAAAAAAGAAAAACGGTCAGTTCAGACCTGTTGTAAATCTAAGAACTCTCAATGCCTATGTTGTTTACAACCACTTCAAACTAGAAGGTATTCATCTTCTAAGAGACTGTCTTTTGGACAACGATTGGCTTATCAGGTTAGATCTTTCGGATGCTTATCTCACAGTTCCTATAGCTCAGGAACATTGGAAATATCTGACTTTTTCTTGGGAAGAAAAAATTTGGAGCTTCACTTGTCTTCCTTTTGGCCTATCCTCTGCCACATGGATTTTTACAAAACTTCTCAAACCCGTAGTCACCTTTTTGAGACTCAGAGGAATGTGTTTAATTATTTACCTAGACGATATTCTTCTGATGAATCAGAATTTTATTTCTCTTCAAGCCCAATTATCCATGACAATAAATCTCTTAGAAAATTTAGGTTTCCTTGTAAACAAAGAAAAATCAATCCTAACGCCTTCCATATCTCTAATTTTTCTTGGGTTTCTCATAGATACAACAAAAGCCACTTTAAGTTTGCCCCTCTCAAAAATAAAGAACATCAAGAAAGAAATTTCCAAAACTCTCAACAAACAATTTGTCTCGGTCAGACAGATAGCCAGGATAGTTGGGTTACTTTCATCCTCTATTCAGGCTATCTTTCCGGCCCCTCTTCATTATCGCGAACTCCAAAGGTTAAAAATCTCTTATCTTCAGAAAGGTTTTTCTTATTCTCACCTCATTCCATTATCCTTGGAAACCAGAGAGGAGCTTTCATGGTGGCTTTCCCACATGGAAGCTTGGAATGGGAGAGCTATTTTTGTAAAATCCCCAGACTTAGTCATAGAGTTCGATGCCAGTCTATCGGGTTGGGGTGTTCGTTGCGGTCCATCCATTACCGGAGGGAAATGGTCTGCAGAAGAGAAAGGTCTACATATAAATTTTTTGGAACTTTTGGCCGGATCTTTTGCAGTAAAAAGCTTTGTAAAATCTTTAGCTCCTGCTTCTTTTTTTTTTTTTAATCATTTATTTATATATCCAACAATCGGTACAATCAAATTTCCACCTTTACAAACCCCACAGCGTCAGGTGTAACAGAAACAGAAAAGCATAAAACACAAAACGAGCACAAGAGAAGGAAAAAAAAAATATCACTTTTCCATAAGTAATTTAACTGGCAAAAAAATAAAGGTACTCTCAAGAGCAGAATTGTATCAAATGTTGGACTTTTACTAAGCTGAATAAAACACCATTCATCATTCAACCTGGCCACCTACTAACACACAAAAAAAAAAAAAAGGGGAAGCCCCCCAAGGACAATCCATCTCTTTTCTGAGTTCTCTTTTTATTCCCTTTTTCCTTCCATCCTCTCCCTCTCCTCTCTCTCATCTTTCCGTCCTTACCCCGTCCCCCCTCTCTCCCCTCCCCCCTCACTTGTCACCTCTACCCCCTATCTACCACTCTCTCAGCAATTCCCCCTTTCCTGTTATCATGAATCCGAGTACTGCAGTTCGCCTTATGCTTCTCTGTAGTTAGTTATCCATGAGTCTGGGAAAAGATCCAAAGCTACAAGGTCCATAAAGGAATTTGAGGACAGAAATGGGGTCAAAATAGCTTTTTGTATAGGTAAGGGGTAGGATTTAATAATTGGTAGCCATCCTACCATAAAAGCATTTATTCTCTTTTCTGATGTATTTTTTAGATGAAATGATTCGTATATGATTTGAGTTTGAATCTCCTGCAAGATCTGAGATAATCCAGGAGCTGTAGCAGATTTCCAGTGTTTAAGAATTTGATATCTAGCAGTTAGGATAATAGTATTTAAGATATGAACATGGAAGCCCCTATTGCTGGCAACATCCAACCAGATTATCTCGTCAACTGATAATATGATAGATGTCTTGTAATGTGTATTGAACCAATATTCCATCTTGCGCCACAGTTGTAAAATTTTTAGGCAATACCAAAACATATGTAAGGTATCAGCTTTGGGTTTATTGCAGCGGGGACAGGCCCCGTTGCAAGTAGGATAAAACTTAGATAATCTTTCGGGAGATATGTAGAAATTATTAATAAGTTTTAAATGAGATTCTCTCCAACTCCTGGGAATTTCACATTTTTTTTACACTTACCATGCTACGTTTAATTTTCTCAGGATCAATTGAAGAAAAGGAGGGGGTCCAAGATGAAGTCAACTTATCTAAAAACCTCAACGTCTGTTTGGAGAGCATAATGTCATACATGAGAGAAATGGACGAGTTTCCTGTCGCAAATTTTTGAAAACATAAATTGAGGTCCGACCATGCATTCAATCTACTCATATCCCACTTTCGTGTATTAATAAAATGACGCACCTGTAGATAGGCAAAGAAGTTAGATCTAGCTAACTGAAAATGTTGAGAAAGAATTCCGAAGGAAATTATTTGCCCGTCTTGAGGAAGGATCTGACAAATATATTTGAGCTCTTTTTCAGCCCACTCTCTAAATACTGATTGTTTAAGCCCTGGGGAGAATTGAGGGTTTCCAATAATCGGTAAGAATGCCGAAAATGTAAAATCCACTTCCAATATTGTACAACACTTCTGCCAAGCCGCCACAACATTTCTAATAGAAATTAAAGATATCGATCGATTAGGTGGCACAAAATCGAGAAATCTGTCCAATATTACCAAGGATTTTATTCATCTTTGTCTAGACAAGAATATCTCTATCAAGGCAGAGTACATTCCAGGTCTTTACAATTCAGCAGCAGACTGAGGTTCTCGTTTTCTCAGATTCCAGCGATTGGAGAATTCTCAGGAATATCTTCCTTTCTATTCAATCCCTTCTTGGACCTTTTTCTTTGGACATATTTGCTTCTCGTCTCAATCGACAACTTCCCCTCTACTTCAGCTGGCGTCCAGATCCCGATGCATTGGCAATAGATGCCTTCCTTCAAAACTGGCCGAATCAAGGAGCTTATGCTTTCCCCCCTTTTTCCCTGATTGCTCGGATGATTTCTGTGGTTCGCAGGAACCTTCTATCTCTAACTCCCCTGTGGCCAACTCAAGCTTGGTATCCTTCTTTTCTAGAGATGTCCTTCAAGCCTCCTCTTCTCCTCCTTGTTCTTCCAGATCTTCTTCTAGACCCAGAAGGCAATCCACACAATCTCATTCTCAATCAATCTCTCAAGTTAATAGCTTGGTCGATTACGGGGAACTCAGAAATCTCCTCGAACTTTCGGACTCAGCTAGAGCTCTCATGCGGGATTCATGGGCCCCAGGAACCCACAAATCTTATCTTTCCGCATGGTCCAGATGGTCTGGCTGGTGCATGCTTAGGGGTCTGGATCCCTTTTCAGCCCCTCTAACTCAAATTCTTAATTTTCTCTCTCATCTCTTCGACCTAGGTCTAGTATACAGGACTATTAATCTTTCTAGATCTGCTATTTCTGCTAGACATGACTTTATTAATAATCTTCCAGTTGGAAAGAATCCTTTAATATGTCATCTACTCAAATCTATGAGATTAATAAGACCTCCCGCCCCAAACATAATTTCTTTTGGGATGTAGATTTAATCTTTTCTTTCTTCAAACTTGACCTTCTAATGATTCTCTTTCATTAAAACATATTTCAGCTAAACTAGCTACCCTTTTTTGCCTTATCTCTTTTCGCAGGGTTTCTGATGTTTGGGCTCTTGATTTCAACTCTAAATCTTTTTCTCCTGAAGGTGTCACTTTCCTCATTTCCTGTAGAACTAAGACCTTATCCTCTTCTATCTTTTATCCTTACTTTCTTAATGAACCCTCTATTTGTGTTGTGTCTTGTCTCAAAGCCTATGAAACTAAAACTTCTTCTTTTAGAGATTCTTCTAACAACCAATTTTTACTCTCCTTTGTCCCTCCTCATGGTCCTGTCTCTCCTACTTCTATTGCGAGGTGGATTAAATGGGTTCTGAGGCTGGAATTGATCTTTCATTCACAGCTCATTCAGTTAGAGGATCTGCTGCTTCTAAAGCACTTTTAAAATCTACTCCTTTACAAGAAATTGTAAAGGCAGCAGACGGGTCCTCCGATTCTACCTTCAAGCATTTCTACTTTAAACCCATTCAACACGCCTCTCTAAATCTTTTTCAATAATTGCTTTAAACATGCAAATATGAAGTCTCTGGTCTTGTAATAAAATTCTGATTATCCTAGCTTTGAGAAGGAATAATCTATTTTATTAAAGACACAGAGACAAATATTTCCCACCTCTTCTTCTATCTTCTCCCAACCAATACTGTTATTTCACTTGTTATATACTAATGATATATATTTTATTTTAGTTCCCAACTACTCAAACGTCATTAATTAAATCTGGATTTGCTCCTTCAATCAAGACATCTTCAACTTCATGGAGACATAGATAGATCTTGGGATGTTCACCTATCTTCCTCGAGTCTTCCTCGAGTCAAAATTCTCTAAAGTTTCTCCAAGTTCTATGGTTCTGTTTTCTCCTATGTTTGTTTCTTGGACTGTTTTGTTTCTTCAAGAGATTCTTTGTTATGAGCATCAAGCAAGAAAGAGGAAGATGGGGTTCACATTGGTCTGTTTATGGTCAATATGGGTCCTCTGATTGGTCCATTTTTTCTCTGGTCTCTAACCTAGTATTCTCATTGGCTAGTTATAAAGATTCTTTTTCCTCTGTATTATTTTAACTGTTTATGTGTTTTATGTACTTTTAAAGCTGCACACGAGTAGTAAAAGAAAGTAATGCAAATTTCTTCTGTTATGTGTGATCAGTCCACGGGTCATCATTACTTCTGGGATATTATCTGCTCCCCTACAGGAAGTGCAAGAGGATTCACCCAGCAGAGTTGCTATATAGCTCCTCCCCTCTACGTCACCTCCAGTCATTCTCTTGCACCCAAAGACTAGATAGGAGGTGTGAGAGGACTATGGTGATTATACTTAGTTTTTAGAACTTCAATCAAAAGTTTGTTATTTTACAATAGCACCGGAGCGTGTTATTACCTCTCTGGCAGAGTTTGAAGAAGAATCTACCAGAGTTTTTCTTATGATTTTAACCGGAGTAGTTAAGATCATATTGCTGTTTCTCGGCCATCTGAGGGAGGTAAAAACTTCAGATCAGGGGACAGCGGGCAGTTGAATCTGCATTGAGGTATGTAGCAGTTTTTATTTTCTGAATGGAATTGATGAGAAAATCCTGCCATACCGTTATAATGAACATGTATGTATACTCTACATTTTAGTATTCTGGGGATGGTATTTCACCGGAATTACTCTGTAAAAGTACATTAAACCTTTTAATAGGTATTTTTCATGTTAAACGTTTTTGCTGGAATGTAGAATCGTTTGCATTAATGAGGTACTGAGTGAATAAATATTTGGGCATTATTTTTCCACTTGGCAGTTTGCTTGTTTTAATTATGACAGTTTCGTTTCTCTCTCACTGCTGTGTGTGAGAGGGAGGGGCCGTTTTTGGCGCTCTTTGCTACGCATCAAAAATTTCCAGTCAGTTACTCTTGTATTTTCTGCATGATCCGGTTCATCTCTAACAGAACTCAGGGGTCTTCAAACTTCTTTGAAGGGAGGTAGATTCTCTCAGCAGAGCTGTGAGACTTATATAGTGACTGTGATTTAAAACGTTGCTCTGTAATTTTTATGTTTAAAATTTAATTTGTGTTATTTTACTAATGGGAACAAACCTTTGCTAAAAAGTTGTGTTGTATTTAAAGAGTGATGCTATAACTGTTTTTCAGTTCATTATATTCAACTGTCATTTAATCGTTTAGTGCTTCTTGAGGCACAGTACGTTTTTGTTAATTAAGATTGTAACCGAGTTGCATGTTTATTGCTAGTGTGTTAAACATGTCTGATTCAGAGGAAGATACCTGTGTCATTTGTTCCAATGCCAAGGTGGAGCCCAATAGAAATTTATGTACTAACTGTATTGATGCTACTTTAAATAAAAGCCAATCTGTACAAATTGAACAAATTTTACCAAACAGCGAGGGGAGAGTTATGCCGACTAACTCGCCTCACGTGTCAGTACCTGCATCTCCCGCCCGGGAGGTGCGTGATATTATGGCGCCTAGTACATCTGGGCAGCCATTACAGATAACATTACAAGATATGGCTACTGTTATGACTGAAGTTTTGGCTAAATTACCAGAACTAAGAGGCAAGCGTGATCACTCTGGGGTGAGAACAGAGTGCGCTGATAATTCTAGGGCCATGTCTGATACTGCGTCACAGCTTGCAGAGCATGAGGACGGAGAGCTTCATTCTGTAGGTGACGGTTCTGATCCAAGCAGATTGGATTCAGATATTTCAAATTTTAAATTTAAATTGGAAAACCTCCGTGTGTTACTAGGGGAGGTCTTAGCGGCTCTTAACGATTGTAACACTGTTGCAATACCAGAGAAAATGTGTAGGTTGGATAAATACTTTGCGGTACCGGCGAGTACTGACGTTTTTCCTATACCTAAGAGATTAACTGAAATTGTTACTAAGGAGTGGGATAGACCCGGTGTGCCGTTCTCACCCCCTCCAATATTTAGAAAGATGTTTCCAATAGACGCCACCACACGGGACTTATGGCAAACGGTCCCTAAGGTGGAGGGAGCAGTTTCTACTTTAGCTAAGCGCACCACTATCCCGGTGGAGGATAGCTGTGCTTTTTCAGATCCTATGGATAAAAAATTAGAGGGTTACCTTAAGAAAATGTTTGTTCAACAAGGTTTTATATTGCAACCCCTTGCATGCATCGCGCCGATTACGGCTGCGGCAGCATTTTGGATTGAGTCTCTGGAAGAGAACCTTAGTTCAGCTACGCTGGACGACATTACGGACAGGCTTAGAGTCCTTAAACTAGCTAATTCATTCATTTCGGAGGCCGTAGTACATTTAACCAAACTTACGGCTAAGAATTCAGGATTCGCCATTCAGGCACGTAGGGCGCTGTGGCTAAAATCCTGGTCGGCTGATGTAACTTCTAAGTCCAAATTACTTAATATACCTTTCAAGGGGCAAACTTTATTTGGGCCCGGTTTGAAAGAAATTATTGCTGACATTACAGGAGGTAAGGGCCACGCTCTACCTCAAGACAAAGCCAAAGCTAAGGCTAGACAGTCTAATTTTCGTCCCTTTCGGAATTTCAAAACAGGAACAGCATCAACTTCCACTGCACCAAAACAGGAAGGAGCTGTTGCTCGTTACAGACAAGGCTGGAAACCTAACCAGTCCTGGAATAAGGGCAAGCAGGCCAGGAAACCTGCTGCTGCCCCTAAGACAGCATGAACCGAGGGCCCCCGATCCGGGACCGGATCTAGTGGGGGGCAGACTCTCTCTCTTCGCCCAGGCTTGGGCAAGAGATGTCCAGGATCCCTGGGCGCTAGAGATCATATCTCAGGGATACCTTCTAGACTTCAAATTATCTCCCCCAAGAGGGAGATTTCATCTGTCAAGGTTGTCAACAAACCAAATAAAGAAAGACGCGTTTCTACGCTGTGTACAAGATCTATTATTAATGGGAGTGATCCATCCGGTTCCGCGGTCGGAACAAGGACAAGGGTTTTACTCAAACCTGTTTGTGGTTCCCAAAAAAGAGGGAACTTTCAGGCCAATCCTGGATTTAAAGATCCTAAACAAATTCCTAAGAGTTCCATCGTTCAAAATGGAAACTATTCGGACAATCTTACCCATGATCCAAAAGGGTCAGTACATGACCACAGTGGATTTAAAGGATGCTTACCTTCACATACCGATTCACAAAGATCATTACCGGTATCTAAGGTTTGCCTTCTTAAACAGGCATTACCAGTTTGTAGCCCTTCCATTCGGATTGGCTACGGCTCCAAGAATATTCACAAAGGTTCTGGGTGCCCTTCTGGCGGTACTAAGACCGCGAGGAATTTCGGTAGCTCCGTACCTAGACGACATTCTGATTCAAGCTTCAAGCTTTCAAACTGCCAAGTCTCATACAGAGTTAGTTCTGGCATTTCTAAGGTCGCATGGATGGAAAGTGAACGAAAAGAAGAGTTCTCTCTTTCCTCTCACAAGAGTTCCATTCTTGGGGACTCTTATAGATTCTGTAGAAATGAAGATTTATCTGACAGAAGACAGATTAACAAAGCTTCTAAATGCATGCCGTGTCCTTCATTCCATTCAACTCCCGTCAGTAGCTCAATGCATGGAGGTGATCGGCTTAATGGTAGCAGCAATGGACATAGTTCCCTTTGCACGCCTACATCTCAGACCGCTGCAATTGTGCATGCTGAGTCAGTGGAATGGGGATTACTCAGATTTGTCCCCCACTCTGAATCTGGATCAAGAGACCAGAAACTCTCTTCTATGGTGGCTTTCTCGGCCACATCTGTCCAGGGGGATGCCATTCAGCAGGCCGGACTGGACAATTGTAACAACAGACGCCAGCCTTCTAGGTTGGGGCGCTGTCTGGAATTCTCTGAAGGCTCAGGGACAATGGAGTCAGGAGGAAAGTCTCCTGCCAATAAACATTCTGGAATTGAGAGCAGTTCTCAATGCCCTTCTAGCTTGGCCCCAGTTAAAAACTCGGGGGTTTATCAGGTTTCAGTCGGACAACATCACGACTGTAGCTTACATCAACCATCAGGGAGGGACAAGAAGCTCCCTAGCAATGATGGAAGTATCAAAGATATTTCGCTGGGCAGAGTCTCACTCTTGCCACCTGTCAGCAATCCACATCCCGGGAGTGGAGAACTGGGAGGCGGATTTCTTGAGTCGCCAGACTTTTCATCCGGGGGAGTGGGAACTTCATCCGGAGGTCTTTGCCCAAATACTTCGACGTTGGGGCAAACCAGAGATAGATCTCATGGCGTCTCGCCAGAACGCCAAACTTCCTCGCTACGGATCCAGATCCAGGGATCCGGGAGCGGTTCTGATAGATGCTTTGACAGCACCTTGGAACTTCAGGATGGCTTATGTGTTTCCACCCTTCCCGCTGCTTCCTCGATTGATTGCCAAAATCAAACAGGAGAGAGCATCAGTGATTCTAATAGCACCTGCATGGCCACGCAGGACTTGGTATGCAGATCTAGTGGACATGTCATCCTGTCCGCCTTGGTCTCTACCTCTAAGACAGGACCTTCTGATACAGGGTCCATTCAAACATCAAAATCTAACTTCTCTGAAGCTGACTGCTTGGAAATTGAACGCTTGATTTTATCAAAACGTGGTTTTTCTGAGTCGGTTATTGATACCCTGATACAGGCTAGGAAGCCTGTTACTAGAAAGATTTACCATAAAATATGGCGTAAATACCTATACTGGTGTGAATCCAAAGATTACTCCTGGAGTAAGGTTAGGATTCCTAGGATATTGTCCTTTCTACAAGAAGGTTTAGAAAAGGGTTTATCGGCTAGCTCATTAAAGGGACAGATCTCAGCTCTGTCCATCTTGTTACATAAGCGTCTGTCAGAAAATCCAGACGTCCAGGCATTTTGTCAGGCTTTAGCTAGGATCAAGCCTGTGTTTAAAACTGTTGCTCCGCCATGGAGTTTAAACTTAGTTCTTAACGTTTTACAGGGCGTTCCGTTTGAACCCCTTCATTCCATTGATATAAAATTGTTATCTTGGAAAGTTCTATTTTTAATGGCTATTTCCTCGGCTCGAAGAGTCTCTGAATTATCAGCCTTACATTGTGATTCTCCTTATCTGATCTTTCATTCAGACAAGGTAGTTCTGCGTACTAAACCTGGGTTCTTACCTAAGGTAGTCACTAACAGGAATATCAATCAAGAGATTGTTGTTCCATCCTTGTGTCCAAATCCTTCTTCAAAGAAGGAACGTCTTCTACACAATCTGGATGTAGTTCGTGCCCTCAAGTTCTACTTGCAGGCAACTAAGGATTTTCGACAAACGTCTTCCCTGTTTGTCGTGTACTCTGGTCAGAGGAGAGGTCATAAGGCTTCGGCTACCTCTCTCTCCTTCTGGCTTCGTAGCATAATTCGTTTAGCCTATGAGACTGCTGGACAGCAGCCTCCTGAAAGAATTACAGCTCATTCTACTAGAGCTGTGGCTTCCACTTGGGCCTTTAAGAATGAGGCCTCTGTTGAACAGATTTGCAAGGCTGCAACTTGGTCTTCGCTTCATACTTTTTCCAAATTTTACAAATTTGACACTTTTGCTTCTTCGGAGGCTATTTTTGGGAGAAAGGTTCTTCAGGCAGTGGTTCCTTCTGTATAATGAGCCTACCTATCCCTCCCGTCATCCGTGTACTTTTGCTTTGGTATTGGTATCCCAGAAGTAATGATGACCCGTGGACTGATCACACATAACAGAAGAAAACATAATTTATGCTTACCTGATAAATTCCTTTCTTCTGTTGTGTGATCAGTCCACGGCCCGCCCTGTTTTTTAAGGCAGGTAAACATTTTTTAAATTATAATCCAGTCACCACTACACCCTTGGCTTCTCCTTTCTCGTTGGTCTTTGGTCGAATGACTGGAGGTGACGTAGAGGGGAGGAGCTATATAGCAACTCTGCTGGGTGAATCCTCTTGCACTTCCTGTAGGGGAGCAGATAATATCCCAGAAGTAATGATGACCCGTGGACTGATCACACAACAGAAGAAAGGAATTTATCAGGTAAGCATAAATTATGTTATTCGTCTCTGTGTCTTTAATAAAATCTAGATTATTCCTTCACAAAGCTAGGATAATCGGAATTTCTTTCATGTAATTGGCAAGAGTCCATGAGCTAGTGACATTTGGGATATACAATCCTACCAGGAGGGGCAAAGTTTCCCAAACCTCAAAATGCCTAAAATGGCCGCCACCCACCGATACCGGCCATCAGTGTCCGGTGCAGAGAGGGCCACAGAGTGGCTCTCTCTGCATCGGATAGCCGTAAAAGGTTATTGCAGGATGCCTCCATATCGAGGCATCACTGCAATAACCGGAAAGCAGCTGGAAGCGAGCAGGATCGCTTCCAGCTGCTTTCCACACCGAGGACGTGCAGGGTACGCCCTCAGGCGTTAACTGCCTTTTTTCTGAGGACCCTGCACGTCCTCGGTCGTTAAAGGGTTAATCAAGTAAAAACACACTTTGAAAAAAACATTACTGTGCCTTTAAGAGATAAAAAGGGCACACAATTTTACAAAACAGTGAAAAAATGCAGCAAATTTTTCGAAATTTTTACAGCATATACCTAAAGCATTAGTAAGATTGCACCACTAGCAATAAAAACGATTAACCCCTTAATGCCCAAACCGGATCAACAGTAAGCCCTACCTGCCCTTAGGAACCAGATTTGTGGGGAAAAAGCTTCTTATAGGCCCTCAAACTGCAGCAGGACCCTTCATGTGAAACAGCCTGAACTTCTAGTCAAAAATAACTGCATCTGAGGCGCGAAATTAGGCCCCTCCCACCTCCCTATGAAGCTTGTGAGGCATAAAAAGAAACACTCCAAAGTGGGTAACAACCATGTGGGTAACAACCCCTGAAAGAAACCCAAAGAAACCTTCAAAGTGTCTCAAGAAAAACGATATTTTCAATAAAAACCGTTTGCCCTGAAAGTAGTGTCAACCAGCATAAACTAGCCCTGTTATGTAAGATTGAAATTCCAGCAAAAATGAGAAAAACAGAGATCCTGGAGATTCTATTAAAAACGTCTTTATTGGAAAATAAGTTAAAAAATCGATGGCACACATACAACATAAGAGCAATCAGGTGTGGCACTGAATGGCTTACGCGTTTCAGCTTGTAGCTATGACTACGGCTACAAGCCGAAACGCGTAAGCCATTCAGTGCCACACCTGATTGCTCTTATGTTGTATGTGTGCCATCGATTTTTTAACTTATTTTCCAATAAAGACGTTTTTAATAGAATCTCCAGGATCTCCGTTTTTCTCATTTTTGCTGTTCTGGCCAGTCTTCCTGGATTCTTTTGCTGTGGGGAGGTGTGTGCAGTATCCCTTCAGCCATTGGTGGAGTAGGTGACTGGATTCATGCAGCCGTGCTGCTTGGGGTGAGTGACTGATCCAAGCAACCAATAGGAGTCAGCGCATGCCGAGAGGCGGGCAGAAGCAACGCTGAGGATTTCAAACTTACCCACAAGGACGCCAAGCGAGCGGAATTGGTGGACAGACGAGCACTTGGAGAAGGTAAAAAGATTACCCGTGCATCGCAGAGCCTGGAAGTTCCGGTTATAAGGTAGCTCGTTTGGGCAGCAGTGGGGACTTTTGAACTTTGATCTGAAATTTTGCTTTACACCTGTGTCCGTCAAGTCAAGCCCCATATCTAGCAGACAAGCATTTGTTGGACTTTGATTATTCTGATTATTTAGCCAAATACTGTTGGGACATTAGTAGTTATTAACTACACATTGCTACACGTAACTGAGTTTCTCGTGTTTGTATGAGATTGAAATTCCATACTTAGTCTCTGAATACAGCTTACCCTTCCCTCATGGGGATATTTTCAGTCTTCTCTAACATTATCACAGTCTTGTCTAGAAGAAAAAAGTCTGAACATACCTTATTGCAGCCTAACCTGCAAACCGTTCCCCCCAACTGAAGTTTTCTTGTACTCCTCAGTCCTTTGGGGGAACAGCAGTGGATTTTAGTTACAACATGCTAAAATCATCTTCCTCACTGCAGAAATCTTCATCTCCTTTCTGCTAGAGAGTAAATAGTACACACCGGTACCATTTAACCCCTTAATGACCGGACCATTTTTCAATTTTCTTACCCTTAATGACAATGGCTATTTTTACATTTCTGCAGTGTTTGTGTTTAGCTGTAATTTTCCTCTTACTCATTTACTGTACCCACACATATTATATACCGTTTTTCTCGCCATTAAATGGACTTTCTAAAGATACCATTATTTTCATCATGTCTTATAATTTACTAAAAAAAAAAATATGAGGAAAAAATTGAAAAAAACACACTTTTTCTAACTTTGACCCCCAAAATCTGTTACACATCTACAATCACCAAAAAACACCCATTCTAAATAGTTTCTAAATTTTGTCCTGAGTTTAGAAATACCAAATGTTTACACGTTCTTTGCTTTTTTTGCAATTTATGGGGCAATAAATACAAGTAGCACTTCGCTATTTCCAAACCACTTTTTTTCAAAATTAGCGCTAGTTACATTGGAACCCTGATATCTGTCAGGAATACCTGAATATCCCTTGACATGTATATATTTTTTTTTAGAAGACAACCCAAAGTATTGATCTAGGCCCATTTTGGTATATTTCATGCCACCATTTCACCGCCAAATGCGATAAAAAAAAAAAAAAAGTTCACTTTCACAAAATTTGTCACAAACTTTAGGTTTCCCACTGAAATTATTTATAAACAGCTTCTGCAATTATGGCACAAATGGTTGTAAATGCTTCTCTGGGATCCCCTTTTTTCAGAAATAGCAGACTTATATGGCTTTGGGGTTGCTTTTTGGTAATTAGAAGGCCGCTAAATGCCGCTGCGCACCACACGTGTTTTATGCCCAGGAGTGAAGGGGTTAATTAGGGAGCTTGTAGGGTTAATTTTAGCTTTAGTGTAGTGTAGTAGACAACCCCAAGTATTGATCTAGGCCCATTTTGGTATATTTTATGCCACCATTTCACCGCCAAATGCGAGCAAATAAAAAAAATCGCTAACTTTTTCACTATTTTAAGTTTCTTACTGAAATTATTTACAAACAGCTTGTGCTATTATGGCAGAAATTGTTGTAAAAGCTTCTCTGGGATCCCCTTTGTTCATAAATAGCAGACTTATATGGCTTTGGCGTTGCTTTTTGGTAATTAGAAGGCCGCTAAATGCTGCTGCGCACCACACATTAATTATGCCCAGCAGTGAAGGGGTTAAATTAGGTAGCTTGTAGGGAGCTTGCAGGGTTAATTTTAGAGATCAGCTTCCCACCTGACACATCCCACCCCCTGATCCCTCCCAAACAGCTCTCTTTCCTCCCCCACCCCACAATTGTTCCCGCCATCTTAATTACTGGCAGAAAGTCTGCCAGTACTAAATAAGAGTTTTTTGTTTTTTTTTAAATAAAAATAATAAAATATTTTAGCTGTGATGGACCCCTTCCTTAGCCCCAACCTCCCTGATTCCCCCCCCCCCTCCAGCTCTCTAACCCTCTCCCCTACCTAATTACCGCCATCTTGGGTACTGGCAGCTGTCTGCCAGTACCCAGTTTGGCCCCAAACCCCCCCCCAAAAAGTATTTTTATTTAATTTTTTAACTTTAAAACTATTTCTGTAGTGTAGCAGCCCCCCCACAATACCCCCACCCCCTCCCAGATCCTTTTATATTTGAATTATTTTTTTTTACTTTTTCTCCCTTTCTGCCTGATTCATTGGTGTCAGTGTGGCTTTGTGCACGTGCACATGCACGCGCGCCCAGTGCACTAGCCCATGCACGTTCACGTGCACGCACACCCTTGTGCACGCGCGCGCTCACTCTCACACCCGGACAGTGCACTACCAGACACTGGCACCATCGCTACTGGTGCAGAGAGGGCCACAGAGTGGCTCTCTCTGCATCGGAGGCTTGTAAAGTGGTATTGCAGGATGCCTCCATATCGAGGCATCACTGCAATACCCTCAGAGCTGCTGGAAGCATTTGTGATCGCTTCCAGCACTCTGTTAGACAACTGACGTACCAGGTACGTCCATTGTCATTAACTGCTAGTTTTTGCATGACGTACCTGGTACGTCAGTTGTCATTAAGGGGTTAAAATAACAAAATCTTGCTTGTAGAAAATAAAAACTAAATTTTTTTACCACATTCACTTTACACTTCTTATTGCTTAGAGCCGGCAAAGAGAATGACTGGGGGGGTGGAGCTGGAGGGGGAGCTATATGGACAGCTCTGCTGTGTGCTCTCTTTGCCACTTCCTGTTGGGAAGGAGAATATCCCACAAGTAAAGGATGAATCCGTGGACTCGATATATCTTACAAGAGAAAACAAAATTTATGCTTACCTGATAAAATTTCTTTCTTTTGCGATGTACCGAGTCCACGGATTCATCCTAACTTGTGGGATACCAATACCAAAGCTTTAGGACACGGATGAAGGGAGGGACAAGACAGGAACCTATACGGAAGGCACCACTGCTTGCAAAACCTTTCTCCCAAAAATAGCCTCCGAAGAAGCAAAAGTATCAAATTTGTAAAATTTTGAAAAGGTATGAAGCGACAACCAAGCCGCAGCCTTACAAATCTGTTCAACAGAAGCATCATTCTTAAAAGCCCATGTGGAAGCTACCGCTCTAGTAGAATGAGCTGTAATCTTTTCAGGAGGCTGCTGTCCAGCAGTCTCATAAGTCAAACGGATGATGCTTTTCAACCAAAAGGAAAGAAGTCGCCGTAGCCTTTTGACCCCTACGCTTTCCAGAATAGACAACAAACAAAGAAGATGTTTGACGAAAATCTTTGGTTGCCTGCAAATAAAATTTCAAAGCACGAACCACGTCCAAGTTGTGCAACAGACGTTGCTTCTTACAAGAAGGATTAGGACAAAGAGAAGGAACAACAATTTATTGATTGATATTTCTGTTAGTAACAACCTTAGGTAGGAACCCAGGCTTGGTACGCAAAACCACCTTATCAGCATGGAACACAAGCTAAGGAGAGTCACATTATAATGCAGATAGTTCAGAAACTCTTCGAGCTGAAGAGATAGCAACTAGGAACAAAACTTTCCAAGATAAAAGCTTAATATTTATGGAATGCATGGGTTCAAACGGAACCCCCTGAGAACTCTAAGAACTAAATTTAGACTCCATGGCTGAGCAATAGGTTTAAACACAGGCTTAATTCTAACTAAAGCCTGACAAAAAGCCCGAACGTCTGGAACATCTGCCAGACGCTTGTGCAACAAAATAGACAGAGCAAATATCTGTCCCATTAGGGAACTAGCTGATAATCCTTTCTCCAATCCCTCTTGGAGAAAAGACAAAATCCTGTGAATCCTGATTTTACTACAGGAGAAGCCTTTGGATTCGCACCAATAAAGATATTTACGCCATATCTTATGATAAATTTTCCTGGTAACAGGCTTTCGAGCCTGAATCAAGGTATTTATGACTGACTCAGAGAAACCCCGCTTTGATAGAATCAAGAGTTCAATCTCCAAGCGGTCAGTTGCAGAGAAATTAGATTTGGATGCTTGAATGGACCTTGAATCAGGAGGTCCTGTCTCAATGGCAGAGACCATGGTGGAAGGGATGACATGTCCACCAGGTCTGCATACCAAGTCCTGCGTGGCCACGCAGGCGCTATCAAAATCACTGACGCTCTCTCCTGTTTGATTCTGGCAATCAGACGTGGAAGGAGAGGGAAAGGTGGAAACACATAAGCCAGGTTGACCCACCAGGGTACTGCTAGAGCATCTATCAGTACAGCCTGAGGATCCCTTGACCTGGAGCCATAACGAGGAAGTTTGGCGTTCTGACGAGACGCCATCAGATCCAACTCTGGTGTGCCCCATAGCCGAACCAGCTGAGCAAACACCTCCGGATGGAGTTCCCACTCCCCTGGATGAAAAGTCTCATGACTTAGAAAATCTGCCTCCCAGTTATCTACACCTGGGATATAGATCGCTGACAGATGGCAAGAGTGAGCCTCTGCCCATTGGATTATCCTTGAGACCTCTATCATCGCTAAGGAACTCTTTGTTCCGCC
This sequence comes from Bombina bombina, assembly GCF_027579735.1. Taxonomy (NCBI): domain Eukaryota; kingdom Metazoa; phylum Chordata; class Amphibia; order Anura; family Bombinatoridae; genus Bombina; species Bombina bombina. The sequence goes on along the minus strand of NC_069505.1, from coordinate 474,967,685 downwards.
CTGATGATTGATATAAGCCACAGTTGTGATATTGTCCGACTGAAACCTGATGAATCTGGCCGAAGCCAGCTGAGCCCATGCCTGGAGAGCATTGAATATCGCTCTTAATTCCAGAATATTTTTTTTTTTTATTATTTATTTTGTATCTGAAGATGTTTCATTCTCTTTTAATATTTTTTTTTTTTTTAAATAATTTTTTATTGTGGTTATGAGAATAGTACAACAAATATGAAATACCTTGAAATATAAATAACATATTATATGACAAACAGATACATTCAGGATAAAGCAAAAGTATTACAGTGGATCTGAATGGGTGATCATCTTGAACCTCATTTTTATATTTATATTATATTCTATAATGGGTTCCTCAGTTGATAAGGAAGGTTACTCTTGAACCTTACAAAGCTTATGGACAGTTAAGGAGGAACTTGGCATTTGAAGTGGTCACTTTTGGACCTAGTAAGGGAATAGGAAGATGGGGAAAGTCAGCAGGCAGGAGCTGCTTTTAGAGAATAAAAAGAAAAAAGAGAAAGAATGATAGTGGGGGGGGGGGAGATTGGGCCCCTGTTGTAGATGTGTTCTATCTAAGGGTAAGAAAATGAAGAAGCGGTAGTGAGTTGGTGGAACACAGTTAGATGGGGGGATACGACGAATGATGTTCTATGCTGGGTCTAGGTCGGGGGATATCTGCGCTACCTGTGGAGTAGCAATTGAGGTATAAACAGTAAATGATAACAGAGTATTAATTAATAGCTAGCTAACCTGAGTATAAAGCTACATTGGGAGAATAACAGATATTTGAGCTATGGTCACCAACAGGGCAATATAAGTAAATACATACTGGAATCTAGTTTAACTCTGAATATCATAATAACTTTACTGAGACCGAAGGGGCCAACTTTAAGCTATGGAACAAGAGAATTGTAGCGATACCATTCTACAATATGTGATGTGCATAAGGAACCTTAAATAAGTTGAGCTCTGTGTTCATAGAGATCCAGACCTAGCAGATGTTCCTTCTAGACATATAGGGGCTTGTGATGAGATAATTGGAAGTAATTAAATGCACATAAAAATGTTGTGGGGTGCTAGGTGTCCGCAACTGAGTAGTATAAGAGGAGTAATGCCAACGTGCACCATTAGATAATAATATGGGTACTTATGGTGGCCCTGCTTAAAGGCAATCTCCTATTCTCAATATTTTAAGTGGGTCTACAGTGTGTTTCCTTAGACATATTATAAGGGTGAAGGAGAGACTGACCCTGGTAGCGAGCATATTAAGTACAAGTATTCTGAGGGCTGAACTATGAACTCTTATGAGATGTTACTATGCATTTGAATGCCCTTTGTACTCAGATGCAGGTTGGTTTAGCCTGTATGAACAAACCACTATGCTTCATCAGTTAGTAATATGGATCTTAGAGGATGGCCATGCTTACGAGGGGAGAAGCCAGTAATTCAAAACATGTATGTACATACTTAATTTATAAAGTGAGACTCCCAGTAGGTAATATTAGTTGTAGAGTACAGGACTGCTTGAGAGGAAAACAGTAATGAATGCAAAATAGCCATGAACATACTTATAAACTTAAAGAATATAACAGTTATAAAGTATAACTCCGTGTATGGATTAGACCTAACATAACATTGAGGGCTCTCATTTCAGGAGAGCTAGAGATAAGGTAACATTGCCGGTCAGCGTCCCAGAGTATGAATAGGGGTTATTTAATAACAGCACTAAGCGCTACTACTGCTTATGTAAACTGAGAATGTCCCGCAAATATAAAGTTCAAGGCTTGTGCTTGTATGGAATTTGGATCTTGGTCAGCGGCGATATGGTAAAAAGCTGTATTAAATTCTCGCTAGCCCACTCCCGATCTGCAGGGGGACCTTGATGGGATCTCAGCGTAAGTCAGTATGTGGGGTGAGTAGCCACTACCTGGGACCATTTCGTGTGTGAGTAAAGTTACTTCGACCCTGTTGAACTGCAGGTACGTGTTAATGAAGATGCTTGCTCCAAGATCCTCATGACTACAGATCTTTGTCCTTGCTTTCTGCAGCGCGGCAAGTCCTAGGGATATTGAGCTCCGCTTATCTCTCGGTTCAGGCCTTGCACGCCCCTTAGCCTCAGGCTCCGCTGTTGTTTCTCTGGGTGGAACAGCTATACCTGTAGCGCTCTGCTGCTCTGGCTCAATGCGGGTGGAGAAAGGCCGCGAGGGCCCCCTCTGCTCATCCATGTCTCCCTGTACCGTTGTCACAAGACTGAGGTTATCGCTGTTTGTCGTAAGTTTCTCCACCGGGTCTCCGGAACTATCTTTATGTTTTTGTGGCGGGTCTGTTTTAAACCAGTCAGGTTCTCTCACAGCCGCAATTCACGGCTCTGCAGTCTGGGGTGTAGCCATAGCAGCCCTGAGTTCAGCGACACAGGCCTGATGGTGAAGGTCCATGGAACAGAGCAATTTTTGCAGCGCAGCAAGTACTTGCCTTTCCATTGTAACGTTGCAGAAGCAGAAAAAGTGTAGTAGTTATATCTCAGCTATTAGATTTATTGCGTGGGCAAATACCGTTGCGCTGTTATACCCCCGGCTGCGGTCTCGGTTAGCTAGTAGGCCTCAGTAGGATTTCTGCATCAATTATGTTCTTTCATGGTCTTAATATATAATTCCAAGTCCTGATGGATAATAAGAGCCAAATAGTGATGTATATCTGCACCTATATTACTCTAAATTCGTATTTTGACAACTGATTTTCAAGAGCCCTGAAATGGTGCGTCTTGTTGTTTAGGTAGTTGGCTCCGCCCCCAATTCCAGAATATTTAATCGGTAGAAGAGCCTCCTCCCGAGTCCACAAACCCTGAGCTTTCAGGGAATTCCAGACTGCACCCCAGCCCAGAAGACTGGCGTCTGTCGTCACTATAACCCATTCTGGCCTGCCGAAACACATTCCCTGGGACAGATGATCCTGTGACAACCACCAAAGAAGAGAGTCTCTGGTCTCTTGATCCAGATTTATCTGAGGAGATAAATCCGCATAATCCCCATTCCACTGATTGAGCATGCATAGTTGCAGTGGTCTGAGATGCAAGCAAGTAAACGGAACTATGTCCATTGCCGCTACCATTAGTCCAATTACCTCCATACACTGACCCACTGACGGCCAAGGAATGGAATGAAGAGCTTGGCAGGTGGACAAAATCCTTGATTTCCTGACCTCCGTCAGAAATATTTTCATGTCCACTGAGTCTATCAGAGTCCCTAGAAATGAAACTCTTGTGAGGGGGGAAAGAGAACTCTTTTTTTTTACATTCACTTTCCACCAGCGAGACCTTAGAAAGGCCAACACCAAGTCCGTGTGAGACTTGGCTAGTTGGAAGGACAACGCTTGAATTAGAATGTCGTCTAGATAAGGCGCCACTGCTATGCCCCGTGGCCTTAGAACCACCAGAAGGGACCCTAGCATCTTCGTGAAGATTTGCGGCGCCGTGGCCAACCCGAAAGGAAGAGCCACAAACTGATAATGCTTGTCCAGAAAGGCGAATCTGAGGAACTGGTGATGATCTTTGTGGATAGGAATGTGCAGATACGCATCCTTTAAGTCCACGGTGGTCATATATTGACCCTCCTGGATCAATGGTAAGATAGTCGGGATGGTCTCCATCTTGAAAGATGGAACTCTTAGAAATTGGTTTAGGATCTTGAGATCCAGAATTGGTCTGAAGGTTCCCTCCTTTATGGGAACTATAAACAGATTGGAGTAGAACCCCTGCCCCTGTTCTGCTTTTGGAACTGGGCAGATCACTCACATGGTAAAAAGGTCTTCTACACAATGTAAGAACGCCTCTCTTTTTGTCGGGTTTACAGACAATTGAGAAAGATGGAACCTCCCCCTTGGAGGGGAATCCTTGAAATCTAGAAGGTATCCCTGGGTTACAACTTCCAGGAATCCTGAACATCTCTTGCCCAGGCCTGAGCAGAGAGAGAGAGAGAGAGAGAGAGAGAGAGAGTCTTCCCCCTACTAGATCCGGTCCCGAATCGGGGGCTACCCGTTCATGCTGACTTAGTGGCAGCAGCAGGCTTTTTGGCCTGTTTACCCTTGTTCCAAGCCTGATTAGGTCTCCAGGTTGGCTTGGATTGAGCAAACTTCCCCTCTTGCTTTGCAGCAGGGGAAGAGGTAGAGGGACCACTCTTGAAGTTTATAAAGGAACGAAAATTATTTGACTTATCCTGAGGGAGGGTATGACCCTTCCCTCCAGTAATGTCTGAAATGATCTCTTTCAAAGCAGGCCCGAATAGGGTCTTACCTTTGTAAGGGATGGACAAAAGCTTAGATTTAGATGACACATCAGCTGACCAGGACTTACGCCATAACGCTCTATGTGCTAAAATGGCAAAACCTGAATTCTTAGCCGCTAATTTAGCAAGATGACAAGCGGCGTCTGTAATAAACGAATTAGCCAACTTAAGAGCCTTAATTCTGTCCAAAATATCATCTAGTGGGGTCTCCATCTGAAGAGCCTCTTCTAGAGCCTCAAACCAAAAGGCAGCTGCAGTGGTTACAGGAACAATGCATGCTATAGGTTGAAGAAGAAAACCTTGATGAACAAAAATTTTCTTTAGGAGACCCTTTAATTTTTTATCCATAGGATCAATGAAAGCACGACTGTCTTCAATAGGTATAGTTGTACGCTTAGTCAGGGTAGAAATAGCTCCCTCCACCTTAGGGACCGTTTGCCATGAGTCCTTTATGGTGTCAGAAATGGGAAACATTTTCTTAAAAACAGGAGGGGGAGAGAACGGAATACCTGGTTTATCCCACTCCTTAGTAACAATGTCCGAAATCCTCTTAGGGACCGGAAACACATCAGTGTAAACAGGAACCTCTAAATATTTGTCCATTTTACACAATTTCTCTGGAACTACAATAGGGTCACAATCATCCAGAGTAGCTAAAACCTCCCTGAGCAATAAGCGGAGGTGCTCTAGCTTAAATTTAAATGCCGTCGTATCTGAATCTGTCTGAGAGAACATCTTTCCTGAATCAGAAATCTCTCCCTCAGACAGCAAATCCCTCATCCCTACTTCAGAACATTGTGAGGGAATATCGGATACGGCTACTAAAGCGTCAGAAGGCTCTGCATTTGTTCTTAACCCAGAGCTACTGCGCTTCCCTTGCAACCCTGGCAGTTTAGATAAAACCTCTGTGTGGGTAGTATTCATAACTGAAGCCATATCTTGCAAGGTGAAAGAATTAGACGCACTAGAAGTACTTGGCGTCGCTTGTGCGGGCGTTACTGGTTGTGACACTTGGGGAGAAATAGATGGCAAAACCTGATTTCCTTCTGTCAGTTTGTTTATAAAATATTGGGCAAACGATTGTGTGTTTCTGGTAGTAACGTTTTTTATTCTGATGGGACGTTTGTTTGAGGGTTCATTTGGCTTATTTAGGGGTTTTTATAACCCACATGGCTTACAAACTAAGTTTGATGAATTTTGTATAGGCCCCAGCAACATCGAGTGAGGTGGGCGAGGCCTATTTTCACGCCTCAGTTGCGCAGTTAGTTTATGCAGACAAGCAGCAAGCAACTTCTCCAGAGGCCCTGATACTCTTCTAAGACCTAATCAAAGTTTTTTCCTCATATTATCGTTCCCTAAGGACAGGTAGGTGCCACAGCAGAGCTAACAGGTTTTTTTTACCGGTTTTAGACATTTATTAATCCGGTTTTGTCATTTGGGGGTTTATTGCTTATTTACTTGTGGTGCAATCCTCCTAAAGCTTAGTGGGTACAGTGTTAAAATTTCAGAACATTTGTAGCAATTTTCACCTGTTTTGCAGTTTGTGTATGCCTTTTTTTCTCTTAAAGGCACAGTACCGTTTTTGCAAATTGTGATTTTTCATTAAATAAAGTGAAAAACAAAAAGAGAAGAGCGCAACCGGACTCAAGTGAAGAATGTTTATTAGTGACACAACACACTAGAACGATAAAACTGTAGGTATTCTGCGTACCAGATAAAAGAAAAACAAAAGCATGTAAAACTCAATTGCTTGACAGGGAAGGTTACCACTTCACAATTCGCCTTTTCAGAGAAGCCGGGTGTTAGATGTAATCCTCAGCTAGTCTTCTCGTGAAGGGGTATGTGCGGCTAGTCAGCTGTGAATAACTCCGAGAAGCCGGTTCCGGTTGCTACCGGAAGTCTGTATCCGTCACTGACAATGCAGTGTAACATCAAATGAAAATCCTCGACGGCCGTTTCGTTCCCTAGCGTGGGAACTTTTTCAAGAGGTTGCTATGGGTTATTATCTGAAAAAAGAACAGGAGCGCAAACTCAGACTCAAGTGAAGATTTATTTCAACATATATGTGCGCAAGTTACAAAATGCACTTACAAGATGGATTAAAATCTGAGCATATCAGTCCATTCTATGCTGCTGGTTTACCAATGTGCTGTTATGTGCTGTAAAACCAGCAGCATAGAACGGACTGATATGCTCAGATTTTAATCTATCTTGTAAGTGCATTTTGTAACTTGCACACATATATGTTGAAATAAATCTTCACTTGAGTAGGAGTTTGTGCTCCTGTTCTTTTTACAGATAATACAAGCCTTATCTCCGGAGTAGGGGAAACAACGGATAGAGGAGCTGCACCTGACAGGATTTCCCTTCAAAGTCACAGACAAGCAAGCATCACAGTGGTTAAGCTAACAGCGGATACTATCTGGCAGAACTCCACTGTGGATTTGTCTTTTAAGGGAATATCTGCACTTAAGGACTGACCTGAAAAATATTAAGGTCGTATCTGAGCATATATTATAATATTGATTGCCTTATATTTTTTCCTATCTTGCATTGAGAATCATAGTGATATTGTAATAGATTGTTGATTAATATTTGTAATATTGTTTTGAGACATTTTAAAAGAACTGCAAGCTAACAAGAATAGCATTTGCAAAACATTATATTACACATATTTCATTAATTTTTATTTTATTTTTATATACATCACTTAGCTATCAGTGACATCATATTAACATTAGCACCTATATATTTTTATGAGTATTAGGTTGCTATGGGTAACAGGCAAGCTCCACTATATAAACTTGTTGCTAAGACTTCATTGGTTGACAACAATTATGTTGAGACGTATTATAGGACAGTCTACGATATGTACAGTAACTAGCCTATTGCCAAACATATAGTTGCAAATGCACAAATATTCCCAAATAACATTATAAACCTTAATCAAATAATTAATGTAAAAGCTAAGAAAAATAAATACCATATAAATACATACAATGTATCATGAATTTAAAAATCAATTAACCCCTTAATGACCGGACCATTTTTCAATTTTCTTACCCTTAATGACAATGGCTATTTTTACATTTCTGCAGTGTTTGCGTTTAGCCGTAATTTTCCTCTTACTCGTTTACTGTACCCACACATATTAAATACCGTTTTTCTCTTCATTAAATGGACTTTCTAAAGATACCATTATTTTCATCTTATCTTATAATTTACTAACAAAAAAAGATAAAATATGAGGAAAAAATGGAAACACACACTTTTTCTAACTTTGACCCCCAAAATCTGTTACACATCTACAATCACCAAAAAACACCCATGATAAATAGTTTATAAATTTTGTCCTGAGTTTAGAAATACCCAATGTTTACATGTTCTTTGCTTTTTTTGCAATTTATGGGGCAATAAATACAAGTAGCACTTTGCTATTTCCAAACCACTTTTTTTCAAAATTAGCGCTAGTTACATTGGAACCCTGATATCTGTCAGGAATACCTGAATATCCCTTGACATGTATATATTTTTTTTTAGAAGACATCCTAAAGTATTGATCTAGGCCCATTTTGGTATATTTCATGCCACCATTTCACCGCCAAATACGATAAAGTTCACTTTTTCACAAATTTTGTCACAAACTTTAGGTTTCCCACTGAAATTATTTACAAACAGCTTCTGCAATTATGGCACAAATGGTTGTAAATGCTTCTCTAGGATCCCCTTTTTCAGAAATAGCAGACTTATATGGCTTTGTGGTTGCTTTTTGGTAATTAGAAGGCCGCTAAATGCCGCTGCGCACCACACGTGTTTTATGCCCAGAAGTGAAGGGGTTAAATAGGGAGCTTGTAGGGTTAATTTTAGCTGTAGTGTAGTAGACAACCCCAAGTATTGATCTAGGTCCATTTTGGTATATTTTATGCCACCATTTCACCGCCAAATGCGATCAAATAAAAAAAAAAAACGTTACATTTTTCACAATTTTAGGTTTCTCACTGAAATTATTTACAAACAGCTTGTGCAATTATGGCAGAAATTGTTGTAAAAGCTTCTCTGGGATCCCCTTTGTTCAGAAATAGCAGACTTATATGGCTTTGGCGTTGCTTTTTGGTAATTAGAAGGCCGCTAAATGCTGCTGCGCACCACACGTGAATTATGCCCTGCAGTGAAGGGGTTAAATTAGGTAGCTTGTAGGGAGCTTGCAGGGTTAATTTTAGAGATCAGCCTCCCACCTGACACATCCCACCCCCTGATCCCTCCCAAACAGCTCTCTTCCCTCCCCCACCCCACAATTGTTCCCACCATCTTAAGTACCGGCAGAAAGTCTGCCAGTACTAAATAAGAGTTTGTTTTTTTTTAAATAAAAATAATAAAATATTTTAGTTTTGATGGACCCCTGCCTTAGCACCAACCTCCCTGATCCCCCACTCCAGCTCTCTAACCCTCTCCCCTACCTAATTACCGCCATCTTGGGTACTGGCAGCTGTCTGCCAGTACCCAGTTTGGCCCCACAAACCAAAGTATTTTAATTTTATTTATAACTTTTATTTTTATTTATTTCTGTAGTGTAGCAGCCCCCCCACAATACCCACACCCCCTCCCCCTCCCTGATCCTTTTATATGTAAAAAAAAAATTAACTTTTTTTTCCCCCTTCCTTCCTTCATTGGTGTCAGTGTGGCTAATGCGTGCACGTGTGCGCGCATCGTGCACACGCTCCCTCCTCCCACCCGGACAACAGCACCATCGCTATCGGTGCAGAGAGGGCCACAGAGTGGCTGTCTCTGCATCGGAGGCTTGTAAAGGGGTATTGCAGGATGCCTCTATATCGAGGCATCACTGCAATACCCTCAGAGCTGCTGGAAGCGATTGTGATCACTTCCAGCACTCTGTTAGACAACTGACGTACCAGGTACGTCTATTGTCATTAACTGTTAGTTTTTGCATGACGTACCTGGTACGTCAGTTGTCATTAAGGGGTTAATAAAAGACTGTATGTGTTAAAAAACATATTAAAAATGTTTTAACCCGGTATGGATAATGTTGCAATTCATAATCATAAACCATTAAGGAGTTAAAAATAGGTAAAATTACAATAAATTTGAACTGTTAAATACATAGATAAATCACATTAAAATGAGCTGTCTAAATTTTATGGAAAATGAAGAAATAAAAGCAGTTGTATTAAAGTGGGATAGGAAATTAGTACATAGTTGCAGGAAAAAAGTATTTTTCTACACAATAACCATTATTCAGAGGTTATGAATTAAATATAGCCTCATTAATGTATCATATGAAGTATAAGGAGTTCTACTAGGAGTATGGTATTTATAAGAGTACAATTGTAAATTAATGTGAAGACATATATAAACACTGAGACTATCTTCATTCCATATTCCAATATGAAGATAAGTTATATATTCTAATCAGTTTAGACCAAAAATGCCTGGATATGAAGGTCTATATTAAGACCTTCTGGATGTAAGCTGTTAAGGGTATAAATCCAGAAGGTCTCCCTTTTTCTAAGTTTCAATAATCTATTATGGTCTAATTTATTCTGTGCTATCCATTCAATAACTTTTACAATAAATCCTTCAGGATTGCTATTGTGGGCTATCCTAAAGTGTTCTGAAACACTGTGGTTTTCAAACGAATTTTCAATGTTTCTATATATTTTAGTTTTCTCTTTGTTCTACCGATATAAATCTTTCCACATTTGCAAGTGATTTTATATACAACATATGTACTATCACAAGTACAACTGGTTTTACATTTAAAAGATTTTGATTTATTAAAATTATAAAATAAATCCTCACTACTGACATATGGGCAAGTGCTGCAATCTTTCTTTTTACATTTAATGAGCCCTTTTTTTTGGTGTTAGTCACATGTTGTTCCTAATATTCATTGGTCGTTGTTCTCTTAATTTACTAGGGGCTAGTATATTTCTCATATTGTTATTTCTTTTATAAAATAATTGTTTTTTTTGTTTTTTTTAAATTTTAATATTTTTATTGAGGGTATAAAAATTTTTAACAAACAGTGGTTGCAAATTACAATCAACATTACTTATATTCATTGCATATTAAAAGACATAAGATGCGCCCAAGATAGAATAACCTTTCCCCTCATTTTCCCCCTTTATCTAGATTCAGTGGATCACTCTTGGGTCCTTGGTATGACAAAAATTCTTTTTAGGGGTTTAAAAGTAAAGAACAAAAACAGAAGAAAACAAAAAAAAATGCATCTCTAAAGTAATAATGCTGTAAAGACTTTCCTGTCCTTAAATTAAAAGATGCAAAAACCTTAATTGGGAGCTCTCATGGTAATTTTAAGCTTTAACATAAATAAGATTGAAACCGGGCCCTAAATATTGGGAGACAATAGTCAAGAAAAAGTAAAACTTCCAAATCTACCACCTTCCTCTCTAACATAACAGTTTGTGTCAATTCAATTTTAAGAAAACATAATGAGTTGCGGTGCCCCACTGATAAAGTGCTTTATAGGATTGCGTGTTGGATGTTTTTTGCTATGAACTATGTATTAATGAATTGTCATATATATGGGATAACGCGATGAATAAAAATTCTCTCATTCTGATTACCAGTAAACAGTGCTACATTTTAAATACACAAGGCCCCGTTCGTGTTGTATATTGTAGGATGCTTCCCTAGGGCCCCCCCCTTAACCCCCAGAAAACATACAAATATATATAAGGACGGAGCAGGAGCAACGTTACATTCTGAGCAATATTGGGAGAGAACAGACATCCAACACATTATTCTTAATAATTGGTTAGTAGGCATAAAAAACACAGTGCAACATAAATAAACTTATTAGGCTAACCGCTGAAATCAAACCCTCTTTAATCCAAGCCTTTTGCAAACAAGTATATCCCCCTCCCCGGCTCCGGCCGTAAGCCGCAGGAAGTAGGCTATGTAAATAATAAGTGAAGGCCTCATTGGCACCCTTCCGGCTTGGCAATATAATTAACTATAATGAGTTATGTAGAGACACTAAAACTGCGTCATTACAAGATAGATTATGTACTCTAGTGCACCCCAATAACGGACAACATTCAGAACAGAAACAGTTTGGAGTTAGTCAGAACTCTCCCTTAACATGTAATAAACCGTGTGCACCCGGCAAGAGCCTGTACTAAGTTCCAGCTTCTGCTGCCCACATATAGTCCTCAGAAGAAAACAACGTCCCAACACCCCAATTCTGACCTCCTGGGCTGTAGATATAGCATCGATTTGAGATAGCTAATTTAAGGAAGTTCACTTTCAAGTTCTCAGAAAAGGATACCTCAGCAGAGCCTAGCTGGTTATACAAAAGTCCCAATTTAACAGGCTTGGTAATGCACGCTGTAGCTAAGGTCAGTCCGGTGCCTAAGGCAGCCCGGGAGTATGCCCCAAGCCCTCTCGCCGGCTCTGCCCTTGTCAAGGTCCCATTTAGCGCCAGGAGCTTTGAAGCTATATCACCTGTCTTCTTTTCTGCTGCGTTAACGCCGTTGGTTGCTGTGGTTGTAGGCATCTTTTTGGGTGAAGTCTCGACATCAACAGCACACTCCGGTTTAGCCCTCTCATAGGTTCCCGCCATGCAGTTTGTCGGTTGTGGAATAGGATGTAGAGGTCCCCTTGCGCACGTAGGTGTCAATGGAGGTCCAGTAGTTTTAAATGTATCTTGATTGGGATCTACCTCCACAGTTATAGGAGCTTGCTTGAGCTGTTTCTGCTGTTGATGAACCTGCATGAAATAGTCCCAAGGAGCCTTTGCAAGTAAGGTTTGGAAGCAGCGTTCCAATCTTTCCATGTGGTAGTCAAAGCGTGCTTGCAGGCCTATTTCCTGTGTGGCAACCATTATTGCAATACAGGGATGAGGAGTAAGTGAAGATATCTTCCCGTTTTCCGGTACTTTTTTGCTGGTATAGTGCTGCATAAGATTGTGTGACACTGACGAGATTTGTGGAGCCCCAATTAAGGCAAAACCCCTCGATTCACCAAGGGGGGTGGCGCTGCCTATGTATGAGCCGCCGCTCTAGGCCTTCTATGTCCGATGCCAGGCTCCAACTTCACGAATACAGCGCAAATTTCCCAAAAAATGCAGATGCTGCCAGGCAGGCTTGTTCATATACACGGATGGTGAAAATATCTCTTTATCGGCGGATATCAAGATTTCTGTAAGAGCTCAGGGAAAATGCGACTGTGTGTAGTCGCAGTTCGGACACGCCCCCCAATAATTGAGGTTTTTGACCTACATGTGTACCTAACACTGGGTCTCTTGCTAAGATGTTCCAATGTTTTTCTAAAAATTTTTGAATATCCTTATGATTTTCATTGTATGCAGTTATAAAATCTAACGTTAGTTTTTTTTCTGTTGTTCTACATGGTCATTGATGTCATTTTTCTTTTTATATTCTATCAAATCTTTTCTGTCCATCTTTTGTACCCTCTCATTGGCACTATTTACCAAATTCTCAGAATAACCTTTTTGTATAAGCTTATCAGTCAAAATTTTAGCTTCCTTATTATAATCTCTTAAATTGGAACAGTTTCTCCTTAACCTCTGAAATTGTCCATAAGGTATGTTATTTTTCCATAAATGTAGGTGACCACTATCCGCCTTTAGAAAGCTATTTGTGTCAGTAGGTTTTCTGTAATTGGTTACTTTTATTTTTTCATTTTCAGAGAAGAGAATGAGGTCTAAAAATTCAATTTGTTTATCCAAAATTTTGCCTGTAAATGTGAGGTTCATATTATTGTTGTTTAGGTGTTTAATGAAATTTTGGCCTCACAAAAATCTCCTTCCCAAAGGACAATAATATTGTCAATAAATCTGATATTTTACGATATCTATATATGGGTTATTATTCCATACACTCATATCTTCGAATTCTGCCATATAGATATTAGCATATGATGGGGCAAAATGTTGTCCCCATCACTGTGCCATTAATTTGTTCATAAAATATCCCATCGAAAACATAATTTATGTAAGAACTTACCTGATAAATTCATTTCTTTCATATTAGCAAGAGTCCATGAGCTAGTGACGTATGGGATATACATTCCTACCAGGAGGGGCAAAGTTTCCCAAACCTCAAAATGCCTATAAATACACCCCTCACCACACCCACAAATCAGTTTAACGAATAGCCATGAAGTGGGGTGATAAGAAAAAGTGCGAAAGCATAAAAATATAAGGACTTGGAATAATTGTGCTTTATACAAAAAAATCATAACCACCACAAAAAAGGGTGGGCCTCATGGACTCTTGCTAATATGAAAGAAATGAATTTATCAGGTAAGTTCTTACATAAATTATGTTTTCTTTCATGAAATTAGCAAGAGTCCATGAGCTAGTGACGTATGGGATAATAAATACCCAAGATGTGGAACTTCCACGCAAGAGTCACTAGAGAGGGAGGGATAAAATAAAGACAGCCAATTCCGCTGAAAAAATAATCCACACCCCAAAATAAAGTTTTAATCTTATAATGAAAAAAACTAAAATTATAAGCAGAAGAATCAAACTGAAACAGCTGCCTGAAGTACTTTTCTACCAAAAACTGCTTCAGAAGAAGAAAACACATCAAAATGGTAGAATTTAGTAAAAGTATGCAAAGAAGACCAAGTGGCTGCTTTGCAAATCTGATCAACCGAAGCTTCATTCCTAAACGCCCAGGAAGTAGAAACTGACCTAGTAGAATGAGCTGTAATCCTTTGAGGCAGAGTTTTACCCGACTCGACATAAGCATGATGAATCAAAGATTTTAACCTAGATGCCAAAGAAATGGCAGAGGCCTTCTGACCTTTCCTGGAACCGGAAAAGATAACAAATAGACTAGAAGTCTTTCGGAAATCTTTAGTAGCTTCAACATAATGTTTCAAAGCTCTAACTACATCCAAAGAATGAAACAATCTTTCCTTAGAATTCTTAGGATTAGGACACAATGAGGGAACCACAATTGCTCTACTAATGTTGTTAGAGTTCACAACTTTATGTAAAAATTTAAATGAAGTCCGCAACACCACCTTATCCTGATGAAAAATCAGAAAAGGAGATTCACAAGAAAGAGCAGATAACGCTGAAACTCTTCTAGCAGAAGAGATGGCCAAAAGGAAAAGAACTTTCCAAGAAAGTAATTTAATGTCCAGAGAATGCATAGGTTCAAACGGAGGAGCTTGTAAAGCCCCCAGAACCAAATTCAAACTCCAAGGAGGAGAGATTGACTTAATGACAGGTTTTATACGAACCAAAGCCTGTACAAAACAATGAATATCAGGAAGATTAGCAATCTTTCTGTGAAAGAGCAGAAATTTGTCCTTTCAAAGAACTTGCAGACAAACCTTTATCCAGACCATCCTGAAGAAATTGTAAAATTCTAGGAATTCTAAAAGAATGCCAGGAAAATTGATGAGAAGAGCACCAAGAAATGTAAGTCTTCCAGACTCGATAATATATCTTCCTAGACACAGATTTACGAGCCTGTAACATAGTATTAATTACCGAGTCAGAGAAACCTCTATGACTGAGAATCAAGCGTTCAATCTCCATACCTTCAAATTTAAGGATTTGAGATCCTGATGGAAAAAAGGACCTTGAGATAGAAGGTCTGGTCTTAACGGAAGAGTCCAAGGTTGGCAAGTAGCCATCCGAACAAGATCCGCATACCAAAACCTGTGAGGCCATGTTGGAGCCACCAGCAGAACAAACGAACGCTCTTTAGAATCTTGGAGATCACTCTTGGAAGAAGAACCAGAGGCGGAAAGATATAGGCAGGATGATACTTCCAAGGAAGTGACAATGCATCCACTGCCTCCGCCTAAGGATCCCTGGATCTGGACAGATACATGGGAAGTTTCTTGTTTAGAAGCCATCAGATCTATTTCTGGAAGACCCCAGATTTGAACAATCTGAAGAAACACCTCTGGGTGAAGAGACCATTCGCCCGGATGTAACGTCTGGCGACTGAGATAATCCGCTTCCCAATTGTCTACACCTGGGATGTGAACCGCAGAAATTAGACAGGAACTGGATTCCGCCCAAGCAAGTATCTGAGATACTTCTTTCATAGCCAGAGGACTGTGAGTCCCCCCTTGATGATTGACATATGCCACGGTTGTGACATTGTCCGTCTGAAAACAAATGAAAGATTCTCTCTTCAGAAGAGGCTACGACTGAAGAGCTCTGAAAATCGCACGGAGTTCCAAAATGTTGATGGGTAATCTCGCCTCCTGAGATTCCCAAACCCCCTGCGCTGTCAGAGACCCCCATACAGCTCCCCAACCTGTCAGACTCGCATCTGTTGAGATCACAGTCCAGGTTGGAAGAACAAAAGAAGCCCCTTGAACTAAACGATGGTGATCTGTCCACCACGTCAGAGAGTGTCGTACAATCGGATTTAAAGATATTAACTGTGATATCTTTGTATAATCCCTGCACCACTGGTTCAGCATACAAAGCTGAAGAGGTCGCATGTGAAAACGAGCAAAGGGGATTGCGTCCGATGCAGCAGTCATAAGACCTAGAATTTCCATGCATAAGGCTACCGAAGGGAATGATTGAGACTGAAGGTTTCGACAAGCTGAAACCAATTTCAGACATCTCTTGTCCGTCAGAGACAAAGTCATGGACACTGAATCTATTTGGAAACCTAAAAAGGTTACCCTTGTCTGAGGAATCAATGAACTCTTTGGTAAATTGATCCTCCAACCATTTTCTTGAAGAAATGACACAAGTCGATTCGTATGAAATTCTGCTAAATGTGAAGACTGAGCAAGTACCAAGATATCGTCCAAATAAGGAAATACCACAATACCCTGTTCTCTGATTACAGATAGCAGGGCACCGAGAACCTTTGAAAAAATCCTTGGAGCTGTTGCTAGGCCGAACGGCAGAGCCACAAATTGGTAATGCTTGTCTAGAAAAGAGAATCTCAGAAACTGATAGTGATCTGGATGGATTGGAATATGCAGATATGCATCCTGTAAATTGTAGACATATAATGCCCTTGCTGAACAAAAGACAGAATAGTCCTTATAGTTACCATTTTGAATGTTGGTATCCTTACATAACGATTCAATATTTTTAAATCCAGAACTGGTCTGAAGGAATTCTCCTTCTTTGGTACAATGAATAGATTGGAGTAAAACCCCAGACCATGTTCCAGAACTGGAACAATTACTCCAGCCAACTCTAGATCTGAAACACATTACAGAAATGCTTGAGCCTTCACTGGATTTATTAGAATGCGAGAAAGAAAAAATCTTCTTGCAGGAGGTCTTACCTTGAAACCTATTCTGTACCCTTGTGAAACAATATTCTGAATCCAAAGACTGTGAATCGAATTGATCCAAATTTCTTTGAAAAATAGTAATCTGCCCCCTACCAGCTGTGCTGGAATGAGGGCCGCACCTTCATGTGGACTTGGGAGCTGGCTTTTGCTTTCTAAAAGGCTTGGATTTATTCCAGACTGGAGATGGTTTCCAAACAGAAACTGTTCCTTTAGGGGAAGGATCAGGCTTCTGTTCCTTATTCTGACGAAAGGAACGAAAACTATTAGCAGCCCTATATTTACTTTTAGATTTTTTATCCTGAGGTAAAAAAGTTCCTTTCCCCCCAGTAACAGTTGAAATAATAGAATCCAACTGAGAACCAAACAATTTATTACCTTGGAAAGAAAGGGAAAGCAAAGTTGACTTAGAAGACATATCTGCATTCCAAGTTTTAAGCCATAAAGCTCTTCTAGCTAAAATAGCTAAAGACATATACCTGACATCAACTCTAATGATATCAAAGATGGCATCACAAATAAAGTTATTAGCATGTTGAAGAAGTTTAACAATGCTATGAGTATTATGATCTGACACTTGTTGTGCCAAAGCCTCCAACCAAAAAGTGGAAGCTGCCGCAACATCAGCCAAAGAAATAGCAGGCCTAAAAAGATTACCTGAACATAAATAAGCTTTCCTTAGAAAGGAATCAATTTTCCTATCTAAAGGATCCTTAAAGGAAGTACTATCTGCCGTAGGAATAGTAGTACGTTTAGTGAGAGTAGAGATAGCCCCATCAACTTTAGGGATTTTTTCCCAAAACTCTAATCTGTCAGATGGCACAGGATACAATTTCTTAAACCTTTTAGAAGGAGTTAATGAATTACCCAGATTATTCCATTCCCTAGAAATAACTTCAGAAATAGCATCAGGGAGAAATCATCAGAAACAGACAAATCAGAATGATGATGTTCATTTAAAAATTCATCTGAAACATGTGAAGTTTTAAAAGACCTTTTACGTTTATTGGAAGGAGGAATAACAGACATAGCCTTCCTAATAGATTTAGAAACAAAATCTCTTATATTAACAGGAACATCCTGAGTATTAGATGTTGATGGAACAGCAGGGTCAAACTGAGACATCTTGCAATATGTAAGAGAAAAAACACCATATAAAGCAAAATCTATCAAATTCCTTAAAAGGCAGTTTCAGGAATGGCAAAAAATGCCAATGAACAAGCCTCTAGCAACCAGAAGCAAATGAAAAATGAGACAAATAATGTGAGAAAAAAGGTGGAGACAAAAATGACGCCCACATTTTTTAGCGCCAAAAAATGCTTTTGGCGCCAAGAATGACGCCACATCCGGTGACGCCAACATTTTTGGCGCAAAACATCAAAAAAATGACGCAAACACGAACAACTTCCGGCGACAAGTATGACGCCGGAAATGACAAAGAATTTTTTTGCGCCAAAAAAGTCAGCGCCAAGAATGACGCAATAAAATGAAGCATTTTCAGCCCCCGCGAGCCTAACAGCCCACAGGGAAAAAAGTCAATTTTTAAGGTAAGAAATTTTTTTTAATTCATATGCATTATCCCAAATAATGAAACTGACTGTCTGAAATAAGGAATATCATCCTGAATCAAGGCAAATAAATGTTTAAACACATATATTTAGAACTTTATATAAAAGTGCCCAACCATAGCTTAGAGTGTCACAAAAAATAAGGCTTACTTACCCCAGGACACTCATCTACATGTAGTAGAAAGCCAAGCCAGTACTGAAACGAGAATCAGTAGAGGTAATGGTATATATAAGAGTATATCGTCGATCTGAAAAGGGAGGTAAGAGATGAATCTCTACGACCGATAACAGAGAACCTATGAAATAGATCCCGTAGAAGGAGACCATTGAATTCAAATAGGCAATACTCTCTTCACATCCTTCTGACATTCACTGCACACTGAGAGGAAAACCGGGCTCCAGCCTGCTGCGAAGCGCATATCAACGTAGAATCTAGAACAAACTTACTTCACCACCTCCATAGGAGGCAAAGTTTGTAAAACTGATTTGTGGGTGTGGTGAGGGGTGTATTTATAGGCATTTTGAGGTTTGGGAAACTTTGCCCCTCCTGGTAGGAATGTATATCCCATACGTCACTAGCTCATGGACTCTTGCTAATTTCATGAAAGAAATAAAAATAATTATGATTCAGGATAAATTGAATACTTTTCCCAATAAAATCAATGTGTTTGTTAGAAAGATTACTTTTTTGTTTAAGTTGATTTATAATAGCATATGTGCTATTTTTATGCGACATATTAGTATATAGGGCTGTGGCATCACAAGTGATCCACAAGTTGTTCTTTTCCCATTTATGATCCTCAAATTTTTTAATGACATCGGTGGTATCTTTTAAATATGCTGTAATATTCACAACTACTGGTTGTAGGTAGTGGTCTATGTATTTTGATAGATTGCTACACAAGTAATCTTTCTAACAAACAAATTGATTTTATTGGGGAAAGTATTCAATTTATCCTGAATCATAATTATTTTTATTTCGATGGGATATTTTATGAACAAATTAATGGCACAGCGATGGGGACAACATTTGCCCCATTATATGCTAATATCTATATGGCAGAATTAGAAGATATGAGTGTATGGAATAATAACCCATATATAGATAATATCGTAAAATATCAGATTTATTGACGATATTATTGTCCTTTGGGAAGGAGATTTTTGTGAGGCCGAAAATTTCATTAAACACCTAAACAACAATAATATGAACCTCACATTTACAGGGAAAATTTCGGATAAACAAATTGAATTTTTAGACCTCATTCTCTTCTCTAAAAATGAAAAAATAAAAGTAACCAATTACAGAAAACCTAGTGACACAAATAGCTTTCTAAAGGCGGATAGTGGTCACCTACATTTATGGAAAAATAACATACCTTATGGACAATTTCAGAGGTTAAGGAGAAACTGTTCCAATTTAAGAGATTATAATAAGGAAGCTAAAATTTTGACTGATAAGCTTATACATAAAGGCTATTCTGAGAATTTGGTAAATAGTGCCAATGAGAGGGTACAAAAGATGGACAGAAAAGATTTGATAGAATATAAAAAGAAAAATGACATCAATGACCATGTAGAACAACAGAAAAAACCTAACGTTAGATTTATAACTACATACAATGAAAATCATAAGGATATTCAAAAAATTTTAGAAAAACATTGGAACATCTTAGCAAGAGACCCAGTGTTAGGTACACATGTAGGTCAAAAACCTCAATTTGTTTATAAAAGAAATAACAATATGAGAAATATACTAGCCCCTAGTAAATTAAGAGAACAACGACCAATGAATATTAGGAACAACATGTGACTAACACCAAAAAAAGGGCTCATTAAATGTAAAAAGAAAGATTGCAGCACTTGCCCATATGTCAGTAGTGAGGATTTATTTTATAATTTTAATAAATCAAAATCTTTTAAATGTAAAACCAGTTGTACTTGTGATAGTACATATGTTGTATATAAAATCACTTGCAAATGTGGAAAGATTTATATCGGTAGAACAAAGAGAAAACTAAAATATATAGAAACATTGAAAATTCGTTTGAAAACCACAGTGTTTCAGAACACTTTAGGATAGCCCACAATAGCAATCCTGAAGGATTTATTGTAAAAGTTATTGAATGGATAGCACAGAATAAATTAGACCATAATAGATTATTGAAACTTAGAAAAAGGGAGACCTTCTGGATTTATACCCTTAACAGCTTACATCCAGAAGGTCTTAATATAGACCTTGATATCCAGGCATTTTTGGTCTAAACTGATTAGAATATATAACTTATCTTCATATTGGAATATGGAATGAAGATAGTCTCAGTGTTTATATATGTCTTCACATTAATTTACAATTGTACTCTTATAAATACCATACTCCTAGTAGAATGCACCTTATACTTTATATCATACATTAATAAGGCTATATTTAATTCATAACCTCTGAATAATGGTTATTGTGTAGAAAAATACTTTATTCCTGCAACTATGTACTAATTTCCTATCCCACTTTAATACAACTGCTTTTATTTCTTCATTTTCCATAAAAATTAGACAGCTCATTTTAATGTGATTTATCTATGTATTTAACAGTTCAAATGTCTTTTTACCTATTTTTAACTCCTTAATGGTTTAGGATTATGAATTGCAACATTATCCATACCGGGTTAAAACATTTTTAATGTTTTTAACACATAGTCTTTTATTAATTGATTTTTAAATTCATGATAAATTGTATGTATTTATATGGTTTTTCTTTTTCTTAGGTTTTACATTAATTATTTGATTAACCCCTTAGTGACCAGACCACTTTTCAATTTGTTGACCATCTGGGACCAAGGCTATTTTTGCATTTCTGCGATGTTTGTGTTTAACTGTAATTTTCCTCTTACTCATTTAATGTACCCACACATATTATATACTGTTTTTCTCGCCATTAAATGGACTTTCTAAAGATATGATTATTTTCATCATATCTTATAATTTACTATAAAAAAAAATATAAAATATGAGGAAAAAATGAAAAAAATGCACTTTTTCTAACTTTGAGCCCCAAAATCTCTTACACATCTACAACCACCATAAAATACCAATGCTAAACAGTTTCTAAATTTTGTCCTTAGTTTATAAATACCCAATGTTTACATGTTCTTTGCTTTTTTTGCAAGTTATAGGGCAATAAGTACAAGTAGCACTTTGCTATTTCAAAACCATGTTTTTTCAAAATTGGCGATAGTTACATTGTAACACCAATATCTGTCAGGAATCCCTGAATAACCCTTCAAATGTATATATTTTTTAAAAGAAGACAACCTAAGGTATTAAACTTGGGGTATTTTGACTTTTTTCATGCAACCATTTTACCACCAATCTTTGCCAAAGTTTGGGGGGGGGGGAAATAATTTGATTTTTTGACAAAATAGCAATTTAAGAATACATTTACTGATAATATTAAGGGTTACTGCCAAATAACACCCTAATATGTCTTCAGCAGCATCTCCTGGGTACAGTGATACCACCCATGTATAGGTGTGTCGGGTTCTCGGGGGGCTAAAAGCTCTTATTTTTAGAGAGCGCATTCCAGTTTTTCAACTTGGAATTTTCACATCGGTCATCATGCACCCATGTCCTATTTGGGACATTTCTGAAGCTGGCCAATGGAATTTACCCCCATAAAACCATATATTTTTGAAAAGTAGACACCATAGGGTATTTCAAATGCTGATATTTTAACACTTTCCATGCACTAATTCAACCACCAGTCTTTGTCAAACTTTTGGGTAGTCATTATTTTGTGTTATTTTTCACACACATTGTACTTTAGGCATGGATTCTCAGTTCCTGTTATGTGTTACTGCCAAAAAACACCTCAATATGCGTTCAACAACATCTCCTGAGTACAGTGATACCACCCATGTATAGGTGTGTCAGGTTCTCTGGGGGCCAAAAGGCCTTAATTTTAGGAAGCGCATTCCAGTTTTTCAACTTGGAATTTTCACATAGGTCATCATGCACCCATGTCCTATTTGGGACATTTCTGAAGCTGGCCAATGGAATTTACCCCCATCAAACCATATATTTTTGAAAAGTAGACACCCTAGGGTATTTCAAATGCTGGTATTTTTTAACACTTTCCATACACTAATTCCACCACTAGTCTTTGTCAAACTATTGGGCATTCATTTTTTTGTGTTATTTTTCACATACATTGTACTTTAGACATGGATTCACAGCTCCTGTTATGTGTTACTACCAAAGAAGACACCAATATGTGGTCACCAACATCTCCTGAGTTCAGTGATACCACCTATTCATAGGTTTGGTGGCTTGTTTGGGCGGTGCAATGCCAAATGTCTGACATGTGTTTGTGATTTTTTTTTCACATTTAACATATTTTCTTTGCCTATCGTCTTTTTTGGGGGTCTTTTAACATACCCCAATTTATTTGTTTTCAATAAATGTGATTATATTTAAAAAGTTGACACCCCAAGGTATTATACATGGAGTGGTTTGATGACTTTGATGCAACCGTTTTAGCCCAAAAAATTGGAGAAAGTATATGGTGGTAATTTTTCAATTTTCATTGTTACAGACACATTGCTTTTTTACTATGATTTAGGAGACACTGTTGTAAGTTATTGCAAAAGAATACTTCAGGTTGTTTTCTGCAAGGCACCCTGAGTACACCTATGCCCCCCATGCATAGGTTTGCCAGGATTTTGGGAAGGTTATGTTACATGATTTTAGTTATTAAAAATGAGAGTATTTCTTCTGATAGGCCTATCTTTAGTTTGGGGCCTATCGCATACCCCACTTTTATTTATTGCATTCAAAGTGTATATTTTTTAAATGTTGACACCCCAAGGTATTGTATATTGTGTGCTTTGATGCCTTTGAAGCAACCGTTTTAGCCCAAAAAATTGGAGAAAGTGTATGGTGGTAATTTTTCAATTTTCATTTTTACAGACACATTGCTTTTTGACTATGATTTAGGAGAGACTGTTGTAAGTTATTACAAAAACATACTTCAGGTTGTTTTCTGCAAGGCACACTGAGAACACCTATGTCCCCCATGCATAGGTTTGACAGGGGTTTTGGTTAAAAAAAAAACAGGCCCAATTTTAGAAAAAAATAGAGTAGTGAAATGTAAAAATCTGGCACAGTAAAAGTAAAAAAAACAAAAAAACATCTAACTGTAAACATAACCAAAAAAAATAATATATATATATATATATATATATATATATATATATATATATATATATATATATATATATATATATATATATAAAAAACAGCAAATGTATTTTTTTTTTTTTAAATTGACCATTGTATGGTACCGCTTGAAGCAGTCCCCAATGCAGAGTGCAGGCTGTCCAGGGCAATCAGGACAGTGAAATATGGTGTCCCTTCTCTTCCCCCTCTTGGTACAGACTCTGCATTTTTTTTGTGGTTTCTGCTTTGCGGCAGTAGGGGGGATTTTAAAAATAAAATGGGTAGCCCCAACTCTGCTCTCTCCCATCACCGCCCAGGGAGCAGGTGCATCATGGTACAAAATCCCCGTAATAATCTGGAGCTGAAACTGTAAAAAAGTCTTTTTAACTCTGGGGTTTGCTTTTTTGAACAACAAAAAAGCGTTGTGGGTTGCAATCTGCATTAGGTAAATTGCAACCTTTTTGTACCAGGCCCTTGTCTTCCGCATAATTAGGTAGGGCTGCAGCAGCTGATCAGCCAGATCAACCCCACCCATATGCCGGTTATAAGACTTGATGCACACTGGCTTCCTTATGATCTCAGCTCTGCCACGTACAGAAACCGCCACCGTCCTCTCTGTGTGGATGGTGGTAAGAAGGTATACATCCTTCTTGTCTCTGTACTTAAGTGCCAACAACTCCTCTTGGCGCAGAGCTGAGGTCTCCCCCCTTCGTAGCCGGGTGCGTACAAGCTGTCCTGGGAAACCTGCGCGGTTCTTTTTAATTGTACCGCAAGCTACTGTATCAAAGCAATACAGTAGCTTGAACAAAAGGACACTTGTATAGAAATTCTCTAAATACAAGTGATACCCTTTGTTCATTAGGGGTAATATCAGGTCCCAGACAATCTTGCCAGTGGTTCCCATATGTTCTGGGCAACCTGGAGGGTCAAGTTGGCTATCCTTTCCCTCATACACCCGGAAGGCCTGAGTATACCCATTCTCGCTGTCACAGAGCTTATACACCTTTACCCCATATCTGGAGCGCTTGGAAGGAATAAACTGCTTGAATCCCAGCCTTCCCTTATACTTCATTAGGGATTCATCAACGCATATATTCCTTCCAGGTGTATAAGCCTCTGCAAACCTGGCAGAAAAGTGGGTTATCAGGGGGCCGATTTTATACAGCCTGTCAAATTGGGGATGCTCCCTAGGGGGGCACAGGCTGTTGTAGCTGAAGTGCATGAAATGCAGAATCATTTCATACCTCTTCCTCGACATAATCTGGGAGAAAATGGGGGCAGAGCAGATGGGGCTAGTACTCCAGTAGGAGCGAATGGAGGGTTTCTTTATGATGCCCATCAGCATGGTCAATGCCCAGAATTTTTTGAATTCTGGCACATTGATGGGGGCCCATTGCTGCTTTGCAAATATGTTCCAGGCTTTGCAGCACGGAACTGATGGGCATATAAATTAGTTTGGGCGACAATGTTCCCCAATACATCATCGCCCAGAAACACTTCCAGAAACTGCTGGGGGCTAAAACCTGCCACATCTATATTTATGCCAGCATTTGCTGTGAAGGGTGGGATATCTGGCCTCTGGAGATGAGGTGTTACCCACTTCAGCAGCAATGGCAGCAACACGCCTCCTTCTGGCAGGGGGGCTAGCAGGGGGGCTGGTAGGGGGTCTAGCAGCCACAGATACATCACTATCAGTTGAGACTGCATCTAGTGATGTATCTGAGCATATGGCAGGGTCAAAATTGGGGTCTGAGTCAGACAGAGGCATCTGACTCTGACGCAAGAATGGCATACGCCTCCTCAGCACTATATATTTTCTGTGACATTTTTGTATCTGTCACAGAAAAAATGTACTAAATTTTTTTAAATTAAATTAATTAACTAAATTAATTAACTAAATAAACTAGCAAAAAAGTACTGCTATGCTACTGCCAGTGATTTATAGCGATCACTGGCAAGCAGGGGTTAATGGCTTTGAAAATTAAATTAACTAAATGGTTCTGAAAAGAGCCTCTGGATTTTTAAAAAATTACAACAAAATTAACCCCTAAAAAAATGCACAGACAGCAAAAAAGTACAACTATGCTACTGCCAGTGATTTATAGCGATCACTGGCAAGCTATGGGTTAATGGCTCTGAAAATTAATTTAAATTAACTAAATGGTTCTGAAAAGAGCCTCTGGATTTTTAAAAAATTACAACAAAATTAACCCCTAAAAAAATGCACAGACAGCAAAAAAGTACAGCTATGCTACTGCCAGTGATTTATAGCGATCACTGGCAAGCTAGGGGTTAATGGCTCTGAAAATTAAATTAACTAAATGGTTCTGAAAAGAGCCTCTGGATTTTTAAAAAATTTACAACAAAAAATTAACCCCTAAAAAAATGCAGACAGCAAAAAAAATGGGGTATTTTATTATTATTATTTTTTTTGGGTGGGAGGCTCAGATTGGGTGACCCTAGCTTGCCCCTATGATGAGGCAGGCTAGGGACACCCCCAGAGGCCCCATGATGCACTGGGCATCGCCATCTTGGATGCCTAGTGAAGGGGGAGGGGGGGGGGCTATTTAGGGCTTTTTTTTTTTATTTTATACTTTTTTTTTTTTTTAATTATTACTTTTATTTTATAACGAAGTGCCTCGACCCACCGAGGCACTTAGCACACAAGCAGAGCATCGGAAGCGTGTCCGATCGCTTCCGATGCTCTGAAACACTGCCGGGATCCACGTGGAGCGAAACCGGAAGTGATCACTCGTGGGGGAGTGATCAATCCGGTCCCGGCACTCGGGAACAGTATTGCAGGATGCCTAGACCTCAAGGCAAGCCTGCAATACTGTTAGAGCAGCTGGAAGCGATTTCGTCCTATAATAAGTCTCAACATAATTGTTGTCAACCAATGAAGTCTTAGCAACAAGTTTATATAGTGGAGCTTGCCTGTTACCCATAGCAACCTCTTGAAAAAGTTCCCACGCTAGGGAACGAAATGGCCGTCGAGGATTTTCATTTGATGTTACACTGCATTGTCAGTGACGGATACAGACTTCCGGTAGCAACCGGAACCGGCTTCTCGGAGTTATTTACAGCTGACTAGCCGCACATACCCCTTCACGAGAATACTAGCTGAGGATTACATCTAACACCCGGCTTCTCTGAAAAGGCGAATTGTGAAGTGGTAACCTTCCCTGTCAAGCAATTGAGTTTTACATGCTTTTGTTTTTCTTTTATCCGGTACGCAGAATACCTACAGTTTTATCGTTCTAGTGTGTTGTGTCACTAATAAACATTCTTCACTTGAGTCCGGTTGCGCTCTTCTCTTTTTGTTTTTCAGTTTTGCCTTGTCTCAAGGGATTTTCACATGATACACCCTTTGGAGAGCAGCACACATCAGTTTGTCTGGTGAGGACTAACGATTTAATCACAGCCACAATCTGAAAGACAACTTTTACTTTGTATACTCTATTATTGGGACTGCTCTCTAAACCATTGCTTGGCTGTGTATTTTATTTCTTGATTTTTTACATTGCATTGGATTCTGTTATTTTATTTTTTTCTAAGTGTGATAATTTGTAGGAATTATAATATTCCTTTGCCCATTTCACAGTGTGTTTTACTGATATAGGGTATTCTATATTCCTCCGGTGTATTTTATACTTCTTCAGTTTCTATATCTATTTAGAATTTGTAAAGCATATCACAAGTTTACATTGTTTTATATTGTGCTATAAGCACCTTATATATCATTTCACATCACCTTATATTATGTATTTTAATACTTCTCCATATCCGTAGCGCTGATACTTTGTTCCTCTTGTTGATCATTAAATAAAGTGTTTTCCAAGCTTGCTTGCTTTATTACTAGTCTGTTAAACATGTCTGACACTGAGGAAACTCATTGTTCTATATAGACAGCTCTGCTGTGGTGGTCTCTTTGCTACTTCCTGTCAGGAAGGACAATATCCCACAAGTTAGGATGAATCCGTGGACTCGGTACATCATGCAAAAGAAATGACTTAACCGAGATATTTAAGCCAACTGTTATATGTGCAGTATACTCACTCCATATATTATGGATGATCAGCCGATTTGAGCAAGATTGTACCCACTTGTGTACTTTATTTCTTTCTCCCAGTTTTGGTTGAAACTTAGAGGCTCTAATCAGAGTACGATAATTCACTTACTAATATAATTAGTAGTAACTCTAGTAAAAACCGGAATCCAGCGTTGTCACAGCAACAAAGTAGAAAAGACACTATATGTCAGATTAAAAAAAATTAACAAAACTTTATTGTTAAGCTCAGCTCAACGCGTTTCAACGTTTAAAACGTCTTTCTCAAGAGCAAATTAAAAACAGTGGTGATGTGCACCAATGATAAACTTCTAGTTTGTTAACTTTTTTGGTTCTTTGAAAGGACAGAAAATGTTTCTGTGGCCTCTTGGATGAAACAGGTCAGCCTCCACTGAAACGGATTTCTGCTCATTCTACAAGATCAGTCGCCACTTCTTGGGCTTTCAAGACCTAATTTGCAAGGCAGCTAGTTGGTCTTCTTTGCATACTTCTGCTAAATTCTATCATTTTGATGTTTTTGCTTCTTCTGAGACAGCCTTTGATAGGAAAGGCCTTCAGACAATTGTCTCAGCTCGATTTATTTTTGCCTATTGATTTAATTTAAAAAAAAAAAAAAAAAAAAAAAAAAAACACTAAATTTATGCTTACCTGATAAATTACTTTCTTTTACGATATGACGAGTCCACGGATTTCATCCTTACTTGTGGGATATTAACCTCCTGCTAACAGGAAGTGGCAAAGAGCACCACAGCAGAGCTGTATATATAGCCCCTCCCTTCCCCTCCACCCTCAGTCATTCGGCCGAAGGTATAGGAAGAGAAAAGGAAAGGCTAAAAAGGTGCAGAGGTGACTGAAGTTTACAAAAAATATAAGGAAAAACCTGTCTTAAAAAGAACAGGGTGGGCCGTGGACTCATCATATCGTAAAAGAAAGTAATTTATCAGGTAAGCATAAATTTTGTTTTCTTTTACAAAGATATGACGAGTCCACGGATTTCATCCTTACTTGTGGGAAACCAATACCAAAGCAATAGGACATGGATGAAAGGGAGGGACAAGACAGGAACCTAAACGGAAGGCACCACTGCTTGAAGAACCTTTCTTCCAAAATTAGCCTCAGAAGAAGCAAAAGTATCAAATTTGTAAAATTTGGAAAAAGTGTGAAGGGACGACCAAGTCGCAGCCTTACAAATCTGTTCAACAGATGCATCGTTTTTAAAAGCCCATGTGGAAGCCACAGCCCTAGTAGAATGAGCCGTAATTCTTTCAGGAGGCTGCTGTCCAGCAGTCTCATATGCCAGGCGGATGATACTCCTCAGCCAAAAAGAAAGAGGTAGCCGTAGCTTTCTGACCCCTACGCTTTCCAGAATAAACAATGAATAATGAAGATGATTGATGGAAATCCTTAGTTGCCTGTAAGTAAAACTTTAAGGCACGGACCACATCCAAATTATGCAACATACGCTCCTTCTTAGAAGAAGGGTTAGGACATAAGGAAGGAACAACAATTTACTGATTAATATTCTTATTTGAAACAACCTTAGGAAGGAATCCAGGTTTGGACCGTAACACCACCTTATCAGAATGAAAAATAAGATAAGGGGAATCACACTGTAGTGCTGAAAGCTCAGAAACTCTTCGAGCAGAAGAAATAGCAACTAAAAACAGAACTTTCCAAGATAACAATTTGATATCCATGGAATGCATAGGTTCAAACGGAAACCCCTTGAAGAACTAAATTCAAACTCCAGGGAGGAGTAATGGGTCTATATACAGGCTTAATTCTAGATAGAGCCTGACAAAAAGACTGAACGTCTGGCACATTTGCCAAACGTTTGTGAAACAGAATTGACAAAGCTGAAATTTGTCCCTTTAAGGAACTTGCTGATAACCCTGTCTCCAATCCTTGGAGTAAAGACAAAATCCTAGGAATCCTAATAAAGATATTTACACCATATCTTATGATAGATTTTTCTAGTGACAGGCATTCTAGCCTGTATCAAAGTATTGATGACCGAATCAGAGAATCCTCGCTTTGATAAAATCAAGCGTTCAATCTCCACGCGGTCAGCTGCAGAGAAATTAGATTTGGATGTTGGAAAGGACCTTGAATGAGAAGGTCCTGTCTCAATGGAAGTTTCCACGGTGGCAGAGAGGACATGTCCACTAGATCCACATACCAAGTCCTGCGTGGCCACACAGGCGCTATCAGGATCACTGAAGCTCTCTCCTGTTTGATTCGAGCAATCACGCGTGGCAGGAGAGGAAACGGTGGAAACACATAAGCTAGGCTGAACAACAAAGGCATCTATCAGTTCGGCCTGAGGATCCCTTGACCGGGATCCGTATCTTGGAAGCTTGGCATTCTGACGAGATGCCATCAAATCCAATTCCAGTCTGCCCCATCTGAGAATCAATGAGGGCAAATACCTCCGGGTGAAGTTCCCACTCCCCCGGATGAAAAGTCTGTCAACTAAGAAAATCTGCTTCCCAGTTCTCTACCCCTGGGATGTAGATTGCTGACAGATGACAAGAGTGAGCCTCTGCTCAACTGATTATCTTGCTATCATCGCTAAGGAACTCCTTGTTCCCCCCTGATGATTGACATATGCCACAGTCGTTATGTTGTCAGACTGGAATCTGATGAATTTGGCCGAAGCCAACTGAGGCCACGCCTGAAGCGCATTGAATATTGCCCTCAGTTCCAAAATATTGATTGGAAGTAGAGACTCCACTTGAGCCCAAACACCCTGAGCCTTCAGGGAATTCCAAACTGCACCCCAGCCCAGAAGGCTGGCATCTGTTGTCACTATCACCCACGAGGGTCTGCGGAAACAAGTCCCCTGGGACAGATGATCCGGCGACAACCACCAAAGAAGAGAGTTTCTGGTCTCTTGATCCAGAATTATCTTTGGAGATAAATCCGCATAATCCCCATTCCACTGACCGAGCATGCACAGTTGCAGTGGTCTGAGATGAAAACGAGCAAACAGAACGATGTCCATTGCCGCTACCATTAATCCGATTATCTCCATACACTGAGCCACTGATGGCCGAGGAATGGACTGAAGTGCTCAGCAAGTATTCAAAATCTTTGATTTTCTGACCTCCGTCAGAAATACTTTCATGGCTACCGAGTCTATCAGAGTTCCCAAGAAAGGAACCCTTGTCTGTGGAACAAGTGAACTCTTCTCTATGTTCACCTTCCAGCCGTGAGTTCTCAAAAAAGACAACACTGTGTCCGTGTGAGATTTTGTCAGATGATATGTTGACGCCTGAATCAGAATATCGTCCAGATAAGGCGCCACCGCTATCCCTTGCGGTCTGAGAACCGCCAAAAGAGACCCTAGAACCTTTGTGAAGATTCTGGGTGCTGTGGCCAACCCAAAAGGAAGCCACGAACTGATAATGTTTGTCCAAGAAGGCAAACCTTAGAAACAGATGATGATCTTTGTGGATTGGAATATGAAGGTAAACATCCTTCAAATCCATGGTAGTCATATATTGACCCTCCTGGATCATTGGCAAAATTGTTCAAATTGTCTCCATCTTGAATGATGGGCCTGAACGTTCCCTCTTTTTTGGGGACCACAAATAGGTTTGAATAAAACCCCTGTCCCAATTTTGGAACAGGACAGATTACTCCCTTAGTAAAAAGGTCTTTTACACAGCTTAAGAACGCCTCTCTCTTTATCTGGTTTGCAGATAATTTTGAAAGATGAAATCTCCCTCTTGGTAGAAAATCCTTGAATTCCAATTGATAACCGTGGGTCACTATTTCTAGTGCCCAGGAATCCTGAACATCTCTTGCCCAAGCCAGAGCAAAGAAAGAGAGTCTGCCCCCTACTAGATCCGGTCCCGGATTGGGGGCCAACCCTTCATGTTGTCTTAGGACCAGCAGTGTTTTTTTTGGATTGTTTACCCTTATTCCAGTTCTGATTCGGTCTCCAGACTGACTTAGATTGGGAAGGATTCCCTTCCTGCTTTGTGGAAGAAGAAGAAGCGG
Organism: Bombina bombina; assembly: GCF_027579735.1. Classification (NCBI taxonomy): domain Eukaryota; kingdom Metazoa; phylum Chordata; class Amphibia; order Anura; family Bombinatoridae; genus Bombina; species Bombina bombina. The sequence goes on along the minus strand of NC_069505.1, from coordinate 474,936,238 downwards.
GGAGTCCTCCTTTAAAGTTCCGAAAGGAACAAAAATTATTCTATTTACCCCTCATTTTAACCGACCTATCCTGAGGTAGGGCATGGCCTATACCTCCTGTAATATCAGAAATGATCTCCTTTAATTCTGGCCCAAAAAGGGTCTTACCTTTAAAGGGAATAGCTAAAAGCTTATGTTTTGATGACACATCAGCAGACCAAGATTTGAGCCACAATGCTCTACGTGCTAAAATAGCAAATCCTGCATTCTTTGCCGCTAATTTAGCAATTTGAAAAGCGGCATCAGTAATAAAAGAATTAGCTAGCTTAAGAGCCTTAATTCTATCAAGAATGTCATCTAATGGAGTCTCAACCTTAAGAGAGTCTTCTAGAGCCTCAAACCAAAAAGCTGCTGCAGTAGTTACTGGAACAATGCAAGCCGTAGGTTGTAAAAGAAATCCCTGATTAACAAATAATTTCTTTAATAGACCCTCTAATTTCTTATCCATAGAGTTCTCATTGGGTATAGTAGTACGCTTAGCTAGGTAAGATATAGCTCCCTCTACCTTAGGGACCATTTGCCATGAGTCCCGAATGGTATCTGATATAGGAAACATTTTCTTAAAATTAGGAGAGGGAGAAAACGGTATACCTGGTCTATCCCATTCCTTACTAATAATTTCCGAAATTCTCTTAGGAACCGGAAGAACATCAGTGTAAGTAGGAACTTCCAAATATTTATCCATTTTACACAATTTCTCTGGAGGAATCACAATAGGATCACAATCATCCAGAGTCGCTAAAACCTCCCTAAGCAACAGGCGGAGGTGTTCAAGCTTAAATTTAAATGACATTGCATCCGAATCTGTCTGAGGCAAAACATTCCCTGAATCAAAAATTTCACCCTCAGACAGTAATTCCCTGATCCCCAACTCAGAGCATTGTGAGGGAACATAGGAAATAGCTAATAAAGCATCAGAGGATTCAGTATTTACATTAATACTTGACCTACTGCGTTTACCCTGCAACACTGGTAATTTAGACAATACCTCTGTAAGGGTAGTTGACATAACTGCAGCCATTTCCTGCAGAGTAAAGGAATTAGACGCACTAGAAGTACTAGTCGTCGCTTGTGTGGGCGTTAAAGGTTGTGACACTTAAGGAGAATTGGATGGCATGTCCCGATTCTCTTCAGACTGAGAATCATCCTTAGGCACACTTACTTTATTTAAAATATGCTTTTTACATTGTAAAGCCCTTTCAGTACAAAAGTTACACAATGTTAGAGGGGGTTGCACAATAGCTTCTAAACACATAGAACAATGAGAAACCTCAATGTCAGACATGTTGAACAGACTAGTAATACCACAAAAGTTGTTTAAACATTTATTTATAGCATAAAATAAACATTAGAAAAAAACGTGTACTGTGCCTTTAAGAAAAGAAAAAGTGAACACATTTTCCAAAATGCACAAAAAAAAACGTTAAAATTATTCCCAAATTTAGCTTAATATCGTTGGTTAATCCAAAAATTACTGCACCCAGAAGCAAGGGCAGAAATAAGGCTTTAGAAGTACTTATATCAACATCTAGTCAAAAGATAGATAAAAATACCCTCTGCACATAATGCCCAAATATCAACTAATGATAAATATAATAGGGACTCCAGTAACACCTCTATTATTAAAATAGGTTTTACTGCTTACCCCATTCCCATACAGGGAAATAATGCCAGCCAGTTCGGATACACCAAGTCTCCTCAGAAAAAAGGCTGCACATACCTTAATGCTGCTTGTAGCATGAAACCGGTCTCCACACTGTAGATGTCTCATGGTTACCTTCAGAAGTCTTGTGGGAACCAGCGTGGCTCTTAGTTACAAATGGCAAGATCATCAAACCTTAGGGCAGAAATCTTCTTCCATATCCCCCTGAGGAAAATAGTACGCACTGGTACCATTTAAAATAAAAAACTTCTTGATTGAAGAAACTAAAACTAACACCTCACTTTACCATGTCTTCCTAGTATAACACAGGCAAAGAGAATGACTGGGGGTGGAAAGGAAGGGAGGGGCTATATATACAGCTCTGCTGTGGTACTCTTTACCACTTCCTGTTAGCAGGAGGTTAATATCCCACAAGGATGAAATCCGTGGACTCGTCATATCTTTGTAAAAGAAAATGCCCTTTTTGGGTTCTTGTGGATTTAGTTTAAAAAAACCCAAACAAAACAAAAATTAAATCCCACCCTTTACGTCTTATTTCTCATGGACTCCACAGCCTGGGTATTAGTTCCTAGGAGTAATGGCTCATGGAATCTCACCACCTATATGAAAGAAAACAGAATTTATGCTTACCTGATAAATGAATTTATTTCATGGTGGTGAGAGTTCACAAGGCCCCACCCTTTGTGGGTTTTTTTTTTTTGTGTTTTCTTCTTACGCACATCTTTTTTTCTTTTCCTAGGCTCTACATTAGACTGAGGTACCTGTGAGGGGTTTTATAGAGTCTTTGCCTCCATCTAGTGGTAAGGAAGAGTAATTCCCATGAGTAATGGATAGTGGACTCTCAACACCATGAAAGAAATTAATTTATCGGGTAAGCATAAATTGTGTTTTTCTTTCATGATTCAGAGTGAGCATACAATTTTAAACAACTTTCCAACTTCTATTATCTAATTGTCTCCATTCTTGTAATATCCTTTGTTGAAGGAAATGATACAAAGAAAATGAAATTAAAGGGGCATGAAACCCGCATTTCTCTTTCATGATTCAGACAGAAGTAAATTGGAATGTTGTTTAAAATCACATGCTCTATTATCTAATTTGCTTTATTTGTAGGCAAGTTCAGGAGCAGCAATGCATTACTGTGAGCTAGTTGCTGATTGGTGGCTGCACAGTTATGCTTTTTCATTGGTTCACCAAAAGTGATTAGCTAGTTCCCAGTAGTCCATTGCTGCTGCTTCAAAAAGCAATACCTAGAGAATAAAGCGAATTTGAAAATAAAAGTAATTTGTAAAATTGTTAAAAAAAAAAATAATCACATGCTCTATCTAAATCATAACAAAAATGGTGGGGTTCATGTCCTTTTAATATCTTTTTTTCCCACATTCAGGACATTATACATTTTTTTTTGTCTTTAATGTGAATTTTCTGAGAGCCAATAAGGAGCTGATTTCGGAGTAAAAAAAAAATAAAAAAATCTCACTTAGCCCCAAAAAATGAAAGACCAAAGCACACTTTTTTGAATTACTGAAGCATTTTAATTGTAATTTGTTTGTCAAATTTAAGTAACAAAGTACTATCAAAATTATCCAACGCGGACTTCCAGTGGGTGGAGCTAGCGGCTGGCAGCAAAGAAGAAGAGCTATGCATCGCAACTTCAGAAGATATACTTTTGTAGTTGCCAGCCGCCTCTCCCACGACACCACCTTGTTAGGTTACAGCCCTAGGCACCCTAACTGGTAAATAGAGCCGTGGAGGGCTGAAGATCGCCCTAGCCCCGGGAGGCCTTTTTTACATTGCGCCACGCTGCGTACATTGCGTCCTCCTGACACTAACTAGTGTGCTGGCTCAGACAGGGCCCGAGGACTTCTCTGGTTGGGAGAGTGACTGCAGGGGAATCGGTGCGCAAGATCTGGCACTGCGGGAGACCGGACACACATCAGTAGCCACTCGGACATTGACTGCAGGAGGCCGGTAAGGCATAAGCCGGTAAGACCTTGCACATACTGAGAAGCCCAGAAACAACACGAGGGGGACTTTTTCACTCTGTTTGCCTGCTCAGTTTAATCAAATAAGCAACAGGGCACATTTACAAGTTTATTGAAACCCTAAGAAACCTGAGTCTTGCTCATAAGTTGCATCCCAGCACTGTGATATACTTTGTGTTAGTTTGAAAGACGTTGCAGAGCAGGTTGTTTGCACTAGAAGGGAAAATACAATCTAAGGGGCTAGAGTGTTGCGGATAAAACTGTGGTACGTGATAACATAACAGTTAAATAACTCTGCATTAACCTTCTATCTATGCCAAAGTGCAGAAGACAGGGCTGTGATACTAGATAACATTGCAGCGGAAAAGGTCTACACTTATTCATGCTGGAGTGCCACAGACAAGATTGCAGCACTCGACAACAACACAGTTAAATAGATCTGCATTAACCATCTACCTGTGCTGCAGTATTGCAGATAAGGCCGCAGTGATTGACAAAACTACAGTTACATAAATCTGAATTAACCACCTATCTCTGCTGGAGTGTTGCAGATAAAACGTTACTGTTAAACAAATCTGCACGGACTGTCTATTTACGCTGCATTAACCATCTATGTAACTGCAGGTCTCCCCTCATTCATTCTCCAAGCCCCTTCTTCAACTGTAACACAGCAGCGCCCTCTGGTGGCACACAATTACAGCTTGGAACGTCCACCTGAACTTTATTGTTGTAATATTCTTATTCACTACACCTCATATGGGGGTTGATAAATATTTCAAGCCTCTCTCTCACCCACTGGAGGACAAGATGACCTCAAAAGCTAAGCAAACAGATAGGAGGCAGCGGCATAATACAGAGGTTCAAATAGAAAATCCACCGTCTCCAAGCCCCTCACCTCCAGCATTTAGTGATTCTTCAAGCCTACTGCAAGAATTAAAATCTTTTTTTTTTTGCCCAAAATGGAATCCCTCCAGGCGGGCATGGACACCTTAACAAGTGAGGTGCGCCAATTTTCTACAAGGATGAATCAGGCGGAACAGAGAATCTCTGACGTAGAGGACCGTCAAAATGATACTTCTACCTCACAACTGCTACGCCAAAACCAAGCCTTACAAGACAAGGTAGACGACCTTGAGAACCGTAGCAGACGCAATAATCTCCGCATAATCGGAATCCCGGAGCACATCAAGAATAAGGACTTACTAGAGTTCACAGCCTTAACCTTCCCAAGACTTCTGGGTGTAGACCCAGACCGTCTCCCACTGGATGTGGAAAGAGCACACGGCATTGGTCCTGACAATGGACTTTCTACCACTACCTCCACCAGACCTCGTCAGGTCATTTTCAAGTGCTTAAATTATCAAGAAAAACTTGTGTTGCTAAGGGCATACAGATCACACAATGCTGATGTTCTCTTCGAGGGGAAAAAACTGCTACTGTTCCAGGATTTTTCAGCGGAGGTGACGAAACTACGTAAAGAATTGGCTCCCTTCTGTTCCCAACTGTATAAGGAGGGCAGACAAGTTGCACTGCTATACCCTGCCAAACTCTGGCTACACACCCCAACAGGTGACAAGTTCTTCCGCTCTACCAAAGAACTGAAATCTTACCTGAACACAGAGAAACAACAAGCTAACCCATAGTGCTAACCTGGCCCCAGGATAATATAAGACTCTTTTGGAATGAGAGGTTCAGGACAGGATAATCGTTGCAAGGCACATGAAGCCTTGGAAGCTGGTGACCTCACTTTTGAGACTGCCACTGATCTCAGGAGACCCACATCTCAGGCTGCTTTCCCACCACAGGGATGGACCTTTATGTGGAGGACTCCCTACAAGTTTGAGACCCTTAGCTTACTAAGGGACAGTTTATTTAAAGTTCTTGTTGATTGTTATGTTTTTCTCCTATGCTTGCTTTTCCCCGCTCCCACTCTTGTTGCAGATTGTATGTCAGATCTGAAGAAGAAATACCGTCTTCTATTCTATCTTGAAAATATCACATGTATTAACCATTCTTTCTCTCTAGCAGGAAATTCTAGGGCTGTGCTCGGCGGATGGGTGGACTGGAGACTGGCCTTTAAATTACTGACTAACATTCCATACCGGCTCATACTTACCAGCAATATCCGTGAGTCTTTACCTCTACTGCACCCCATACTGTGTTCTATACACACTGATACCTCAATTTCTTACTCCCTTTATCTTGGGTTTTTTTTTTTTACTGAGGCACCTAGAGCCCCCTGGTTGGGCCCTAACCTGCCCCTTCACCAACCAATAGATCTGCCACTTAGACTCCCTTGGTGGTCAGCCTAATGACTGAGACACTTAATGTGATATCTTGGAACATGGGGCCATAACATCCCCAGCCAAGCAAAGCAAAATCCTCCAACACTTAAAATCACTGCATGCGGACATTGCAATGTTACAAGAGACATCTTACTGCAGAGGAACACGAGAAACTAAAGGTTAGATGGGTTGGGGAAATTCTATATTCACCATCAGAGGGAAGAAAACGTGGGGTGGCGATCTTAATACGTAAAAACTTACCCATAACCTTTTCCAACACAAAGATTGACAGGCAGAGTCGCTACATTTTTACCTCATTTCACATACACACACATACTTTCCAACTATGTAATGTCTATCGCCCAAATCACTCTGATCAGCTTTTCTGGTCATCCCTGCAGTCACTCATTGCCCAACACTTGGACTCCCCAGTAATAGTGGGGGGCGACTTCAATATGGCGCAGACCCACCCGTTGGACAGGTTTCTTTACCCCTCCCGCCCTGGCACAAAGAGGGGAATACACCACAAACACAAACAGGAAACACAAATTTTATCCATGTTCAGAGATGGACTGGGGCTGAAAGACCTGTGGAGATCCCAACATCCAGATCAAAGGGATTATACCTGTGTCTCTAAGACACATCACACTTTCTCACGTATTGACTTTTTTTCTCACATCCCCACAACTTACCCCAAATATATTAGACACGTCTATTCTCCCGATCACGATATCAGACCATGCCCCAATAAGACTAAAGTTTCAGCCTCTCAAATTGAACCTACTAGAAAGACCTGGAGGTTTCCATCCTACTTATATACAAACGCAGACTTTAGGCAGCATTTGAAGGCGTTTTGGCTGGAATACACATTTGACAATGCCCAGCATAGTGGCAATCCTGATCTGTTCTGGCATGCCTCTAAGGCAGTCGTTAGGGGTAAAATAACCGCATACACAGCGCATCACTTTAAGTCTCAAAAAAAAGTCACGACCCAACTTCTCTCGGAGCTCACTGGTGCATACAATACTTACTTAGCCAACCCTACAGTAACAAATCGCCAGAAATATTATGATGCCAAACAAGAGAGAGTTGCACACTTGCAAATCCTTGACCACAAATTTAATCTGCACAGACAGGGTAGATTTTATTGTCACGGCAATAAAGCTGGAAAGCTCCTAGCGAATCTGGTGCGACTCCATACACCCAAATCTATCATAGCAGGCATTAAATCAGGAACACACATTAAAACAAACACTAAAGACATAATGCAAATATTTACCGACTACTATAAGTCCTTATACACTAGACAGGAAATAAAGGAAGAAAATAAACATACATTTTGGCGCAACGTGACAGTGCCTCGCTTGTCTGATGTTCAAAGAGATAGCCTTAACTCTCCCATACATGTACAGGAAGTGATACGTGCAATTGGCAGCTCAAAGCTAGGGAAGGCCGCAGGTCCAGATTCCCTCCCCATAGAGTACTACAAGATTCTAAGCGCTGATATAGCGCCAGTGTTAGCTGACACCTACACTAGTTACCTAATGGGAACATCAACGCCAGATGCAAGATTTACAGACGCTAACATTTGCATAATCCCGAAGCCCAGTAGAGATCCCATGCTGCCTTCCTCATACAGACCGATCTCTTTGCTCAACAGTGACTACAAACTGTTCACAAAGATTTTGGCAGACCGATTAGCAGAACTGCTACAAGACATAATACACCCAGACCAGACTGGATTCATCAAACGCCACACCTCAGTGATTAATATCAGGAAAACACTATCTGTCATATCTCCCTATAACAATTTATATTACTCTGACTCTCAAAGACCTAGTGTAGATGCTTGCCTTCTCGGTATAGACGCTGAGAAGGCGTTTGATAGAATAGAGTGGGACCATCTCTATACCTCCTTAGAAAAGTTTGGCATATCTGGTAATTTCCTTACTGTACTCCAGCAACTGTACATGTCACCCTCAGCTTCGGTGATTGTTAATGGCCAGGTCTCCCCCCCATTCCTTCTGGAAAGGGGAACTAGACAAGGATGTCTTTTCTCCCCGTTACTCTTTGACTTAGCAATAGAGCCCCTGGCATGTTACATTCGCCAAAGCAGCGAAGGCTTGAAAATCCATAGACAGACAGTACACCTGTCACTCTACGCTGACAATCTCCTCCTATACGTTCCCAACCCCCATGCCAATGTACCCAAATTGTTGCGTAAACTAGTTCAATTCTGTGAAATTTCAGGTTACAAAATAAATACAGATAAATCAGAATTAACATGGTTACTTAATACCCAAAAGACCCCATTACAAGGCACGGACCTGAAAATAACCGCAGGACATTTTACATACTTGGGGATTCACTTACATGTGGACACTAACAAATTATATCACCTAAACATAGGTAAAGCGATTACCCTCATTCAAAATCAAGTGAAAGGGTGGAGAAACTTACCCTTGTCGCTCACTGGCAGAATTCAACTCTTAAAAATGATCATCCTCCCAAAATTGCTCTACCCCCTCCAGATGCTCCCTATCCTGCTGACAAATAGGGACCTAGGTGGCCTGGCAACTCTATTTGACGCATTTGTGTGGCGGCATGGGAAGCCAAGGATCAGCAGACTACACTTGGCAATGCCAATTAATTCAGGTGGGCTTGGTCTCCTAAATCTAAGATGGTACAATTGGGCATCTTTGACAAAGGTGATTGTGGGTTGGCTGGTACAATCCGATTACTTTTGCCCCCCAGTAGAGAAAGAACTACTAGCACCAACGCACCAGGCTTTTCTGCCACACACCCCATTATCATCCCTCCCCCCCAATATCAAGCAAAACATACTTTTCAGAGACCCACTTAGGGCCGGGGCTAAACTCTGTAAAACATGGGGGATGACGTTTGCATTCAGCAGATACTTACCGCTTCAGGGTAACCCCAACTTCATACCAGGATATACAAATGCCACCTTTCAAAAGTGGGGACATCAGGGATTGACGAAGGTAGCACAACTGCTCAACCCCACAACACACCAAATACTCCCATTTTCAGACCTGCAAGCATAATATACTCTCCCTAACACACACAGGTTTGCCTACTTTCAGTGTCGACACTATGTCCAAAGCCTACTACTATCGGAGGGCCTGGCATCACTGGACATAACCAGGATTGCTACACTTTGTAACCCAGCCTCTCAGGGAACGCACTCTATAACACCTATATATAAACAAATACTGGCACATAACGAGACGCAAACAATACAAGATATGATACTCAAGTGGCAGGGACAGAGGATCCCAGATGTCACACATGAACAAATCACGCATAGCATACTAGCAGTCAGAACAGCTACACTATCTTCCTACTTACGCGAATCACAAATAAAGATGCTGCACCAAGCCTACATAACACCTAAAACTAGATCCAAATGGGTTAGAGATGCAGTAAACAAATGCCCCAAATGCTCAATATCCACCCCTGACCTGATACACCTGGTCTGGGATTGTCCCAAGGTGCAGAGATTTTGGGGCAAGGTTAGATACTGGTTGTACAAAATACTTAAAACTGACATAATGCTAACTGCAGCGAGTATAATCTTTTTTCAGGACACCCCCCTAACCCGTGCCCATCAGAGATTCCTCAACCTGGTTGTACTTATGGCCAGGAAATTAATTTTGCAATACTGGGCCAAGAACAGAGAACCCCCCTTCAAAAAGCTTACCCATGCATTACACCAGCAGCTTTTGATAGAACATGCAGACACCCAGGGAGATCGGGAAGCTAGAATAACATAATTTATGTAAGAACTTACCTGATAAATTAATTTCTTTCATATTAGCAAGAGTCCATGAGCTAGTGATGTATGGGATATACATTCCTACCAGGAGGGGCAAAGTTTCCCAAACCTCAAAATGCCTATAAATACACCCCTCACCACACCCACAATTCAGTTTAATGAATAGCCAAGAAGTGGGGTGATAAAAAAGTGCGAAAGCATATAAAATAAGGAATTGGAATACTTGTGCTTTATACAAAAATCATAACCACCCCAAAAAAAGAGCGGGCCTCATGGACTCTTGCTAATATGAAAGAAATGAATTTATCAGGTAAGTTCTTACATAAATTAGGTTTTCTTTCATGTAATTAGCAAGAGTCCATGAGCTAGTGACGTATGGGATAATGATTACCCAAGATGTGGATCTTTCCACGCAAGAGTCACTAGAGAGGGAGGGATAAAATAAAGACAGCCAATTCCTGCTGAAAATAATCCACACCCAAAATAAAGTTTAATGAAAAACATAAGCAGAAGATTCAAACTGAAACCGCTGCCTGAAGTACTTTTCTACCAAAAACTGCTTCAGAAGAAGAAAATACATCAAAATGGTAGAATTTAGTAAAAGTATGCAAAGAGGACCAAGTTGCTGCTTTGCAAATCTGATCAATCGAAGCTTCATTCCTAAACGCCCAGGAAGTAGAAACTGACCTAGTAGAATGAGCTGTAATCCTTTGAGGCGGAAACTGAATTGTGGGTGTGGTGAGGGGTGTATTTATAGGCATTTTGAGGTTTGGGAAACTTTGCCCCTCCTGGTAGGAATGTATATCCCATACGTCACTAGCTCATGGACTCGTGCTAATTACATGAAAGAAAAAGGCATTTATAGTTAAGTGGAAAGCATACTTACTTCACCTACCGAGAGGTCTAAGGGACAAACTCCGACTTCCTTTCCGGCACACTACATTCATACTCAATGAAAACCTTCATGGCCGCTAGTGCCAACAAGGCACTGACTCAGACGCCTGACCGACTAAGACAGTGACACCAGACGGATTGTTGCCTAAGTGAAGCGACCTGTAGACTGGGACAGCGCCCATCCGCCGACACTTATTCATCTTGGAAAAGGGTACTTACTTTACTTAATTTAATCACGCATGTTCAGGCTTCTAGCTGCTTTACTAATCTCTGCATAGTCAGTGGAGGACCGACTGAGACCAAAGCGGGGGAAACATATTTTGTTGTAAGTCAATTCATAACCTGATGTTAATAGGTAATTATCATTTGAGACCTGTTGGCTACCCTGCATTATATCTCTTTGATTGTACAAGGTTATAGCTGGAGACACCACGCCTTTAAATTTAAACTTGTTTGCATTAGCCAACACCAGTCACTAATTGTTGTTGTAATGTTTTGTTTAATTGTGTTTTGTATGTTATAGTGGATAGGGGACTTGGTCGCATCACATGGTTCATGAAACAGAATTTTTAGACTAAACCGCATGATGATTGTTATCGCATAATGCTATGTGGGCCCGCCCAAGCTCCTCTTCTACAATTTGTGCTTATGTTTTGTATGTCATAGTAATATATGGGACTTAGCTACAACACATGGCTCAGGAAACAGACTTTTTAGACTCACCTATATTGATGGTACTACTTGTTGTTGCTGCTACTAAGCTTATGATGAAATGTTATTGTATCTTCCATGTGGGGCTGACCGAGTCCCTCTTTAAAAATTTAAAAAATAAAGTTATATATAAAAAAATATATATATCCAACGCGTTTCGCACATGTGCTTCATCAGAGATCCACCAGTGAATTCACTACTGAGACACTCAATCAAAAGACCAGTGTATATGCTTAACAAGTCATTTTTCTATTAAAGGGACAATCTACACTAGAATTTTCATTGTTTAAAAAGATGGATAATCCCTTTATTACCCATTACCCAGTTTTACACAACCAACACAGTTATATTAATATACTTTTTACCTCTGATTTCCTGTATCTAAGCGTCTGCAGACTGCCCCCAGATCACATGACTTGTTGTGCGGATTCTTAAATAACTCCCCGGGCGTGAGCACAATGTTATTTATATGGCCCACATGAACTAGCAGTCTCCTTTTGTGAAAAGCAAATAAAAAAGCATGTGATAAGAGGCCGTCTATAGTGGCTTAGAAACAGGCAGAAATTTAGAGGTTTAAATATTATAAAGTATATTAATTTATCAATGATGGTTGTGCAAAACTGGGGAATGGATAATAAAGGCGTTGTCTATCTTTTTAAAAAACAACAATTTTAGTTTACACTGTCCCTTTAAGCCGAATGCTTAAAAAGGACATAAAACAAGTTGGGATAAATTATATAAATTAAGGACTTTTAATTACTTTACCTGCAAATTTATACTGCAGTGCCATTAACCCTTTTTTTAGTTTCTGAATTGTTAAACTCTCCCCACACATTTCCTTCTAAGGCTGTATCTATATCTATTTTTATTTTGGTTTGGCAAAAGTGCATAGGGATTATGTGCTGGAGCATGCCTAGGAGCTGTGAACTCAGTTGACATACAATGCCTGTGTCTAAACACTGATAGGGGGGGGGGGTGGAGTTGGCTGCTCCAGGCAGCATAGCAATGCAATTAATTTTACTTATATTTGAAAATTATTTTAAAATACTTGCCAGCAATTTTTAAGCAATTTTTTTATGCAAACTATTTTTAATTAAATTAGCCCTTTTAGGATATGCACAGATCTCAACCTGTTTTATGTCCATTTAAACAATGGCACGTCTGCCCCCTTGGCAGTGAAACAGTCGTACAATACAAAGTCAAAAGTAAGCAGAGTAGCTCAGTCTAGCATGTGTTATAAATACAAATTCATTACAATAATTTACAGTTAACATATGCTCAAATTTACTGACATTTTTATCAGGCTGTATATATTTCATTTCTCTTTGTAGGATGCATGCCTAAATGGTGGAAGATACTGCTGTCTAGATGTGTGTATTCAGATATTTTAGAATGTGGAAGGCAGAGTCCGTTCAACTATTTTCGGAGTCCAATTTATTCTTCCACAGATCCTAGGATATTGCAGATTCACAAAAATAAATTTGGCTCAGAAAATAGAAAAATAGCAACCTTCTTCCGCTTTCTTTTAGTATCCAAAACCTCAGAATGCAGATATCTACTGCTGTCTAATCACCACTCTATATATTTTGTTTTATGCAACAACAAAAAAAGCCAAATTCTATTGACTTCTTTAGTTGGTAAAAATATCCATTGTTTTTAAGATTTGGAGATTCTTACTTGTAGTTTAAAAATCCAAAGGACTTCTCCAAATAAGCACAACGTTCCAGTGACACCTTTTGGGTCTTTTAATAATCAGTGCCCTTTCTACAGAAATGTTTTGCTACTGGGGTCCTTAGTACAATTTATCCTAATGAGGATAAATGTTCCCATACTGGTTCTCTTAAGGGGCGAGTTGTAACCCCTACATATATTGGGGAAGAAAAACATACATTTATGCTTACCTGTTAATTTATTTCATGGTGGTAATCCTTTACTCTTGTGAATTACTCTTCTCTACCACTATGAGGAGGAAAGATTCCCAAACCCCAAGAGCGCTATAAAACTCCTCCCACATACTTCAGTCTAATGCTTAGCCAAGCAATGAGGAATAAGAGCCAAAAAATGAGAAGGGAAAAAAACACCCCCCCAAAAAAAATACATGGGTGGGGACTCAATGAGAGAAATGAATTTATCAGGTAAGCATAAATGATGTTTTCTTTCATACAGGTGGTGAGGGTCCATGATACTTTACCCTTGGGAACAAATACCCAAGTTGTGGAGTCCACGAGTAATAACATGTTATTAAAAAAAAAACATCTAAAACCACAAAAATTAAGCTGAGACAACTGCCTGAAGAACCTTTCTGCCAAAGGCTGCTTCAGAAGAAGCAAAAACATCAAAATGGTAGAATTCAGTAAAAGTATGCTAATACGACCAAGTAGCTGCCTTTCAAATTTGATTAACTGAAGCCTAATTCTTAAAAGCCCAAGAAGTAGCAACTGACCTAGTAGAGTGAGCAGTAATCAGCTGCGGTGGAGAGTAAGCTGCATCAAAATAAGCTTTGCAAATCAAATTTATTTTTTTATTTTTTTTACTATGAGGATAAAAGAAACAGCAGAAGCCTTCTGACCCTTCCTAGGACCAGAAAAAAGAACAACCGGGAAGTCTGTCTAAAATCCTTAGTAGCATCAATGTAATATTTAAATACCCTAACATCATCCAAACAATGCAAATATCTTTCAGAAGCATTCTTAGGATTAGGACACAAAGTAGGAACAACAATCTCTGCTAAATGTGTATGAAGAAACAACATTAGGCAAAAAAATTATTGAAGTCCATAAAACAGCCTTATGATGATGAAAAATCAGATGAGGTTCACAAGAAAGAGCAGATCAACTCTTCAAGCAGAAGAAATAGCAAAAATAAATAACACTTTCCATGAAAGTAGTTTATGTCCAATTTATGAATAGGCTCAAAAGGAGGAGCCTGCAAAACCCTTAACACCAGGCTAAGATTCCATGGAGGAGAAAAAGGCTTGATAAAAGGTTTAATACAAACCAAAGCCTGAACATCAGGAAGATAAGCAACCTTTCTGTGGAACAAAACTGAAAGAGAAGAAATCTGCCCCTTCAGAAAAGTGGCAGCTAGGCCTTTATCTAGATTAGAGACGGGGAATCTTGGCCCTCCCAATGTTTCAGAACTACATTACCCATGATGCTTAGGCACTTAGAACTACATTTCCCATGATGCTCAACTGGACTTCAAAGTTCTGAAACATCTGGAGGGCCAGTATTTCCTATCCCTGATCTAGACCATCCTGCAAAAAAACCTAATTTATGTAAGAACTTACCTGTTAAATTCATTTTTCATATTGGCAAGAGTCCATGAGCTAGTGATGTATGGGATATACAATCCTACCAGGAGGGGCAAAGTTTCCCAAACCTCAAAATGCCTATAAATACACCCCTCACCACACCCACAATTCAGTTTAACGAATAGCCAAGTAGTGGTGTGAAAAAGAAAGGAGTAAATAGCATCAACAAAGGAATTTGGAAATAATTGTGCTTTATACAAAAAAAATCATAACCACCATAAAAAGGGTGGGCCTCATGGACTCTTGCCAATATGAAAGAAATTAATTTATCAGGTAAGTTCTTACATAAATTATGTTTTCTTTCATGTAATTGGCAAGAGTCCATGAGCTAGTGACGTATGGGATAGCAATACCCAAGATGTGGAATTCCACATAAGAGTCACTAGAAAGGGAGGGATAAAATAAAAAAAAAATCAGCGAAAAAATGGCTAATCCACAACCCAAATAAGTTTATTCTCATAAATGAAAGGAAAAACTTAAATCATAAGCAGAAGAATCAAACTGAAACAGCTGCCTGAAGTACTTTTCTACCAAAAACTGCTTACGAAGCAAATACATCAAAATGGTAGAATTTAGTAAATGTATGCAAAGAAGACCAAGTTTCTGCTTTGCAAATCTGATCAACTGAAGCTTCATTCTTAAAAGCCCACAAAGTGGAGACTAATCTAGTAGAATGAGCTGTAATTCTCTGAGGCGGGGCCTGACTCGACTCCAAATAAGCATGAGGAGTCAAAAGCTTAACCACGATTCCAAAGAAACGGCAGAAGCCTTCTGATCTTTCCTGGAACCAGAAAGGATAACAAATAGACTAGAAGTCTTCCTGAAATCTTTAGTAGCTTCAACATATTTCAGAATGCTCACCATATCCAAAGAATGTAAGGATCTCTCCAAAGAATTCTTAGGATTAGGACACAAGGAAAGGACAATTTCTCTATTAATGTTGTTAGAATTCACAACCTTAGGTAAGAATTTAAATGAAGTCCACAAAACTGCCTTATCCTGATGAAAAATCAGAAAGGAGATTCACAAGAGAGCAAATAATTCAGAAATTCTTCTAGCAGAAGAGATGGCCAAAAGAAACAACACTTTCCAAGAAAGTATTTAAATGTCCAAAGAATGCATAGGCTCAGATGGAGGAGCCTGTAAAGCCTTTAAAACTCCAAGAAGAGATCGATTCAATGACAGGCTTGATACAAACCAAAGCTTGAACAAAACAGTGAATATCAGGAACCTTAGAAAGAGCAGAGATTTGTCCCTTCTTGCAGACAAACCCTTATCCAAACTATCTTGAAGAAACTTTAAAATTCTAGGAATTCTAAAAGAATGCCAAGAGAATTTATGAGAAACACCATGAAATGCAAGTCTTCCAAACTCGATAATAAAGCTTTCTAGAAAACAGATTTACGAGCCTGCAACATAGTATTAATCACAAAGTCAGAGAAACCTCTATGACTAAGCACTAAGCGTTCAATTTCCATAGATTCAGATTTAAAGACTTGAAATCCTGATTGAAAAAAACCTTGGCAACAAGATATGTATACCAAAACCTGTGAGGCCATGCTGGAGCCACCAGCAGTACAAAACGATTGCTCCATGATGATTTTGAAGATCACTCTAGGAAGAAAAACTAAAGGCGGGAAAAATATAAGCAGGTTGATAACACCAAGGAACTGTCAACACATCCACTGCTTCAACCCGAGGATCCCTGGACAGATACCTGGGAAGTTCCCTGTAGATAAGAAGCCATCAGATCTATTTCTGAAAGACCACACATCTGAACAACTTGAGAAAACACATCTGGATGGAGGGACTACTCCCCCGGATGTAAAGTCTGACGGCTGAAATAATCCGCTTCCCAATTGTCTATACCTGGGATATGAACCACAGAAATTACACAAGAGCTGGAATCCACCCAATCAAGTATCCGGGATACTTCTTTCATAGCTTAAAGACTATGAGTCCCATCCTGATGATTGACAAATGCGACAGTTGTGATAGTCTGTCTGAAAACAAATGGTTCTCTCTTCAAAAGAGGCCAAATCTGAAGAGCCCTGAAAAATCACATGGAGTTTCAAAATATTGATTGGAAATCTTGCCTCTTGAGATTTCCAAACCCCTTGTGCTGTCAGAGATCCCCAGACAGCTCCCCAACCTGAAAGACTCGCATCGGTTGAGATCACAGTCCAGGTTGGACGAACAAAAAAGAGGCCCCTAGAACTATACAATGGTGATTTAACCACCAAGTCAGAGATAGTCGAACATTGGGATTTAAGGATATAAATTGTGATATCCTTGAAAAAACCCTGCACCATTGGTTCAGCACACAAAGCTGGAGAGGTCTCATATGAAAACGAGCAAAAGGGGATTGCGTACGATGCTGCAGTCATGAGACCTAAAACTTCCATGCACATAGCTACTGAAGGGAGACTGAAGGTGCCGACAAGCTGCAACCAATTTCAAGCGTCTCTTGTCTGTTAGAGACAGAGTCATGGACACTGAATCTATCTGGAAAACTAAAAAAGGCGACCCTTGTCTAAGGAATCAAAGAACTTTTTGATAAATTGATCCTCCACCCATGTTTTCGAAGAAACACTAGTTGATTTGTGTAAGATTCTGCAGAATATAAAGACTGAGCAAATACCAAGAAATCGTCTAAATAAGGAAACACTGCAATATCCCGCTCTCTGATTACAGAGAGTATGGCACCAAGAACCTTAGAAAAGATTCTTAGAGCTGTCGCTAGGCCAAAAGGAAGAGCAACAAATTGGTAAAGCTCGTCTAGAAAAAGACTCTCAGAAACTGAACTGGATGAATCAGAATATGAAGATATGCACCCTGTAAGTCTATGGTGGACATATACCTTACCCACCTCCATAGGAGGCAAAGTTTGTAAAACTGAATTGTGGGTGTGGGGAGGGGTGTATTTATAGGCATTAAGTGGTTTGGGAAACTTTGCCCCTCCTGGTAGGATTGTATATCCCATACGTCACAAGCTCATGGACTCTTGCCAATTACATGAAAGAAATGCAGAATCCTAGGAATTCTGAAAGAATGCCAGGAAATATCATGATTTATAAACCATCAAATAAGGGCCTTCCAGACCTAGATTTCCCGAGTTACAGGCTTACAAGCCTAATTCAAGGTTTTAAATACAGAGAAACCCCTATGTCTAAGGACTAAGCGTTCAATTTCCATGTCATCAAGTTCAGAGACTTGAGATCTAACTAGAAAAATAAACTTTGGGACAGAAGGTCTGAATGCAGAGGAAGAGGCCCAGAAGGACAACTGGACATCTGAACCAAATCCTGCAAAGCCAAGCTGGGACAATCAGGATTACAGACAACTTCTCTAGCCTTTTCTTGGAAATCACTTGGGGAAGAAGAACCAGAGGCGGAAAACAAATGAGCAATCTGAAATGACCAAGGAACTACTAGATCATCCACTATCTCTACCTGAGGATCCCTGGACCACACAAAAGTACATTGGAAGTTTGTTGCTCAAACGAGAAGTCATCAGATCTATTTCTGGACGACCGCAAACATCCACAATCAGATTGAACAGATCCTGGTGAAGAGACTATTCTCCTGGATGTAGAGATTGACTGCCTCCCAGTTGTTCACTCCTCGAATATGATTTACATAGACTAAACAAGAATTGGCTTCTGACCAGGAGAGATTCCGAGACACCATCATTGCCAGGGAAGCTATTGTGAGAGCCTTGTCCCTGACTATTTGTCATATCTGAGGTTCACAACCATGTGATTACGGAAAGGTTTCCAACTTCCCTTTAATGAAAAGAACCAAGTCACAGGACTCTCTGAAGGCTCGCTCATTTATGATTTCAGTAAGTGCAATGTGCATTTGCACACTTTTATATTTCTAAAAATTAGAATTAAATCAGGTTTGCGCTCGGTTATTCCTCTTTGTCTCCTGAATAATATTCAAAAGAATAAACCGATGATCTTGCTACCAAGTTAGATACTTGTACTGGGATGCAAAAATATCCTTTGAGATAGCCGAGTATAATCCCATCATTGACACAGCATACAAAGCTGAAGAGTAGTTTGAAAATCGAGGAAATGGAATTGATCTGACGCTACAATCATAAGACCTAGGACTTCCATACACAGAGCCACTGAAGGAAAATGAAAGATTGGAGGTTCAGACACTGACACCAATGTTAACCTTCTCTGCTCTGTTAGAGAAAGACTCATGGATATTAAATCTATTTGGAAACCCGAGAAAGTTACTTTTCTCTGAGGAATTAAAGTACTCTTTGGAAAATTGATCCTCCAACCATGCTGTTGAAGAAACAACAAGTCGGTTGGTGAGAGATACTGCTAAAGGAAAAGCTGTAGCTTGAATCATGATGTCGCCTAGGTATGGAAACACTGCAATACCCAGAGACCTAAACACACACAAAAGGGCACCCAGAACCTTTGTGAATTTTCTTGGAGCTGTAGCAAGATCAAATGGAAGAGCAACAAACTGAAAATGCTTGTCCAGCAAGGCAAATCTCAGAAACTGGAAATGATCTCTGAATAGGAACAGGAAGGTAAGCATCTTTTAAACCTATTGTGAACATAAACTGACCTTGCTGAACAAAAGGCAGAATAGTCCGGATAGTTTCCATTCTGGTCTGAAAGTACCTTCCTTCTTTGGATCAATGAAGAGATCTGAATAAAATCCCATCCCCTGTTCCTGCAAAGGAATTGGAACAATCACTCCCATATCTTCCAGATCTGAGACAGACTGAAGAAAAGCTTGAAATTTTACAAGATTTCTTGGAACAAAAACTTCCTCTGGGAGGCCTTTTTCTGAATCCTATTAAGATATCCCTGAGAAACAAATATTCTTAATCCATGGATCTGGAACAGAATGAAACCAAGCCTCAATCTGCTCCTTACCAGAACTTCTGGATTAGGGGCTGCACCTTCATGCAGTTTTGGTAGTAGGGATAGCTTTCTTACCCTGTTAGACTTGTTCCAGTTAGCATTAGGTCTCCAGACTGAACCAGCGAACTCGGCTTTTTGTTCCATATTCTGATGAAAGGAACAAAAACTATAAGAAGCTTTGGATTTCCCTCTAGACCTTCTGTCTAGAGGAAGAAACACCCCTTTACCTCTAGTAATAGTAGAAATAATCTAAATCAGAACAAAATAACTTCTTTTCCTGAAAGAAAAAAGAGTCAATCTAGATTTAGACACCATCAGCAGACCAGAATTTAAGTCAGACGGCTCTCCTGGAAAGGACTGTCAAAGACATGCTTTTGACATTTATCTTCATAATATCGAATACATGATCACAAATAAAAGAATTCAAGATATACCTGGCTTTAACAACTTCTGGGTGCAGTTAACTTATAAAAGCTCCTCGAGTGCACACAGGTAGGGTTACTGCATACCCTTCAGTAATCTCAAAAAATAATTCCTCAGCACCAAAGGTAAAAACGTTGCAGTTGGTATTATTTGTTGCAGAATAAACATTGAATTTTATCTTTGGTGCTGAGGAATTATCATTGGACAAATAAAATAAATTGGCACTCTGAAGCAAACCCAATAGATTTGCAAAAGCAGAGTCATCAGAATAATACTCTGAAAGACTAGACAACCAGTAAGTAGAAGCAGCAGCAATTTTAATAGATGGCCTGAGAATATAACCTGCTTGTAAAAAGGCCCTTCTATGAAAAGATTCTAATTTTCTATCTAAAGGGTCATTAAAGAAGTACTGTCTTCTAAAGGAATAGTAGTATGTTTAGCCAGAGTGGAAATGGCCCCATCCACCTTGGGAACTGTTTCCCATAAATCTAAATTTGCAGCAGGTAAAGGATATAACATTTTAAACTTTGGAGAAGGATTAAAACTAAAATTACCGGTTTAGAACATTCCCTAGAGATTATGTCAGAGACGGCATCAGGCACAGGGAAAACCACAGGGAGATTAACAACAAACTTAAAAAACGGTATTTAAACAATTACAAGGCTTATCAGAAACTTTAGGATCTTTAACCCCTAAAGTAATTAAGACCTCATTTAAAAGAGAACAAATATGTTCAACTTTAAAACAAAAAATAGGAAATATCAGGTTCAACATCAGATGAGGAATCTTCATCCCCAGAGGAAACTTCACCCATCTGAAGACAAAACAGTAGCACTGGTCTCAGGGCACAAAAGCACTTTTAGAAGGGAAAAAAAAATAATCTTGTTTTTGGTTCAGAACCCTGGGTAGTGCTTGCTGATTGGTGGCTACATTTAGCCATTTCAAACAAAGATACCAAGAGAACGAAGAAAAATGTATAATAGGAGTAAATTAGAACGTTGCTTAAAATCGCATGCTCTATCTGAATCATGAAAGAAAAAATGTGGCCTTCATATACCTTTAATAAAAAAGATACCAATAGACACTCATCAACTACCAGTCAAGCAGCAGACAGCCAAACCAGTACTGAAACATATCAGCAGACTTTATGGAATAGGAGTATATTGTAGATCCATAAAGGGAGGCACATGACAAGTCCCTGCGACCAATTATAGAGGGTTTCTGAAAAAAGTTCCTATGAGTTGAAAAAAAGAATCAAACCATACCCCATAATACATCCCACTGAAAAGCACTGTACTCTGAGGGGAAACCAGGCCTGAATATATAGACTGAAACCCCTTTCTCTGAAAAATCTTATGCACATCTTCATTCTTCAACCACCTCCAGTGGAGGCAAAGTAAAGACTGAGGAATATGTGAGGTAGGAGTGATTTATAGAGTACTTGGTAATCTTTGCCTCCGCCTAGTGGTAGAGTAATTTTCAAGAGTAAAGAATCGTGGACTCTCACCAGCTGTATGAAAGAAATTTACATGCTATCTGTTGATTTTGCTTGTAGTACTATATACATGTGTCCATTTCTTTAGACCTATATGTTTTACTCCTCTCTAAGCACTTTGGCAAATCCTACATGAATTTCATCAATTACGATCAGTCCCTAGTATCCTTACAAATTGCTTTCTTAGTCTCCTATAGTGTTTTCAAAAAGTATCCCAGTATCCAGAAATATTTTATAGTTTCTGATCATTCTGTAATAGCAATAGAATTTTTTTACTATACGGACAATTTCATCATACAGCTACTATATTTATATATGTCTCCATGTTTACCTCTTCTGAAGCTATCCTTTTAAGAGATTTCCTATTATATCCCCTTCTAACTAACCTTCTCAGCATTTCTACATATTCTCAAATACTGCCCCCTTAAAATACCCCTTCTGGTATGTGGGGAGGATAGCTGGAATATTCTCTTGTCAGCGGCTTCTTATAAATAAACATTTGAAAGCCAAAATACTTAGTCTAAATTAAGAGCTAAGTATTCTGAACGTTTAGTATTTTCATTAACTGCAATGGTTAAGTTGAAATAACTTATTACGTCTATGAAAGCACTTAGTTATCTGCACAATGCCTGTGTGTCATCCTCCACACTTAAGATCCGATTTCCCACATTCATGCTGGAAGCCATCCCAGAGTTGATTCCACATTCTTCTTTCATATGAATTTTCTGATGTCTAATAAGTTGTAATTTCCAAGTAAAAGATTTCCCACATTCAGAACATAAAAATGCTTTCTCTCCTGTATGAATTTTCTGATGGGTAATAAGTTGTAATTTCCAAGTAAAGCATTTCCCACATTCAGAACATGAAAATGGTTTCTCTCCTGTATGAATCTTCTGATGAGTAATAAGATATGCTTTCTGACTAAAGCATTTTCCACATTCAGAACATGAAACTGCCTTTTCTCCTGTATGAATTTTCTGATGATTAATAAGGATTGATTTCTGAGTAAACCATTTCCCACATTCAGGACATGAAACTTCTTTTACTCCTGTATGAACTTTCTGATGTTTAATGAGAGTTGATCTCCGGGTAAAACTTTTCCCACATTCAGAACATGAAAATCCTTTCTCTCCTGTGTGAGTCTTCTGGTGAGAAATAAGATTTGATTTCTTGGTAAAACATTTTTCACAATCGGGACATGAAAACCCTTTCCCTCCCGTGTGAATTTTTTGATGAGTAATAAGATTTCCTTTCTGGGTAAAACATTTCCCACATTCAGTACATGAAAAGCCCCTCTCCCCTGTATGAATTTTCCAATGTCTAATAAGTTGTGATTTCCAGGCAAAACATTTCCCACATACAGCACATACATTGCCCATGTTGCTGCTTTGATTTTGAAGAAGGCTGAAAGAATCATCAGCAGTCTGACCAAGACTAGGATTTCTGCAGTTTGTGAATCCATCTGGTGAAAAGAAAAAAACAATGGAGGAAATGTTACTTTTTTTTTTTTTACTTACAGAACTGTGATGGTTATCGTAAGCCATGGACATAATTCAATTATGGACCTATATTATTATAGCAATACTTTTGTGGAATATAATTAAGATTTTCTACACAACATTTTATTAAAAAAAAGTAGTAAAAAAATAAAAAAAAACATAA
The DNA here is from genome assembly GCF_027579735.1 of Bombina bombina. Taxonomy (NCBI): domain Eukaryota; kingdom Metazoa; phylum Chordata; class Amphibia; order Anura; family Bombinatoridae; genus Bombina; species Bombina bombina. The sequence continues at coordinate 474,913,078 of NC_069505.1, read as the reverse complement.
TTTATGCTTACCTGATAAATTCCTTTCTTCTGTTGTGTGATCAGTCCACGGGTCATCATTACTTCTGGGATATAACTCCTCCCCAACAGGAAATGCAAGAGGATTCACCCAGCAGAGCTGCATATAGCTCCTCCCCTCTACGTCACTCCCAGTCATTCGACCAAGAATCAACGAGAAAGGAGAAACCAAGGGTGAAGTGGTGACTGGAGTATATAATTTAAAAGATATTTACCTGCCTTAAAAAACAGGGCGGGCCGTGGACTGATCACACAACAGAAGAAAGGAATTTATCAGGTAAGCATAAATTATGTTTTCTTCTGTTATGTGTGATCAGTCCACGGGTCATCATTACTTCTGGGATACCAATACCAAAGCAAAAGTACACGGATGACGGGAGGGATAGGCAGGCTCATTATACAGAAGGAACCACTGCCTGAAGAACCTTTCTCCCAAAAATAGCCTCCGAAGAAGCAAAAGTGTCAAATTTGTAAAATTTGGAAAAAGTATGAAGCGAAGACCAAGTTGCAGCCTTGCAAATCTGTTCAACAGAGGCCTCATTCTTAAAGGCCCAAGTGGAAGCCACAGCTCTAGTAGAATGAGCTGTAATTCTTTCAGGAGGCTGCTGTCCAGCAGTCTCATAGGCTAAACGAATTATGCTACGAAGCCAGAAGGAGAGAGAGGTAGCCGAAGCCTTATGACCTCTCCTCTGACCAGAGTACACGACAAACAGGGAAGACGTTTGTCGAAAATCCTTAGTTGCCTGCAAGTAGAACTTGAGAGCACGAACTACATCCAGATTGTGTAGAAGACGTTCCTTCTTTGAAGAAGGATTCGGGCACAGGGAAGGCACCACAATCTCTTGATTGATGTTCCTGTTAGTGACTACCTTAGGTAAGAACCCAGGTTTTGTACGCAGAACTACATTATCTGAATGAAAAATCAAATAAGGAGAATCACAATGTAAAGCTGATAACTCAGAGACTCTCCGAGCCGAAGAAATAGCCATTAAAAATAACACTTTCCAAGATAACAACTTTATATCAATGGAATGAAGGGGTTCAAACGGAACAACAGTTTTAAACACAGGCTTGATCCTAGCTAAAGCCTGACAAAAGGCCTGGCCGTCTGGATTTTCTGACAGACGCCTGTGTAACAAGATGGACAGAGCTGAGATCTGTCCCTTTAATGAACTAGCCGATAAACCCTTTTCTAAACCTTCTTGTAGAAAGGACAATATCCTAGGAATCCTAAACTTACTCCAGGAGTAACCTTTGGATTCGCACCAGTATAGGTATTTACGCCATATCTTATGGTAAATCCTTCTGGTAACAGGCTTCCTAGCCTGTATCAGGGTATCAATAACCGACTCAGAAAAACCACGTTTTGATAAAATCAAGCGTTCAATTTCCAAGCAGTCAGCTTCAGAGAAGTTAGATTTTGATGTTTGAATGGACCCTGTATCAGAAGGTCCTGTCTTAGAGGTAGAGACCAAGGCGGACAGGATGACATGTCCACTAGATCTGCATACCAAGTCCTGCGTGGCCATGCAGGCGCTATTAGAATCACTGATGCTCTCTCCTGTTTGATTTTGGCAATCAATCGAGGAAGCAGCGGGAAGGGTGGAAACACATAAGCCATCCCGAAGTTCCAAGGTGCTGTCAAAGCATCTATCAGAACCGCTCCCGGATCCCTGGATCTGGACCCGTAGCGAGGAAGTTTGGCGTTCTGGCGAGACGCCATGAGATCTATCTCTGGTTTGCCCCAACTTCGAAGTATTTGGGCAAAGACCTCCGGATGAAGTTCCCACTCCCCCGGATGAAAAGTCTGGCGACTCAAGAAATCCGCCTCCCAGTTCTCCACTCCCGGGATGTGGATTGCTGACAGGTGGCAAGAGTGAGACTCTGCCCAGCGAATTATCTTTGATACTTCCATCATTGCTAGGGAGCTTCTTGTCCCTCCTTGATGGTTGATGTAAGCTACAGTCGTGATGTTGTCCGACTGAAACCTGATGAACCCCCGAGTTTTTAACTGGGGCCAAGCCAGAAGGGCATTGAGAACTGCTCTCAATTCCAGAATGTTTATTGGCAGGAGACTTTCCTCCTGATTCCATTGTCCCTGAGCCTTCAGAGAATTCCAGACAGCGCCCCAACCTAGTAGGCTGGCGTCTGTTGTTACAATTGTCCAGTCCGGCCTGCTGAATGGCATCCCCCTGGACAGATGTGGCCGAGAAAGCCACCATAGAAGAGAGTTTCTGGTCTCTTGATCCAGATTCAGAGTAGGGGACAAGTCTGAGTAATCCCCATTCCACTGACTCAGCATGCACAATTGCAGCGGTCTGAGATGTAGACGTGCAAAGGGTACTATGTCCATTGCTGCTACCATTAAGCCGATCACCTCCATGCATTGAGCTACTGACGGGAGTTGAATGGAATGAAGGACACGGCATGCATTTAGAAGCTTTGTTAATCTGTCTTCTGTCAGATAAATCTTCATTTCTACAGAATCTATAAGAGTCCCCAAGAATGGAACTCTTGTGAGAGGAAAGAGAGAACTCTTCTTTTCGTTCACTTTCCATCCATGCGACCTTAGAAATGCCAGAACTAACTCTGTATGAGACTTGGCAGTTTGAAAGCTTGAAGCTTGTATCAGAATGTCGTCTAGGTACGGAGCTACCGAAATTCCTCGCGGTCTTAGTACCGCCAGAAGGGCACCCAGAACCTTTGTGAAGATTCTTGGAGCCGTAGCCAATCCGAATGGAAGAGCTACAAACTGGTAATGCCTGTCTAAGAAGGCAAACCTTAGATACCGGTAATGATCTTTGTGAATCGGTATGTGAAGGTAAGCATCCTTTAAATCCACTGTGGTCATGTACTGACCCTTTTGGATCATGGGTAAGATTGTCCGAATAGTTTCCATTTTGAACGATGGAACTCTTAGGAATCTGTTTAGGATCTTTAAATCCAAGATTGGCCTGAAAGTTCCCTCTTTTTTGGGAACCACAAACAGGTTTGAGTAAAACCCTTGTCCTTGTTCCGACCGCGGAACCGGATGGATCACTCCCATTAATAACAGATCTTGTACACAGCGTAGAAACGCTTCTTTCTTTATCTGGTTTGTTGACAACCTTGACAGATGAAATCTCCCTCTTGGGGGAGAGAATTTGAAGTCTAGAAGGTATCCCTGAGATATGATCTCTAGCGCCCAGGGATCCTGAACATCTCTTGCCCAAGCCTGGGCGAAGAGAGAGAGTCTGCCCCCCACTAGATCCGGTCCCGGATCGGGGGCCCTCGATTCATGCTGTCTTTGGGGCAGCAGCAGGTTTCCTGGCCTGCTTGCCCTTGTTCCAGGACTGGTTAGGTTTCCAGCCTTGTCTGTAACGAGCAACAGCTCCTTCCTGTTTTGGTGCAGTGGAAGTTGGTGCTGCTCCTGCTTTGAAATTCCGAAAGGGACGAAAATTAGACTGTCTAGCCTTAGCTTTGGCTTTGTCTTGAGGCAGGGCGTGGCCCTTACCTCCTGTAATGTCAGCGATAATTTCTTTCAAACCGGGCCCAAATAAAGTTTGCCCCTTGAAAGGTATATTAAGTAATTTGGACTTAGAAGTTACATCAGCTGACCAGGATTTTAGCCACAGCGCCCTACGTGCCTGAATGGCGAATCCTGAGTTCTTAGCCGTAAGTTTGGTTAAATGTACTACGGCCTCCGAAATGAATGAATTAGCTAGTTTAAGGACTCTAAGCCTGTCCGTAATGTCGTCCAGCGTAGCTGAACTAAGGTTCTCTTCCAGAGACTCAATCCAAAATGCTGCCGCAGCCGTAATCGGCGCGATGCATGCAAGGGGTTGCAATATAAAACCTTGTTGAACAAACATTTTCTTAAGGTAACCCTCTAATTTTTTATCCATTGGATCTGAAAAAGCACAGCTATCCTCCACCGGGATAGTGGTACGCTTAGCTAAAGTAGAAACTGCTCCCTCCACCTTAGGGACCGTTTGCCATAAGTCCCGTGTGGTGGCGTCTATTGGAAACATCTTTCTAAATATTGGAGGGGGTGAGAACGGCACACCGGGTCTATCCCACTCCTTAGTAACAATTTCAGTTAGTCTCTTAGGTATAGGAAAAACGTCAGTACTCGCCGGTACCGCAAAGTATTTATCCAACCTACACAATTTCTCAGGTATTGCAACAGTGTTACAATCATTAAGAGCCGCTAAAACCTCCCCTAGTAATACACGGAGGTTCTCCAATTTAAATTTAAAATTTGAAATATCTGAATCCAATCTGTTTGGATCAGAACCGTCACCCACAGAATGAAGCTCTCCGTCCTCATGCTCTGCAAGCTGTGACGCAGTATCAGACATGGCCCTAGTATTATCAGCGCACTCTGTTCTCACCCCAGAGTGATCACGCTTGCCTCTTAGTTCTGGTAATTTAGCCAAAACTTCAGTCATAACAGTAGCCATATCTTGTAATGTTATCTGTAATGGCCGCCCAGATGTACTAGGCGCCACAATATCACGCACCTCCCGGGCGGGAGATGCAGGTACTGACACGTGAGGCGAGTTAGTCGGCATAACTCTCCCCTCGCTGTTTGGTGAAATTTGTTCAATTTGTACAGATTGGCTTTTATTTAAAGTAGCATCAATACAGTTAGTACATAAATTTCTATTGGGCTCCACCTTGGCATTGGAACAAATGACACAGGTATCTTCCTCTGAATCAGACATGTTTAACACACTAGCAATAAACTTGCAACTTGGTTACAATCTTATTTAACAAAAACGTACTGTGCCTCAAAGAAGCACTAAACGATTAAATGACAGTTGAAATAATGAACTGAAAAACAGTTATCGCATCAATCCTTGAAAAACAACACAACTTTTAGCAAAGGTTTGTTCCCATTAGTAAAGTAACAATAATTAAATTTGAAACATAAAAATTACAGAGCAACGTCTTTTAATCACAGTCAATATATAAGTCTCACAGCTCTGCTGAGAGAATCTACCTCCCTCCAAGGAAGTTTGAAGACCCCTGATTTCTGTTAGAGATGAACCGGATCATGCAGGAAATACAAGAGTAACTGACTGGAAATTTTTGATGCGTAGCAAAGAGCGCCAAAAACGGCCCCTCCCCCTCACACACAGCAGTGAGAGAGAAACGAAACTGTCACAATTAAAACAAGCAAACTGCCAAGTGGAAAAATAATGCCCAAACATTTATTCACTCAGTACCTCAGAACATGCAAACGATTCTACATTCCAGCAAAAACGTTTAACATAATAAATACCTATTAAAAGGTTTAATGTACTTTTAACAGAGTAATTCCAGTGAAATACCATCCCCAGAATACTGAAGTGTAGAGTATACATACATGTCATTATAACGGTATGGCAGGATTTTCTCATCAATTCCATTCAGAAAATAAAAACTGCTACATACCTCAATGCAGATTCATCTGCCCGCTGTCCCCTGATCTGAAGCTTTTACCTCCCTCAGATGGCCGAGAAACAGCAATATGATCTTAACTACTCCGGTTAAAATCATAGTAAAAAACTCTGGTAGATTCTTCTTCAAACTCTGCCAGAGAGGTAATAACACGCTCCGGTGCTATTGTAAAATAACAAACTTTTGATTGAAGTTATAAAAACTAAGTATAATCCCATAGTCCTCTCACACATCCTATCTAGTCGTTGGGTGCAAGAGAATGACTGGGAGTGACGTAGAGGGGAGGAGCTATATGCAGCTCTGCTGGGTGAATCCTCTTGCATTTCCTGTTGGGGAGGAGTTATATCCCAGAAGTAATGATGACCCGTGGACTGATCACACATAACAGAAGAAATAATCCTAAAAACAAAACAAAAAACAAAGTGAAGATAAACTCTGTTTGGCCAAAAGATCTAACTATAATCTGTGTGTTCTAATTATAATATGATCCAATTTTCGACTAATCATGTACATGTAAAATAACTTACAACTGCAGTTTTTACATGAAGGTCTGATGTGACCCCCCCTCTTGCTCCAGCAGTCAAATAATAAATCATTCTCAGTAGCATCCAATCAGTAAGCTTTTTCATTCAACAGGCTTACTTCTTTTTTTTTTTTTTTTAATATTTCTTTATTGAATGAGACACATTTATAATAATACAATCATGGCTCAGAAACTTGGTCATTTTAAGGCATACATTGCCTATTGTTTTCCATTAGGACAAAACATATATAAACATCCAAAAAAAAATTAAACATCATTTTGTTTTCAAATTTGTCTCACATTTTTCCTGTAATATTTTTTTTTCTATTAACCCAAATGTGTTCCTCAAATTTTCCAATTATATAAAACAAAATCGACATAAAAAAAGAAAAGAGAAGAGGGAGAGGAAAGAAAAAAAAAAAAAGCAAACCCCCCCCTTCATCCCCTCGTCCAAATCTATCCTCTCTTGTGATCTTAACTGAAATAAGACTCCTCTCGCCAAGAGTCTCCAGAAAAAGAGCATTACTATCCCTAATATTTCAAAAGAAAAAAAAAAACCCTATCTTACTAGTACTTCGTGACTTGAAGAATACCAATTCGCTGGAAATATGTCTAACATAACTAGTTCTGCAAACGTCTCAGAACTTAAAAAGGGATACAAAATTTGTTTCTGAATCTGTAATGTATAGGTTTTAATTATAGGTAACCATCCTAATATAAATCTTTTTACTTTATGCTCCTTAACATTCTTCATGTGGAATGATTCAAATACAATATGGTTTTGAATTTCCTTTATCATCCTGGCCAATGAGGGTGCAACTATAGATTTCCAGTTTTTTACGACCAGATGTCTTACCAGTAGTATAAGTGTATTTAAAGTTTTAACTTGTAATCCTAGATCCGATGTATACCTTTTTAAAAACATAACTGTTTCCATGTCTATAAATATATTTGAATTATAAAGTTTATTTATCCAATAAACTAACTTCTCCCACACTTGCTTCATTTTAGGACAGAGGTAAAACATATGACATATGCCCGCTTTCGAAAAATTACAACGCGGACAGCTAGCAATTTGTGCTGGGTACATTTTCGTCAATCGGGCTGGAGTTAGATAAAAAATTATTAATAAGTTTATAATCGGATTCTTTCCAGCTCATAGGTATAGCTAACTTCCTTGTAGTCAGAAGACTTGTATTCATTCTTGATAACTCTAGATTAGGAAAATTATATTTCCAGTTATCATATATTTTATTCAAGGGAATAAGGCTTTGCTTAGCAAGTAGAATATCATATAACAAAGAGATAGATGTCGAGCCTACCATATATTGATGTATATAACCTTTAATTTCCGTCCATTCCTTAAATTGATTCCTATCCCTTCTCATATCTTCTATAAAAACAGAATTTATGTTTACCTGATAAATTACTTTCTCCAACGGTGTGTCCGGTCCACGGCGTCATCCTTACTTGTGGGATATTCTCTTCCCCAACAGGAAATGGCAAAGAGCCCAGCAAAGCTGGTCACATGATCCCTCCTAGGCTCCGCCTACCCCAGTCATTCGACCGACGTTAAGGAGGAATATTTGCATAGGAGAAACCATATGTTACCGTGGTGACTGTAGTTAAAGAAAATAAATTATCAGACCTGATTAAAAAAACCAGGGCGGGCCGTGGACCGGACACACCGTTGGAGAAAGTAATTTATCAGGTAAACATAAATTCTGTTTTCTCCAACATAGGTGTGTCCGGTCCACGGCGTCATCCTTACTTGTGGGAACCAATACCAAAGCTTTAGGACACGGATGAAGGGAGGGAGCAAATCAGGTCACCTAAATGGAAGGCACCACGGCTTGCAAAACCTTTCTCCCAAAAATAGCCTCAGAAGAAGCAAAAGTATCAAATTTGTAAAATTTAGAAAAAGTGTGCAGTGAAGACCAAGTCGCTGCCTTACATATCTGATCAACAGAAGCCTCGTTCTTGAAGGCCCATGTGGAAGCCACAGCCCTAGTGGAGTGAGCTGTGATTCTTTCAGGAGGCTGCCGTCCGGCAGTCTCATAAGCCAATCGGATAATGCTTTTAATCCAGAAGGAGAGAGAGGTAGAAGTTGCTTTTTGACCTCTCCGTTTACCAGAATAAACAACAAACAAAGACAAGTTTGTCTGAAATCCTTAGTAGCTGCTAAGTAAAATTTGAGAGCACGAACTACATCCAAGTTGTGCAACAAACGTTCCTTCTTTGAAACTGGATTAGGACACAAAGAAGGCACAACTATCTCCTGGTTAATGTTTTTGTTAGAAACAACTTTTGGAAGAAAACCAGGTTTAGTACGCAAAACCACCTTATCTGCATGGAACACCAGATAAGGAGAAGAACACTGCAGAGCAGATAATTCTGAAACTCTTCTAGCAGAAGAAATTGCAACCAAAAACAAAACTTTCCAAGATAATAACTTAATATCAACGGAATGTAAGGGTTCAAACGGAACCCCCTGAAGAACTGAAAGAACTAGGTTGAGACTCCAAGGAGGAGTCAAAATTTTGTAAACAGGCTTGATTCTAACCAGAGCCTGAACAAAGGCTAGAACATCTGGCACAGCTGCCAGCTTTTTGTGAAGTAACACAGACAAGGCAGAAATCTGTCCCATCAAGGAACTTGCAGATAATCCTTTTTCCAATCCTTCTCGAAGGAAGGATAGACTCTTAGGAATCTTAACCTTGTCCCAAGGGAATCCTGCAGATTCACACCAACAGATATACCAAATTATGTGGTAATTTTTCTGGTTACAGGCTTTCAGGCCTGAACAAGAGAATTAATAACAGAATCTGAGAACCCTCGCTTTGATAAGATCAAGCGTTCAATCTCCAAGCAGTCAGCTGGAGTGGGTCGAACGGACCTAGAACAAGAAGGTCTCGTCTCAAAGGTAGCTTCCATTGGGGAGCCGATGACATATTCACCAGATCTGCATACCAAGTCCTGCGTGGCCACGCAGGAGCTATCAAAATCACCGACGCCCTCTCCTGATTGATCCTGGCTACCAGCCTGGGGATGAGAGGAAACGGCGGGAACACATAAGCTAGTTTGAAGGTCCAAGGTGCTACTAGTGCATCCACTAGAGCCGCCTTGGGATCCCTGGATCTGTACCCGTAGTAAGGAACTCTGAAGTTCTGACGAGAGGCCATCAGATCCATGTCTGGAATGCCCCACGGTTGAGTGACTTGGGCAAAGATTTCCGGATGGAGTTCCCACTCCCCCGGATGCAATGTCTGACGACTCAGAAAATCCGCTTCCCAATTTTCCACTCCTGGGATGTGGATAGCAGACAGGTGGCAGGAGTGAGACTCCGCCCATAGAATGATTTTGGTCACTTCTTCCATCGCTAGGGAACTCCTTGTTCCCCCCTGATGGTTGATGTATGAACTTGGCCCTCGCTAGCTGAGGCCAAGCTTTGAGAGCATTGAATATCGCTCTCAGTTCCAGAATATTTATCGGTAGAAGAGATTCTACCCGAGACCAAAGACCCTGAGCTTTCAGGGATCCCCAGACCGCGCCCCAGCCCATCAGACTGGCGTCGGTCGTGACAATGACCCACTCTGGTCTGCGGAAGGTCATCCCTTGTGACAGGTTGTCCAGGGACAGCCACCAACGGAATGAGTCTCTGGTCCTCTGAATTACTTGTATCTTCGGAGACAAGTCTGAATAGTCCCCATTCCACTGACTGAGCATGAACAGTTGTAATGGTCTTAGATGAATGCGCACAAAAGGAACTATGTCCATTGCCGCTACCATCAAACCTATCACTTCCATGCACTGCGCTATGGAAGGAAGAGGAACGGAATGAAGTATCCGACAAGAGTCTAGAAGTTTTGTTTTTCTGGCTTCTGTCAGAAAAATCCTCATTTCTAAGGAGTCTATTATAGTTCCCAAGAAGGGAACCCTCGTTGACGGAGATAGAGAACTCTTTTCCACGTTCACTTTCCATCCGTGAGATCTGAGAAAGGCCAGGACAATGTCCGTGTGAGCCTTTACTTGAGGAAGGGACGACGCTCGAATCAGAATGTCGTCCAAGTAAGGTACTACAGCAATGCCCCTTGGTCTTAGCACCGCCAGAAGGGACCCTAGTACCTATGAGAAAATCCTAGGAGCAGTGGCTAATCCGAAAGAAAACGCCACGAACTGGAAATGCTTGTCCAGGAATGCAAACCTTAGGAACCGATGATGTTCCTTGTGGATAGGAATATGTAGATACGCATCCTTGAAATCCACCTTGGTCATGAATTGACCTTCCTGGATGGAAGGAAGAAGTGTTCGAATGGTTTCCATCTTGAACGATGGAACCTTGAGAAACTTGTTCAAGATCTTGAGATCTAAGATTGGTCTGAACGTTCCCTCTTTTTTGGGAACTATGAACAGATTGGAGTAGAACCCCATCCCTTGTTCTCCTAATGGAACAGGATGAATCACTCCCATTTTTAGCAGGTCTTCTACCCAATGTAAGAATGCCTGTCTTCTTATGTGGTCTGAAGACAACTGAGACCTGTGGAACCTCCCCCTTGGAGGAAGCCCCTTGAACTCCAGAGAATAACCTTGGGAGACTATTTCTAGCGCCCAAGGATCCAGAACATCTCTTGCCCCAGCCTGAGCGAAGAGAGAGAGTCTGCCCCCCACCAGATCCGGTCCCGGATCGGGGGCCCGCATTTCATGCTGTCTTGGTAGCAGTGGCAGGTTTCCTGGCCTGCTTTCCTTTGTTCCAGCCTTGCATAGGTCTCCAGGCTGGATTGGCTTGAGAAGTATTACCTTCCTGCTTAGAGGACGTAGCCCTTGGGGCTGATCCGTTTCTGCGAAAGGGACGAAACTTAGGTTTATTTTTGGTCTTGAAAAGACCTATCCTGAGGAAGGGCGTGGCCCTTGCCCCCAGTGATATCAGAGATAATCTCTTTCAAGTCAGGGCCAAAGAGTGTTTTCCCCTTGAAAGGAATGTCAAGCAATTTGTTCTTGGAAGACGCATCCGCTGCCCAAGATTTTAACCAAAGCGCTCTGCGCCACAATAGCAAACCCAGAATTTTTTCGCCGCTAACCTAGCCAATTGCAAGGTGGCGTCTAGGGTGAAAGAATTAGCCAATTTAAGAGCACGAATTCTGTCCATAATCTCCTCATAAGAAGAAGAATTACTAATAATCGCCTTTCCTAGCTCATCAAACTAGAAACACGCGGCTGCAGTGACAGGGACAATGCATGCAATTGGTTGTAGAAGGGAACCTTGCTGAACAAACATCTTTAGCAGACCTTCTAATTTTTTATCCATAGGATCTTGGAAAGCACAACTATCTTCTATGGGTATAGTGGCGCGCTTGTGTAGAGTAGAAACCGCCCCCTCGACCTTGGGGACTGTCTGCCATCAGTCCTTTCTGGGGTCGACTATAGGAAAACAATTTTATAAATATGGGGGGAGGTACTAAAGGTATACCGGGCCTGTCCCATTCTTTACTAACAATGTACGCCACCCGCTTGGATATAGGAAAAGCTTCGGGGGGCCCCGGGGCCTCTAAGAACTTTTCCATTTTACATAGTGGTTCTGGAATGACCAGATAATCACAATCATCCAAATTGGATAACACCTCCTTAAGCAGAGCGCGGAGATGTTCCAACTTAAATTTAAAATTAATCACATCAGGTTCAGCTTGTTGAGAAATGTTTCCTGAATCTGAAATTTCTCCCTCAGACAAAACCTCCCTGGCCCCCTCAGACTGGTGTAGGGGCCCTTCAGAAACCATATCATCAGCGTTCTCATGCTCTACAGAATTTTCTAAAACAGAGCAGTCGCGCTTTCGCTGATAAGTGGGCATATTGGCTAAAATGTTTTTGATAGAATTATCCATTACAGCCGTTAAATGTTGCATAGTAAGGAGTATTGGCGCACTAGATGTACTAGGGGCCTCCTGTATGGGCAAGACTGGTGTAGACGAAGTAGGGGATGATGCAGTACCATGCTTACTCCCCTCACTTGAGGAATCATCTTGGGCATCATTTTTACTAAAAAAAATTTTATGACATAAAATATATAGTTAAATGAGAAGGAACCTTGGTTTCCCCACAGTCAGAACACAATCTATCTGGTAGTTCAGACATGTTAAACAGGCATAAACTTGATAACAAAGCACAAAAAACGTTTTAAAATAAAACCGTTACTGTCACTTTAAATTTTAAACTAAACACACTTTATTACTGCAATTGCGAAAAAGTATGAAGGAATTGTTCAAAATTCACCAAAATTTCACCACAGTGTCTTAAAGCCTTAAAAGTATTGCACACCAAATTTGGAAGCTTTAACCCTTAAAATAACGGAACCGGAGCCGTTTTTATATTTAACCCCTTTACAGTCCCTGGAATCTGCTTTGCTGAGACCCAACCAAGCCCAAAGGGGAATACGATACCAAATGATGCCTTCAGAAAGACTTTTCTATGTATCAGAGCTCCACACACATGCAGCTGCATGCCATGCTGTCCTCAAAAACAAGTGCGCCATACCGGCGCGAAAATGAGGCTCTGACTATGATTAGGGAAAGCCCCTAAAGAATAAGGTGTCAAAAACAGTGCCTGCCGATATAATCATATCAAAATACCCAGAATAAATGATTCCTCAAGGCTAAATATGTGTTAATAATGAATCGATTTAGCCCAGAAAAAGTCTACAGTCTTAATAAGCCCTTGTGAAGCCCTTATTTACTATCTTAATAAACATGGCTTACCGGATCCCATAGGGAAAATGACAGCTTCCAGCATTACATCGTCTTGTTAGAATGTGTCATACCTCAAGCAGTAAGAGACTGCACACTGTTCCCCCAACTGAAGTTAATTGCTCTCAACAGTCCTGTGTGGAACAGCCATGGATTTTAGTTACGGTGCTAAAATCATTTTCCTCATACAAACAGAAATCTTCATCTCTTTTCTGTTTCTGAGTAAATAGTACATACCAGCACTATTTTAAAATAACAAACTCTTGATTGAATAATAAAAACTACAGTTAAACACTAAAAAACTCTAAGCCATCTCCGTGGAGATGTTGCCTGTACAACGGCAAAGAGAATGACTGGGGTAGGCGGAGCCTAGGAGGGATCATGTGACCAGCTTTGCTGGGCTCTTTGCCATTTCCTGTTGGGGAAGAGAATATCCCACAAGTAAGGATGACGCCGTGGACCGGACACACCTATGTTGGAGAAATGTCTAACTTGCAAATAACCAAAAAAACTAGTTCTAGGTAATTCAAATTGTGATACTAGGGTTTCGAAGGAGACAACACACCAGTCATTCGTTAATACCTGACTAATATACTTCACTCCTTTGTCTGCCCATTTTCTAAAGATATCTTGATTGATTCCTGGTGTAAAACTAGGATTACCCCTTATAGGAAGAAAATCTGAATAATATGAATCCATATCTAGTATGCTACACACTTTATACCAAGCTATGATGATATTCTTAATGGATGTTAAGCAATCTATATTCCTCGGGAGTACTTTCAAAGGGCAATGTAAAATCGCTTTCAAAGAAAAAGGATATACAAAAAAACTCGATATCATTTGATGAGACCTTATTTATATCTATCAACCACTCAATTGCTATTTTAGCTAAAAAGGCAATATTATAGAGGTGAATATCTGGTAAGGCAAGACCTGCCATTTCATAGGGTTGCATCATCTTTTTTAACGCTATTCTTAGTTTCTTGTCTTTCCATATAAAATTAGAAAAGGCAGAGTTAATTCTCCGTCGATCATAAGTCTTAATAAAAAGAGGTAGATTTTGGAGTAAATATAATAGTCTAGGGAAGACAATAGTCTTAATTAGATTTACTCGGGCTGAAATTGACAGGGGCAAAGATACCCATAACTTTAAATCCGCAATAATTTTTTGAATCAGAGGACAAAAGTTTTCTGTGTACCACTTATTAGGATTGCCGGTGAGTTTAATGCCTAAGTAATTAAGGGTTTCAGTGGTTCTAAACGGGATCTGTTGCAGACTAGTATTAGTTTTATTTAACCACATAATTTCACTCTTATTACAATTGATATTATACCCGGAAAATGATGCAAAAAACTGTAAAGTGTCTACTTTTAATGGAATTGACTGTGTAGTGTTCTGAAGAAAAATCAATAAATCATCAGCGTACAATAATATTTTTAATTTACTCGTACCTAGCTTTATTCCTAATATTATATCCCTAAGCCATATTGCAAGAGGCTCTACAGCTAAATTAAACAATAGTGGCGATAGCGGGCAGCCCTGTCTCGTGCCTCTACCCATTATAATTTTTGATGAAAGGGAACCATTCACCAGCAGATAGGAAATAGGGTTCTTATACAGATTACGAATAAAACCCAGAAATTGGTTTTGAAGTCCAAATTTTGATACTGAACTAAATAAATATTCCCAATTAATCGAATCAAACGCCTTTTCGGCATCAAATGTAAGAATTGCTAGATCCTGCATTAGTTGGGAATTCTCTGTACCTTTTATAGACCATATATAATCCACATATGTAACAAGCTTTCGAATATTTTTCGAAGAATTCCTATTTATCATAAAGCCAGTTTGATCTAGATGAATAAGATCGGTGAGACAATGAGCAAGCCTACTAGCGATTATAGAGGTTAATATTTTATAATCAGCATTTAATACTGATATGGGCCTATATGAGGCGGGATCTTCCGGATCTTTCCCTTTTTTATATATTAAAGATATATTTGCAGCAGAAAAATAATTTGAGATGGGCTTATTTGAAATGAAATAATTATAGTAGAGTTTTTGTAAAATAGGTGAAATATCCTCCATTAAAATTTTCAGATATTCTGCTGGGAAGCCATCTGGCCCTGCTGCTTTATTAAGTTTTGCGTTTCTTATTGCCTCAGTCACTTCTTCCAATGATATAGGGGCATTTAATAGATTTAAATTTTCCTGAGTTATTTTCGGGGTTTGAATTTTAGCCCAAAATTCTTCCTGATTTACTGCATCACTTTTTTTCTCAGAATATAAATTCTGATAATAGTCATGAAAAACCCTCATAATCTCTGTGTTATCCGTGAATCTCGTCTCTCTCTCCTTAACTGCCAGTATATAATTTTTTTTTTTTCCTATTCCTGACTACCATTGATAAATATTTAGATGAACATCCATGAAAAGCCCTGAAGTGCATATTGAGTCTGGTATCTTCCTCCTGCGCTCTTTGTTTTAGTAGTATATCCCTTTCCTGCCTAGCCTTGATATATTTTCCCCAATTTTCATCACTATGATTATTAAAAAATCTCCTATATGCATTCCTAACACCATTCATCATTTGCTTTTCAATCAAACTTGCTTTTTTCTTTCTGGCGTAAACATAAGCACCAATCTCTCCTCTCAGAACAGCCATAGAGGCTTCCCAAAAATTTTCAGTCGAATTATATTGCGCTATATTCAATGTACAATAGTCTTTCCACTTCTGTCTTAACCAGTTATTAAACCTAAGATTGTTAAATAGATATCTAGGGAAGTAGAAGGTATTTACTTTGTCTTTAGCTTTCACCAATGTGTCAAAATGAAGCGATATAATAGCATGGTCGGAGATCATTATATCATTTATAGACGTCTGAGATTTAACAATAGAGAGGGATTCCGAAATAAGAATATAATTATTCGTGAAAACGTTTTAAAGGACTTGGATTCGCAAGTGAATTTAATTTTATCCGGATTCTTAGCCCTCCAAATATCAATTAATTTCAGGTGGGTACATAATTTTTTAAAATATTTAGCCTGTTTATTATATCGGGCTTGATGATCTACATTCATTCTCTCTAGGTCCGGATATAAACAAATATTAAAATCTCCAGCTACAATGAGGTATTTAATATATGGAAATAATTTGACCTTCATCTTATCCCAGAAAGAGGGAGAGAATCCATTAGGGCCATATATATTACATAATATTAATTTTGTATTTTTCCTTTGGACTTGTACAATAATATATCTAGCCTCCACATCTATCTCAATGCATGAAACACTGTACGTCAGGTCTTTATTAAATAAAATCGCCACCCCACTTTTTCTGCCTATACAGGGAGCTCCTATAACTTCTCCCACCCATTTTGATTTCAATTTAACTATTTCCTTGTCTTTTAAGTGGGTTTCTTGGAGAAAAACAATACTTGGTGACGATTTACCTAGCGTTTTTATAATCAATTTACGTTTGGCCGGGGAAGAAATACCCCCCACATTCCAGGACAATATCTTAAAATCTTTACAAAACTCTGTCATAACCCCCAATTAGGATCCTAATTTACCTAGTGGAAGGGGGGGGGGAGAGAGAGAGAAAAACAGAATTTATGTTTACCTGATAAATTACTTTCTCCAACGGTGTGTCCGGTCCACGGCGTCATCCTTACTTGTGGGATATTCTCTTCCCCAACAGGAAATGGCAAAGAGCCCAGCAAAGCTGGTCACATGATCCCTCCTAGGCTCCGCCTACCCCAGTCATTCGACCGACGTTAAGGAGGAATATTTGCATAGGAGAAACCATATGGTACCGTGGTGACTGTAGTTAAAGAAAATAAATTATCAGACCTGATTAAAAAAACCAGGGCGGGCCGTGGACCGGACACACCGTTGGAGAAAGTAATTTATCAGGTAAACATAAATTCTGTTTTCTCCAACATAGGTGTGTCCGGTCCACGGCGTCATCCTTACTTGTGGGAACCAATACCAAAGCTTTAGGACACGGATGAAGGGAGGGAGCAAATCAGGTCACCTAAATGGAAGGCACCACGGCTTGCAAAACCTTTCTCCCAAAAATAGCCTCAGAAGAAGCAAAAGTATCAAACTTGTAAAATTTGGTAAAAGTGTGCAGTGAAGACCAAGTCGCTGCCCTACATATCTGATCAACAGAAGCCTCGTTCTTGAAGGCCCATGTGGAAGCCACAGCCCTAGTGGAATGAGCTGTGATTCTTTCGGGAGGCTGCCGTCCGGCAGTCTCGTAAGCCAATCTGATGATGCTTTTAATCCAAAAAGAGAGAGAGGTAGAAGTTGCTTTTTGACCTCTCCTTTTACCGGAATAAACAACAAACAAGGAAGATGTTTGTCTAAAATCCTTTGTAGCATCTAAATAGAATTTTAGAGCGCGAACAACATCCAAATTGTGCAACAAACGTTCCTTCTTTGAAACTGGTTTCGGACACAGAGAAGGTACGATAATCTCCTGGTTAATGTTTTTGTTAGAAACAACTTTTGGAAGAAAACCAGGTTTAGTACGTAAAACCACCTTATCTGCATGGAACACCAGATAAGGAGGAGAACACTGCAGAGCAGATAATTCTGAAACTCTTCTAGCAGAAGAAATTGCAACTAAAAACAAAACTTTCCAAGATAATAACTTAATATCAACGGAATGTAAGGGTTCAAACGGAACCCCCTGAAGAACTGAAAGAACTAGATTGAGACTCCAAGGAGGAGTCAAAGGTTTGTAAACAGGCTTAATTGTAACCAGAGCCTGAACAAAGGCTTGAACATCTGGCACAGCTGCCAGCTTTTTGTGAAGTAACACAGACAAGGCAGAAATCTGTCCCTTCAGGGAACTTGCAGATAATCCTTTTTCCAATCCTTCTTGAAGGAAGGATAGAATCTTAGGAATCTTAACCTTGTCCCAAGGGAATCCTTTAGATTCACACCAACAGATATATTTTTTCCAAATTTTGTGGTAAATCTTTCTAGTTACAGGCTTTCTGGCCTGAACAAGAGTATCGATAACAGAATCTGAGAACCCTCGCTTTGATAAGATCAAGCGTTCAATCTCCAAGCAGTCAGCTGGAGTGAAACCAGATTCGGATGTTCGAACGGACCCTGAACAAGAAGGTCTCGTCTCAAAGGTAGCTTCCAAGGTGGAGCCGATGACATATTCACCAGATCTGCATACCAAGTCCTGCGTGGCCACGCAGGAGCTATCAAGATCACCGACGCCCTCTCCTGATTGATCCTGGCTACCAGCCTGGGGATGAGAGGAAACGGCGGGAACACATAAGCTAGTTTGAAGGTCCAAGGTGCTACTAGTGCATCCACTAGAGCCGCCTTGGGATCCCTGGATCTGGACCCGTAGCAAGGAACTTTGAAGTTCTGACGAGAGGCCATCAGATCCATGTCTGGAATGCCCCACAGCTGAGTGACTTGGGCAAAAATTTCCGGATGGAGTTCCCACTCCCCCGGATGCAATGTCTGACGACTCAGAAAATCCGCTTCCCAATTTTCCACTCCTGGGATGTGGATAGCAGACAGGTGGCAGGAGTGAGACTCCGCCCATAGAATGATTTTGGTCACTTCTTCCATCGCTAGGGAACTCCTTGTTCCCCCCTGATGGTTGATGTACGCAACAGTTGTCATGTTGTCTGATTGAAACCGTATGAACTTGGCCCTCGCTAGCTGAGGCCAAGCCTTGAGAGCATTGAATATCGCTCTCAGTTCCAGAATATTTATCGGTAGAAGAGATTCTTCCCGAGACCAAAGACCCTGAGCTTTCAGGGATCCCCAGACCGCGCCCCAGCCCATCAGACTGGCGTCGGTCGTGACAATGACCCACTCTGGTCTGCGAATGTCATCCCTTGTGACAGGTTGTCCAGGGACAGCCACCAACGGAGTGAGTCTCTGGTCCTCTGATTTACTTGTATCTTCGGAGACGAGTCTGTATAGTCCCCATTCCACTGACTGAGCATGCACAGTTGTAATGGTCTTAGATGAATGCGCGCAAAAGGAACTTTGTCCATTGCCGCTACCATCAACCCGATCACTTCCATGCACTGAACTATGGAAGGAAGAGGAACGGAATGAAGTATCCGACATGAGTCTAGAAGTTTTGTTTTTCTGGCCTCTGTCAGAAAAATCCTCATTTCTAAGGAGTCTATTATTGTTCCCAAGAAGGGAACCCTTGTTGACGGAGATAGAGAACTCTTTTCCACGTTCACTTTCCATCCGTGAGATCTGAGAAAGGCCAGGACAATGTCCGTGTGAGCCTTTGCTTGAGGAAGGGACGACGCTTGAATCAGAATGTCGTCCAAGTAAGGTACTACAGCAATGCCCCTTGGTCTTAGCACAGCTAGAAGGGACCCTAGTACCTTTGTGAAAATCCTTGGAGCAGTGGCTAATCCGAAAGGAAGCGCCACGAACTGGTAATGCTTGTCCAGGAATGCGAACCTTAGGAACCGATGATGTTCCTTGTGGATAGGAATATGTAGATACGCATCCTTTAAATCCACCGTGGTCATGAATTGACCTTCCTGGATGGAAGGAAGAATAGTTCGAATGGTTTCCATCTTGAACGATGGAACCTTGAGAAACTTGTTTAAGATCTTGAGATCTAAGATTGGTCTGAACGTTCCCTCTTTTTTGGGAACTATGAACAGATTGGAGTAGAACCCCATCCCTTGTTCTCCTAATGGAACAGGATGAATCACTCCCATTTTTAACAGGTCTTCTACACAATGTAAGAATGCCTGTCTTTTTATGTGGTCTGAAGACAACTGAGACCTGTGGAACCTCCCCCTTGGGGGAAGTCCCTTGAATTCCAGAAGATAACCTTGGGAGACTATTTCTAGCGCCCAAGGATCCAGAACATCTCTTGCCCAAGCCTGAGCGAAGAGAGAGAGTCTGCCCCCCACCAGATCCAGTCCCGGATCGGGGGCCAACATTTCATGCTGTCTTGGTAGCAGTGGCAGGTTTCTTGGCCTGCTTTCCCTTGTTCCAGCCTTGCATTGGTCTCCAAGCTGGCTTGGCTTGAGAAGTATTACCCTCTTGCTTAGAGGACGTAGCACTTTGGGCTGGTCCGTTTCTACGAAAGGGACGAAAATTAGGTTTATTTTTTGCCTTGAAAGGCCGATCCTGAGGAAGGGCGTGGCCCTTACCCCCAGTGATATCAGAGATAATTTCTTTCAAGTCAGGGCCAAACAGCGTTTTCCCCTTGAAAGGAATGTTAAGTAGCTTGTTCTTGGAAGACGCATCAGCCGACTAAGATTTCAACCAAAGCGCTCTGCGCGCCACAATAGCAAACCCAGAATTCTTAGCCGCTAACCTAGCCAATTGCAAAGTGGCGTCTAGGGTGAAAGAATTAGCCAATTTGAGAGCATTGATTCTGTCCATAATCTCCTCATAAGGAGGAGAATCACTATCGACCGCCTTTATCAGCTCATCGAACCAGAAACATGCGGCAGTAGCGACAGGGACAATGCATAAAATTGGTTGTAGAAGGTAACCCTGCTGAACAAACATCTTTTTAAGCAAACCTTCTAATTTTTTATCCATAGGATCTTTGAAAGCACAACTATCCTCTATGGGTATAGTGGTGCGTTTGTTTAAAGTGGAAACCGCTCCCTCGACCTTGGGGACTGTCTGCCATAAGTCCTTTCTGGGGTCGACCATAGGAAACAATTTTTTAAATATGGGGGGAGGGACGAAAGGAATACCGGGCCTCTCCCATTCTTTATTAACAATGTCCGCCACCCGCTTGGGTATAGGAAAAGCTTCTGGGAGCCCCGGCACCTCTAGGAACTTGTCCATTTTACATAGTTTCTCTGGGATGACCAACTTGTCACAATCATCCAGAGTGGATAATACCTCCTTAAGCAGAATGCGGAGATGTTCCAACTTAAATTTAAATGTAATCACATCAGGTTCAGCTTGTTGAGAAATGTTCCCTGAATCAGTAATTTCTCCCTCAGACAAAACCTCCCTGGCCCCATCAGACTGGGTTAGGGGCCCTTCAGAAATATTATCAGCGTCGTCATGCTCTTCAGTATCTAAAACAGAGCAGTCGCGCTTACGCTGATAAGTGTTCATTTTGGCTAAAATGCTTTTGACAGAATTATCCATTACAGCCGTTAATTGTTGCATAGTAAGGAGTATTGGCGCGCTAGATGTACTAGGGGCCTCCTGAGTGGGCAAGACTCGTGTAGACGAAGGAGGGAATGATGCAGTACCATGCTTACTCCCCTCACTTGAGGAATCATCTTGGGCATCATTGTCATTGTCACATAAATCACATTTATTTAAATGAATAGGAATTCTGGCTTCCCCACATTCAGAACACAGTCTATCTGGTAGTTCAGACATGTTAAACAGGCATAAACTTGATAACAAAGTACAAAAAACGTTTTAAAATAAAACCGTTACTGTCACTTTAAATTTTAAACTGAACACACTTTATTACTGCAATTGCGAAAAAACATGAAGGAATTGTTCAAAATTCACCAAATTTTCACCACAGTGTCTTAAAGCCTTAAAAGTATTGCACACCAAATTTGGAAGCTTTAACCCTTAAAATAACGGAACCGGAGCCGTTTTGAACTTTAACCCCTTTACAGTCCCTGGTATCTGCTTTGCTGAGACCCAACCAAGCCCAAAGGGGAATACGATACCAAATGATGCCTTCAGAAAGTCTTTTCTAAGTATCAGAGCTCCTCTCACATGCGACTGCATGCCATGCCTCTCAAAAACAAGTGCGCAACACCGGCGCGAAAATGAGACTCTGCCTATGCTTTGGGAAAGCCCCTAAAGAATAAGGTGTCTAAAACAGTGCCTGCCGATATTATTATATCAAAATACCCAGATAAAATGATTCCTCAAGGCTAAATATGTGTTAATAATGAATCGATTTAGCCCAGAAAAAGTCTACAGTCTTAATAAGCCCTTGTGAAGCCCTTATTTACGATCGTAATAAACATGGCTTACCGGATCCCATAGGGAAAATGACAGCTTCCAGCATTACATCGTCTTGTTAGAATGTGTCATACCTCAAGCAGCAAGAGACTGCTCACTGTTCCCCCAACTGAAGTTAATTGCTCTCAACAGTCCTGTGTGGAACAGCCATGGATTTTAGTGACGGTTGCTAAAATCATTTTCCTCATACAAACAGAAATCTTCATCTCTTTTCTGTTTCTGAGTAAATAGTACATACCAGCACTATTTCAAAATAACAAACTCTTGATTGAATAATAAAAACTACAGTTAAACACTAAAAAACTCTAAGCCATCTCCGTGGAGATGTTGCCTGTACAACGGCAAAGAGAATGACTGGGGTAGGCGGAGCCTAGGAGGGATCATGTGACCAGCTTTGCTGGGCTCTTTGCCATTTCCTGTTGGGGAAGAGAATATCCCACAAGTAAGGATGACGCCGTGGACCGGACACACCTATGTTGGAGAAAAAAAAAAAAAAAAAGAGAAGAAAAAAAAAAAAAGTAGAGACATACAATAAAATCCATATAATCTTACAAATCATATTACCCTAGTTTTTATTGCGATTGAGATCTCTCTCTAGTTCTGTAGGGACTCAAGATTAGCTATAAACTCTTTAGCTTCCGTTATAAAATTTAGGTTTTTCTTTGTACCATCCTTTTCTATAATAATTCTAGCCGGATAAACCATATGTGCTTTTATACCTCTGTCTATCAATTGGGAACAGTAGGGGGCCATGTTTCTCCTCTTTGAGGAAGTCTCATTCGAAAAATCTTGAAATATAAAGACTCTTATTAGCAATAGTAAATGTATCAGTTTTCCTATATAGCTTAAGCAGCTCAACTTTGTCTTGAAACCTCAAAACCTTGAATATGCAGACTCTATTTCTTGGAGAACCATCTTCGTTATATTTCCTTGGACCTACCCTGTGTGCTCTTTCTATCTATAGAGGTAATTTAGAGGGGGGAAATCCCAGTAGCTGGGGTAAAGTATTAGAGGCAAAATTCAGCATATTTTCAAACTCTGCTGTCTCAGGGAGACCTACTATTCTTAAATTATTCCGCCTGGAGCGATCCTCAATATCCTCCAGGCGGGATTGTAAATTTTTTATCTTTGATTCCGGTTTAGCTAAAATACTATCATGATTATTTACCAAGTCTTCCACATCTGAAATTCTATTCTCCGCTTCTGTAAGCCTTGCAGAGAATTGCTTTACTTCAGTAGTAAGCATATCTAGATTTATCGAGATATTAGAAAGATCTTTTTTAATTGCCTCAAATTGAGGTGTAAAGAGCAAATTTATTTGGCCAATCAATATTTGTGGGTCATTTAAAGGTTCATTAGTAGCCTCTGGCATTTTATTACCTTTCTTTTCTCTTGTTTTGGTAGGCATTATTGGTGAACTTTGTCTGCCTTGTGCAATAAACCTTTCCATTGAAAGGTGAAAAGAAAAAAAAAAAAAATAGTGATAACAAATAATTGAGTGATAGTAAGGTGATAAGATTACTGGGCAATAGTGAGTGGACTTGAATATGAGTGACTAAGTGTGTGATGAATGAATCTTCCTAAATGATTAAATGAGTGAAAGAAAAAAAAAAAAAAGGAATGACAAGTGAAGTGAGTGTGGAGAGAAGGGGAAGAAGAAAAAAAAAAGTTATATATTCGACTAATTAAGCAGTGCTTCCATGACGTGCAGGTGTGTGTAATAAATGCAGACAAAATTAATTTCCTTACACAAGAAGAAAATCAATGCTTACAACCTATAAATGTCAGAGACTAAGCCTGAGATTCAGAATATTCAAAATTCAAAGTTGCTATTCTTCCCTCTTATTTAGAATAAAATTTGAAACCAATGCAAAGACTATCTTGTGTTATTTTTTCACACAGATTCAACAAAAGCTAATATTATTTGACAATGCAGATTCAACTCTTATTATACAATGGCTTACTTCAATGTCGGCTTTATATGCATGCACAATATGTCACACTTTTCCCAAAACATCCCTCCAATCAGAAGTGTTGCAAAAAGGCACAGAATTTGCGCGTGCACTTCACACTGTCACGTCAGTGAAAAGGGTATAAACAGTAATGCAGATATGATTGTTACTTTATTTTATATGTATTATTACTGTATATAAACTAATGGCATATCATAAATCATCTAGAGCCACATTTGCACAAGTGCAGTGTTTACCATCACGTTAATACTACCAAACAAACCAAATGGAATTTTTTTTTTTTTTTTTTTTAAATGAACTTACAGAAAAATAGAAAATTTCACCAAATGTTGTACTTAGCAAAACACAAAAAGGATAGCACACCCTACAGCCACTAATTCATAAAGTAATCTTACCATTTCTTTCATGATGGTGAAAGTCCAAGAGTCAAGTGTAGTTATTCCCCTCCTGACCACTAAGATGTGGCAAAATATACCCCAACACATGAAAACTTTAAATCCCTTCCACTTCCCATGATGCTCAGTCATACATATAGCCATGTATATGACGAAAAAAATAACAGCAGGAAAGATAAAAAGGGCAAAGTGGTGCAAAAAAAGTACTGCTGCCACCCGAACAAAAAGACGGCAGCGCTTGCAGACTCAGTCATTAAAAATGTAATTTAGCTGGTGAGTATAAATTGTGTTTTCTTTCATCAGATGGTGAGCATCCAGGAGCCATCAAGTGTGGCAATCTATACCCAAACAGTTAAGTCCATGAGATAACCCTGAATTAAGGGGGGGACGACGACAATGAAGGCAGGTATGTTACCGATCAGGCACTATGGCCAAAAAAAAAACAAAAAAAAAAAAACTTTCCTGCTAAAAGCATCCTCAGCGGCATACACAAAGCGATACAAAAAAAAAAAAAAAAAAAAAAAAAAAAAAAAGGTGTAAAGAAGACCAAATAGGTGTTTTGGTAATGATTATTTTATCAGATTTGCAAAGGCCCAAGAAGTGGCAACTTTGGAATGAGCAGTAATGTACTAAGGGGGAGCTTTCCCGGCAACCAAATATGAACAACAACAACAAAAAACAAAATTTATGCTTACCTGATAAATTTATTTCTCTTGTGGTGTATCCAGTCCACGGGTTCATCCATTACTTGTGGGATATTCTCCTTCCCAACAGGAAGCTGCAAGAGGACACCCACAGCAGAGCTGTCTATATAGCTCCTCCCCTAACTGCCACCCCCAGTCATTCGACCGAAGACAAGCAAGAAAAAAAGGAGAAACTATAGGGTGCAGTGGTGACTGTAGTTTAAAAATAAAAAACACCTGCCTTAAAATGACAGGGCGGGCCGTGGACTGGATACACCACAAGAGAAATAAATTTATCAGGTAAGCATAAATTTTGTTTTCTCTTGTAAAGGTGTATCCAGTCCACGGGTTCATCCATTACTTGTGGGATACCAATACCAAAGCTTTAGGACACGGATGAAGGGAGGGACAAGGCAGGAACTTAAGCGGATGGCACCACTGCCTGTAAGACCTTTCTCCCAAAAATAGCCTCCGAAGAAGCAAAAGTATCAAATTTATAGAATTTAGAAAAGGTATGAAGCGAAGACCAAGTCGCCTTACAAATCTGTTCAACAGAGGCCTCATGTTTAAAAGCCCATGTGGAAGCTACTGCTCTAGTAGAATGAGCTGTAATTCTTTCAGGAGGCTGCTGTCCAGCAGTCTCATAAGATAAGCGAATTATGCTTCTTAGCCAAAAGAGAAGTTGCCGAAGCCTTTTGGCCTCGCCTCTGTCCAGAGTAGACAACAAACAAAGCAGATGTTTGACGAAAATCTTTCGTAGCTTGTAAATAAAACTTTAAAGCACGAACCACATCAAGATTGTGTAATAGACGTTCCTTCTTTGAAAAAGTATTAAGACATAGGGAAGGAACAACAATCTCCCGATTGAAATTCTTATTAGATACCACCTTAGGCAGAAACATAGGTTTGGTACGTAACACTATCTTATCTGCATGGAAAATCAGATAAGGGGAATCACACTGTAAAGCAGATGACTCCGAAACTCTTCGAGCCGAGGAGATAGCTACTAAAAACAGAACTTTCCAAGATAAAAGCTTAATATCTATAGAATGCAAAGGTTCAAACGGAACCCCTTGAAGAACTTTAAGAACTAAATTTAAACACAGGCTTGATTCTAACTAAAGCCTGACAAAACGCCTGAACGTCTGGAACCTCAGCCAGACATTTGTGCAAAAGAATAGACAGAGCAGAAATCTGTCCCTAGGAACTAGCTTGCAACAGGATTTCACAGTTCAGTCAATAGGAATTTAAAGAGAGAGAGAGAGAGAGAGAGATGATTGTATGAATTAAAATTTCATTTTATTGAGTTTGTTAAAAAAGACCTGGCACAGCACATAGAAATCCCCACTGCTGACGCGTTTCCTGCCTCACGGGCAGTTCATCAGAGCATACAGAGATCACCTGAAGCTGCTGTTTAAACACACAGGTACACCAAAGAAGTCCAATCACATTGAAGCTAGGTGAGTGTAAAAAACACCCACACTTTAACTCATTCAATTCCATTAATATATTATACATTGTTTAAATGTGACTGAACCAATGGGGTTCCTAAGAGGTAAAAGCACAAAAATAAATATACAAAATATGAAAAACAAAATGTAATTCAAAATATAAAATTTGAATATTTGGAATAAACTCTTATTTGGGAATATTTTAAATCGCAACAATTTACTTAAAAAAGTTACGCCTATAATCTGATGTTACTTTAAAAATTGCTAAAGTTTAATAATAATAGTAGAATAGAGGTGAATTAATAATAATAGTAGAATAGAGGTGAGTTAGCCCATAGCCGTTAGGATATATAAGATAAATGCAAAATGTTATCTAAGGGTCATCACCAAGACTGTATCAGTCAAATGGGAAAAAAAACAAAAAAAAAAAAAAAAACAACTTTAAGCAAGTGAGCCAACAATTTAGTTTTTAGTTACATTTTCCTGAAAAAGCACATATGAAAGATACATTAACTCTGAATTAGAAAGACACTAAATCTGAAATTACATAAATTACGAAATGTTTACAAAAGGTCAGACTGGCCAAAATAGCACCTATCTTTCTGAAGTATGTAATTATTGGATACAAAGATTTATATGTATAAATCAGCTCCTATCTATGAAAAGTTTGACATCGCTAATTTTATTGATTCCTAGTGGATGACCCGTTTTTAAAGTATGAATCCAAAAAATTTCTCTTTTTGATAAGGCCTGATATCTATCTCCTCCTCTGGCTCCCAATGTGACTTGCTCAATCCCTTGAAAAAGAAAGTGAGCTAATCTATTGGTATGTTCAAAAAAATGTTTTGCAACTGGAGTCTTTGGAACCTAGGAACTAGCTGACAATCCCTTCTCCAATCCTTCTTGGAGAAAAGATAATATCCTAGGAATCCTGACCTTACTCCATGGGTAACCCTTGGATTCACACCAATGAAGATATTTACACCATATCTTACGAAAGATTTTCCTGGTGACAGGATTTTGAGCCTGAATTAAGGTATCAATGAATGATTCGGAAAAACCACGCTTTGATAGAATCAAGCATTCAATCTCAAAGCAGTCAGACGTAGAGAAATTAGATTTGGATGTTTGAAGGAACCTTGAAGTAGAAGGTCCGGCCTTAGCGGCAGAGTCAATTGTGGAAAGGATGACATGTCCACCAGATCTGCATACCAAGTCCTGCATGGCCACGCAGGGGCTATCAAGATCACAGAAGCTCTCTCCTGCTTGATCTTGGCAATCAGACGAGGGAGCAGAGGAAACACATAAGCCAGGCTGAAGGACCAGGGCGCTGCTAGAGCATCTATCAGCGCTGCCTTGGGATCCCTGGACCTGGACCCGTAACAAGGAAGCTTGGCGTTCTGGCGAGACGCCATGAGATCCAGTTCTGGTTTGCCCCAAAGTTGGATCAAATGGGCAAATACCTCCGGATGGAGCTCCCACTCCCCCGGATGAAAAGTCTGCCGACTTAGAAAATCCGCCTCCCAGTTCTCTACTCCTGGGATATGGATAGCTGAGAGATGGCAAGAGTGAACCTCTGCCCATAGAATTTTCTTTGAAACCTCCAACATTGCCAGGGGGCTCCTTGTTCCCCCCTGATGGTTGATATAGGCTACAGTTGTGATGTTGTCCGACTAAAATCTGATGAACCTGACCGCAGCTAGCTGAGGCCAAGCCTGAAGAGCATTGAATATCGCTCTTAGTTCCAGAATGTTTATCGGAAGGAGGGCCTCCTCCTGAGTCCACGAACCCTGAGCCTTCAGGGAGTTCCAGACTGCACCCCAGCCCAGAAGGCTGGCATCTGTCGTTACTATAGTACATTCTGGCCTGCGGAAACTCATTCCCTTGGACAGATTTAGTAGAGGGGACAAATCTGTGTAATCCCCATTCCACTGATTGAGCATGCAAAGTTGCAGTGGTCTGAGATGTAGGCGGGCAAACGGAGCTATGTCCATTGCCGCTACCATTAATCCGATTACCTCCATACACTGAGCCACTGACGGACGAGAAATGGAATAAAGAGCACGGCAGGAAGTTAGAAGTTTTGACAACCTGACCTCTGTCAGAGAATTCTTCATTTCTACTGAATCTATCAGAGTTCCTAGGAAGGAAACTCTTGTGAGAGGTGAGAAAGAACTCTTTCCTTCGTTCACCTTCCACCCGTGAGACCTTAGGAATGCCAGAACAATGTCCGTATGGGACCTGGCGATATGAAAAATTGACGCCTGTATCAGGATGTCTAGGTAAGGGGCTACTGCTATACTCCGCGGTCTTAGAACCGCCAGAAGGGACCCTAGAACCTTCGTAAAGATTCTTGGTGCCTTGGCTAACCCGAAGGGAAGAGCCACAAACTGGTAATGCCTGTCTAGGAAGGCGAACCTGAGAAACTGATTATGATCCCTGTGTAGATAAGCATCCTTTAAATCCACGGTAGTCTTATATTGACCCTCCTGGATCATAGGTAGGATGGTTCGAATAGTCTCCATCTTGAAGGATGGAACCTTGAGAAATTTGTTTAGGATCTTGATATCCAAGATTGGTCTGAAAGTTTCCTCTTTCTTGGGAACTATAAACAGATTTGAATAGAAGCCCTGCCCCTGTTCCTCCTTTGGAACTGGGTGGATCACTCCCATAACTAGTAGGTCTTGAACGCAATGTAAGAATGCCTCTCTCTTTATCTGGTTTGCAGATAATTGTGAGAGATGAAATCTCCCCTTTGAAGATGAAGCTTTGAAATCCAGAAGATATCCCTGGGAAACAATCTCCAGAGCCCAGGGATCCTGGACGTCTCTTGCCCAAGCCTGGGCGAAGAGAGAAAGTCTGCCCCCACTAGATCCGGTCCCGGATCGGGGGCTACTCCTTCATGCTGTCTTAGAGGCAGGATTTTGGCCTGTTTCCCCTTGTTCCAAGCCTGGTTAGGTCTCCAGACTGGCTTGGACTGGGCAAAATTTCCCTCTTGTTTTGTAGAAGAGGAAGATGAAGCTGCGCCACTCTTGAAGTTTCGAAAGGAACGAAAATTAGTCTGTTTGGTCCTTAACTTGTTGGACCTATCCTGGGGAAGGGCGTGGCCTTTTCCTCCAGTAATATCAGAAATGATCTCCTTCAGTCCAGGCCCGAATAGGGTCTGCCCTTTGAATCGGATCTTGAGAAGTTTAGACTTTGAAGTGACATCAGCTGACCAGGATTTAAGCCATAGCGCCCTACATGCCTGAATGGCAAAACCTGAATTTTTAGCCGTTAGCTTGGTTAAATGAAAAACGGTGTCAGAAATAAATGAATTGGCTAACTTAAGAGCTTTAAGCCTGTCAAGGATATCATCCAACGGGGTTTCTACCTGTAAAGCCTCCTCCAGAGACTCAAACCAGAAAGCCGCTGCAGCAGTGACTGGGGCAATGCATTCAAGAGGCTGGAGAATAAAACCTTGTTGTATAAAGATTTTCTTAAGGAAACCCTCTAATTTCTTATCCATAGGATCTAGGAAAGCACAACTGTCCTCGACAGGAATAGTTGTACGCTTAGCTAGGGTAGAGACTGCTCCCTCCACCTTAGGGACCGTCTGCCACACGTCCCGTGTAGCGGCATCTATAGGAAACATTTTCTTAAAAGCAGGAGGGGGAGAGAACGGCACACCTGGTCTATCCCATTCCTTAGTAATAATTTCTGAAAACCTCTTAGGGATTGGAAAAACATCAGTGTAAACAGGCACTGCAAAGTATTTGTCCATTTTACACAATTTCTCTGGGACTACAATGGTGTCACAGTCATCCAGAGTCGCTAAATCCTCCCTGAGCAACACGCGGAGGTGTTCAAGCTTAAATTTAAATGCTGTAATTTCAGAGTCAGACTGAAGTAACGCCTTCCCTGAATCAGAGAAGTCACCCACAGATAGAAGCTCTCCTGCTTCAACTTCTGCACATTGTGAGGGTATCTCAGACATAGCTACTAAAGCGTCAGAGAGCTCTGTATTTGTTCTAGCCCCAGAGCTGTCCCGCTTTCCTTGTAACCCTGGCAGTTTGGACAATACCTCTGTGAGGGTATGATTCCTAACTGCCGCCATGTCTTGTAAAGTAAACGCATTGGACGCGCTAGATGTACTTGGCGTCCCTTGAGCGGGAGTTATAGGTTCTGACACGTGGGGAGAGCTAGATGGCATAACCTCCCTTTTGTCAGTCTCAGAAACCTCAGGTGATAAATCTTTAAAACCCATAATATGGTCTTTATAACTTATAGAAAGGTCAGTGCATTTGAATCACATTCTAAGAGGGGGTTCCACAATGGCTTCTAAACATAATGAACAAGGAGTTTCCTCTATGTCAGACATGTTTAACAGACTAGTAATGAGACCAGCAAGCTTGGAAAACACTTTAATAAATGTGAAAAAAGCAATAATAAAAAACGGTACTGTGCCTTTAAGAGAAAAAAACTACCACATAAACTGCAAAACAGTGAAAAAAAGTAGTTAATTCTACGAAATGTTTACAGTGTGTATAAGGGACTAAAGCAGCATTGCACCCACTTGCAAATGGATGATTAACCCCTCAGGCCCAAAAACGAATTAGAAAAACATTAAACCTGTTAACAAACAGTCAAACACACTGCCACAGCTCTGCTGTGGCTCCTACCTGCCCTTAAAAACGATTTTTGCAGGAACAAAACCCTCTATAGAGGTCCTATAAGCCAGAGGACTCCTTCAGGGAAGCTGGATGTCTCAGACTGAAAACGAAAATAGGCCCCTCCCACCATGCACTCAAAGTCAGAGGACCTTAAAAAAGTACTCCTAGGAGTAATCTAACAAGCCATGTGGAAACTAGGCCCCAAATAAAGATTTATCACCCTCAGAGAAAAAACGTTTTTATTTATAAAACATGCAAACGTTTTTACACTAAGTAATATAGGTATTAACATGAATATTATCCATTTTTGCAAGCATGATCCCAGTTGTTGTTGTTAAATCACTGTATCAGGCTTACCTTAAATATACCAGGCACTGTCAGCATTTTCTAGACCTTATCTCTCTAGAAAAAAAATATACTGAACATACCTCAAAGCAGGCAATCTGCAGACCGTCCCCCCAACTGAAGTTTTCTTTCCATACTCTTCAGTTATTTGTGAAAACATCAATGGACCTTAGTTACAAACCGCTAAGATCATCAAACCTCCAGGCAGAAGTCTTCTTCCAATTTCTGCCTGAGAGTAAAAACAGTACAACGCCGGTACCGTTTAAAAATAACAAACTCTTGATTGAAGGTAAAAACTACACTAAATCACCACATCTCTCGATACTTCCTTTCTTGTTGAGAGCTGCAAGAGAATGACTGGGGGTGGCAGTTAGGGGAGGAGCTATATAGACCGCTCTGCTGTGGGTGTCCTCTTGCATCTTCCTGTTGGGAAGGAGAATATCCCACAAGTAATGGATGAACCTGTGGACTGGATACACCTTTACAAGAGAAAATACTCTGAAATGTTGGTTACTTGTTGGACAGACAGGAATTTATTTAAAAAAAAAAAAAATGCGAGAAGGGTAAGGAACTATCAACTAGTCACGAAGTCCAATACTGCCTCATATAAGATTAACAAAGCTATCAAAAAACACTGGCACATTCTCCAGGGAGATCCTCTATTGAGAAATACAATACCCAGTATAGGAAAAAACATTTTTAAGAGAAATACATCAAAGAGAGAGTAGCACCCAGTGCATTGAGACACAAATTCCACATCCTGGCTGTCCAGGCACACAACAGGCTTCTTTAAGTGTGGACATAAGAATTGTACATGCCGACATGAACAATAACATTTTTTTACATCTGACATTGCAGGGGAGACATTTGAAATAAAAACTAATGAACTGCAGGTGCAACTTTGTAGTCTATTTGATGGAGTGTTTGTGTGGAAAAAAGTACGTAGGAAGAACAAAAATAAGCCTGAAAACAAGGATAGGGGAACATATCAGGAATAGATAATGGCACTATGTCCCATGGAGTGTCGGCACACTTGTGGCATCAGTCCACAATAGGGACTCTCAGAGTTTGAGAGTCAAGGCAATTGAATTTGTACCTCCTGATTTTAGAGGTGGCAATCGCCTTCTGACACTAAGAAGACAGGAGACCTATTGGATTCATACACTGGGTACCATGAAACCCATGGGTATGAATAGAGATATAGACCTGGTGGCATTTATAGAGGAACAGTAAGGCCAATAAAAGGTACACATCCAGGTCTATTATATTCACCCCAACCAAGATGTAATAATATCTAGAAATCTCAAAGGGGGCTACCAAATAGACACATATGTAAAGTGAGAATACCACAGGTTTATAATTATATTTAAAGGGACAGTTTACTCAAAAATTTTCTCCCCTTTAATTTGTTCCCAATGATCCACTTTACCTGCTGGAGTGTATTAAATTGTTTACAAGTAGCTCCTTTACCCATATATTAGCATTTGAAATTGTTAATTTAGCATGTGGTATCCCCACCTATTCTGAAAGTTTGTGGCCGCGCGTACCAGCTATAGATAAGCTTTGTAAACAGCCAGCAGAAGAAATTACACTCCCAGTGTGATAAAGCAGAGATAAGGTAATAAAATGTTGATTTTCCATTGTTCTCTCAAAGTATTGGGGATTGTTTTAAGGACAGATATAAGATAAAGAAGCAGGTATATGTGCACAATGTGATACAGTAATGAGATCTGATTATACCTACAAGCTCAACCTATTTTATTAGGCTGTGGCTTCAAAACACAAAATCAGAGCTTTAATATACAGAAATAAACCTTAAAAAGCAAATTTTCATACATTTTTTACTCTGCAGTTGGTAAAAAAAAGCAATTATAAACACATTAAGGGAAAAACTATTTTACAGTATACTGTCCCTTTAATTATATTGTGGAATTCACATGAAATAAATTGTGGATAACCTTTATGCACAACAAATGAATATCCACACCTTTCCTTTGGATTTAAGTTAAGCAATTCATGAAATTAAAATACATATTAAGAATAGGAGTGCTTTGGAAATAAAATGAATTATCATTCTCTCTTTTTTATGTATAAGTATTAACAATAAGAGTTGTGACTATATGAAATGTTTTTTTTAAATTTAATACATATTTTAAAGGGACAGTATACAGGTGACCCTCGTTTTACAACGGTTCAATTTACACCGTTTCAGAATAAAAACCTTGTTTTCCAGTCATGTGACTGCTATTGAAAAGCATTGAGAAGCAGTGCATTTATTAAAATAGCCAGTAGGTGGAGCTGTCCGCTTGTGTTGCAGCAAAGCCAAGCAAGCTGAAATTAATCAGTTTAACCAGACCTGAGCTATCGAGCAGATTTCAAAACAACAAGATCTTCCTGTCTATAAATCAGTCCAGATTGGAATGCATAGAAATAACTGCAGAAAAATGCAAGTGAAGTCTGTGTTGTGTGATTATTTTATTAAGTTTATAATGCCGTTTAGCAAATGTTTTTGTTCATTTAACTTAGTTTATTTATATATTCTGTGTTGTGTGATTATTTTATTAGGTTTATAATGTTGTTTAGCATTTAAAGTCTTAATTTCAAAGCTTTAAAAATAATGTATTAGGTGTTACATATGCCAATTTTGAGAGGGGCCTGGAACCTAACTCCCTCACTTCCCATTGACTTACATTATAAACTGGGTTTCAATTTACAACAGTTTCGATTTACA